>NC_064931.1:4975567-5288272 GCF_023897955.1 Schistocerca gregaria | reverse complement strand
TGCATCGGAAACTTCTACTGGTCTTCCAGGGAACGATCAAAGCGTAAACTCTTTGAGACATTACTCCCCTTGAGGAAAGTGCGCATGGTGACTGTTGTAATCAATCCCGATTCAATTTCCGTGTTTTATCAACACTCTGATAGTCCACAGATAACAGAATGACTAAAGATGTGCATCGGAAACTACTACTGGTCTTCTACGGAACGATTAAAGCGAAGATTGTTTGAGGCACTACTCCCATGGAGAAAATTGCGCATGGTTACTGATGTACTAAATCCCGATGCAAATTCTGTGTTTCATCAACACTTTGAAGGTCCACGGATTACAGAATGCCTCGAGATGTGCATCGGAATCTTCTACTGGTCTTCCAGGGAACGATCAAACCGTAGACTGTTTGAGACATTACTCCCATTGAGGAAAGTGCGCATGGTGACTGTTGTATTCAATCCCGATGCAATTTCTGTGTTTCATTAGCACTCGGATAGTCCACAGATTACAGAATGCCTCCAGATGTGCATCGGAAACTACTACTGGTCTTCCAGGGAACGATCAAAGCGTAGACTGTTTGAGACATTACTCCTGTGGAGGAAAGTGCGAATGGTGACTGTTGTATTCAATCCCGATGCAATTTCTGTGTTTCATCAACACTCTGATAGTCCACAGATTACAGAATGCCTCCAGATGTGCATCGGAAACTACTACTGGTCTTCCAGGGAACGATCAAAGCGTAGACTGTTTGAGACATTACTCCTGTGGAGGAAAGTGCGAATGGTGACTGTTGTATTCAATCCCGATGCAGTTTCTGTGTTTCATCAACACTCTGATAGTCCACAGATTACACAATGCCTCCAGATGTGCATCGGAAACTAATACTAGACTTCGAGGGGACGATCAAAGCATACACTGTTTGAGACATTACTCCCATTGAGGAAAGTGCGCATGGTGACTGTTGTATTCAATCCCGATTCAATTTCCGTGTTTTATCAACACTCTGATAGTCCACAGATAACAGAATGACTAAAGATGTGCATCGGAAACTACTACTGGTCTTCCAGGGAACGATCAAAGCGTAGACTGTTTGAGACATTACTCCCATGGAGGGAAGTGCGCATGGTGCCTGTTGTATTCAATCCCGAAGCAATTTCTGTGTTTCATTAACACTCTGATAGTCCACAGTTTACAGGATGCCTCCAGATGCACATCGGAACCTACTACTGGTCTAACAGGAAACGATCAAAGGGTAGAACGTTTCAGACAATACTCCCATGGGGGAAAGTGCGCATGGTGACTGTTGTTTTCAATCCCGATGCAATGTCTGTGTTTCATCAACACTCAGATAGTCCACAGATTACATAATGCCTCCAGATGTGCATCTGAAACTACTACTGGTCTTCCTGGGAACGATCAAAGAGTAGACTGTTTGTGACATTACTCCCACGAAGGAAAGTGCGCATGGTGACTGTTGTATTCAATCCCGATGCAATTTCTGAGTTTCATCAACACTCTGATAGTCCACAGATTACAGATTGCCTCCAGATGTGCATCGGAAACTGCTACTGGTCTTCCTGGGAACGATAACACAATAGACTGTTTGAGTCATTACTCCCATGGAGGAAATTGCGCGTGGTGACTGTTGTATTAAATCGCGATGCAATTTCTGTGTTTCAAGAACACTCTGCTAGTCCACAGACTACAGAATACCTCCAGATGTGCATCGGACGCTACTACTGGTCTTCCAGGGAACGATCAAAGCGTAGACTGTTTGAGACATTACTCCCATGGAGGAAAGTGCGCATGGTGACTGTTGAATTCAATCCCGATGCAATTTCGGTGTTTCATCAACACTCTGATAGTTAACAGGTTACAGAATGCCTCCAGATGTGCATCGGAAACTACTACTGGTCTTCCAGTGAACGATCAAAGCGTAGACTGTTTGAGACATTACTCCCATGGAGGAAAGTGCGAATGGTGACTGTTGTATTCAATCCCGATGCAATTTCTGTGTTTCAACAACACTCTGATAGTAAACAGATTACAGAATGCCTCCAGATATGCATCGGAAACTACTACTGACCTTCCAGGGAACGATCAAAGCGTAGACTGTTTGAGACATTACTCCCATGGAGGAAAGTGCGCATGGTGACTGTTGTATTCCATCCCGATGCAGTTTCTGTGTTTCATCAACACTTTGAATGTCCACGGATTACAGAATGCCTCGAGATGTGCATCGGAATCTTCTACTGGTCTTCCAGGGAACGATCAAACCGTAGACTGTTTGAGACATTACTCCCATTGAGGAAAGTGCGCATGGTGACTGTTGTATTCAATCCCGATGCAATTTCTGTGTTTCAACAACACTCTGATAGTCCACAGATTAGAGAACGCCTCCAGATGTGCATCGGAAAGCACTACTGGGCTTCCAGGGACCGAACAAAGGGTACCCTCTTTGAGACATTACTCCCAAGGAGGAAAGTGCGAATGGTGACTGTTGTATTCAATCCCGATGCAATTTCTGTGTTTCAATAGCACTCGGATAGTCCACAGATTACAGAATGCCTCCAGATGTGCATCGGAAACTACTACTGGTCTTCCAGGGAACGATCAAAGCGTAGACTGTTTGAGACATTACTCCTGTGGAGGAAAGGGCGAATGGTGACTGTTGTATTCAATCCCGATGCAATTTCTGTGTTTCATCAACACTCTGATAGTCCACAGATTACAGAATGCCTCCAGATGTGCATCGGAAACTAATACTAGACTTCGAGGGGACGATCAAAGCATACACTGTTTGAGACACTACTCCCATGGAGGAAAGTGCGCATGGTGACTTTTGTATTCAATCGCGATGCAATTTCTGTGTTTCATCAACACTCTGATAGTCCACAGATTACACAATGCCTCCAGCTGTCCATCGGAAACTTCTACTGGTCTTCCAGGGAACGATCAAAGCGTAAACTCTTTGAGACATTACTCCCATTGAGGAAAGTGCGCATGGTGACTGTTGTATACAATCCCGATTCAATTTCCGTGTTTTATCAACACTCTGATAGTCCACAGATAACAGAATGACTAAAGATGTGCATCGGAAACTACTACTGGTCTTCCAGGGAACGATCAAAGCGTAGACTGTTTGAGACATTACTCCCATGGAGGGAAGTGCGCATGGTGACTGTTGTATTCAATCCCGAAGCAATTTCTGTGTTTCATCAACACTCTGATAGTCCACAGTTTACAGGATGCCTCCAGATGCACATCGGAACCTACTACTGGTCTAACAGGAAACGATCAAAGGGTAGAACGATTCAGACAATACTCCCATGGGGGAAAGTGCGCATGGTGACTGTTGTTTTCAATCCCGATGCAATTTCTGTGTTTCATCAACACTCAGATAGTCCACAGATTACAGAATGCCTCCAGATGTGCATCTGAAACTACTACTGGTCTTCCTGGGAACGATCAAAGAGTAGACTGTTTGTGACATTACTCCCACGGAGGAAAGTGCGCATGGTGACTGTTGTATTCAATCCCGATGCAATTTCTGAGTTTCATCAACACTCTGATAGTCCACAGATTACAGATTGCCTCCAGATGTGCATCGGAAACTGCTACTGGTCTTCCTGGGAACGATCAAACAATAGACTGTTTGAGACATTACTCCAATGGAGAGATGTGCGCATGGTGACTTGTATTCAATCACAATGCAATTTCTGTGTTTCATCAACACTTTGAAGGTCCACAGATTACAGAATGCCTCCAGACGTGCATCGGAAACTACTACTGGTCTTCCTGGGAACGATCAAAGCATAGACTGTTTGAGGTATTACTCCCATGGAGGAAAGTGCGCATGGTGACTATTGTATTCAATCCCGATGCAATTTCTGTGTTTCACCAACACTCAGTTAGTCCACAGATTACAGAATGACTCCAGATGTGCATCGGAATCTACTACTGGACTTCCAGGGAACGATCAAAGCATAGACTGTTTGAGGTATTACTCCCATGGAAGGAAGTGCGCTTGGTGACTGTTGTATTAAATCGCGATGCAATTTCTGTGTTTCATCAACACTTTGAAGCTCCACAGATTACAGAATGCCTCCAGATGTGCATTGGAATCTTCTACTGGTCTTCCAGGGAACGATCAAGCCGTAGACTGTTTGAGATATTACTCCCATGGAGGAAAGTGCGCATTGTTACTGTTGTATTCAATCCCGATGCAATTTCTGTGTTTCATCAACACTCTGATAGTCCACAGATTACAGAATGCCTCCAGATGTGCATCGGAAACTAATACTGGTCTTCGAGGGAACGATCAAAGCATAGACTGTTTAAGACATTACTCCCGTGGAGGAAAGTGCGCATGGTGACTTTTGTATTCAATCCCGATGCAATTTCTTTGTTTCGTCAACACTTAGTTAGTCCACAGATTACAGAATGCCTCCAGATGTGCATCGGAAACTACTACTGGTCTTCCAGGAAACGATCAAAGCGTAGACTGTTAGAGACATTACTCCCATGGAGGAAAGTGCGCATGGTGACTGTTGTATTCCATCCCGATGCAGTTTCTGTGTTTCATCAACACTCTGATTGTCCACAGATTACACAATGCCTCCAGATGTGCATCGGAAACTTCTACTGGTCTTCCAGGGCACGATCAAAGCGTAAACTCTTTGAGACATTACTCCCATGGAGGAAAGTGCGCATGGTGACTGTTGTATTCAATCCCGATTCAATTTCCGTGTTTTATCAACACTCTGATAGTCCACAGATAACAGAATGACTAAAGATGTGCATCGGAAACTACTACTGGTCTTCCAGGGAACGATCAAATCGTAGACTGTTTGAGACATTACTCCCATGGAGGGAAGTGCGCATGGTGACTGTTGTATTCAATCCCGTAGCAATTTCTGTGTTTCATCAACACTCAGATGGTCCACAGATTACAGAATGAGTCCAGATGTGCATCTGAAACTACTACTGGTCTTCCTGGGAACGATCAAAGAGTAGACTGTTGTGACATTACTCCCACGGAGGAAAGTGCGCATGGTGACTGTTGTATTCAATCCCGATTCAATTTCCGTGTTTTATCAACACTCTGATAGTCCACAGATAACAGAATGTCTAAAGATGTGCATCGGAAACTGCTACTGGTCTTCCTGGGAACGATCAAACAATAGACTGTTTGAGACATTACTCCCATGGAGGGAGGTGCGCATGGTGACTTGTATTCACTCACGATGCAATTTCTGTGTTTCATCAACACTTTGAAGGTCCACAGATTACAGAATGCCTCCAGATGTGCATCGGAAACTACTACTGGTCTTCCTGGGAACGATCAAAGCATAGACTGTCTGAGGTATTACTCCCTTGGAGGAAAGTGCGCATGGTGACTTTTGTATTCAATCCCGATGCAATTTCTGTGTTTCATCAACACTCAGTTAGTCCACAGATTACAGAATGAATCCAGATGTGCATCGGAAACTACTACTGGTCTTCCAGGGAACGATCAAAGCATAGACTGTTTGAGGTATTACTCCCATGGAGGGAAGTGCGCTTGGTGACAGTTGTATTAAATCGCGATGCAATTTCTGTGTTTCATCAACACTTTGAAGCTCCACAGATTACAGAATGCCTCCAGACGTGCATTGGAATCTACTACTGGTCTTCCAGGGAACGATGAAGCCGTAGACTGTTTGAGATATTACTCCCATGGAGGAAAGTGCGCATGGTTACTGTTGTATTCAATCCCGATGCAATTTCTGTGTTTCAACAACACTCTGATAGTCCACAGCTTACAGAATGCCACCAGATGTGCATCGGAAACAACTACTGGTCTTCTAGGGAGCGATTGAAGCGAAGATTGTTTGAGGCACTACTCCCATGGAGAAAATTGCGCATGGTTACTGATGTATTAAATCCCGATGCAAATTCTGTGTTTCATCAACACTTTGAAGGTCCACGGATTACAGAATGCCTCGAGATGTGCATCGGAATCTTCTACTGGTCTTCCAGGGAACGATCAAACCGTAGACTGTTTGAGACATAACTCCCATTGAGGAAAGAGCGCATGGTGACTTTTGTATTCAATCCCGATGCAATTTCTGTGTTTCAACAACACTCTGATAGTCCACAGATTACAGAACGCCTCCAGATGTGCATCGGAAAGCACTACTGGTCTTCCAGGGACCGAACAAAGGGAACCCTCTTTGAGACATTACTCCCAAAGAGGAAAGTGCGCATGGTGACTGTTGTATTCAATCCCGATGCAATTTCTGCCTTTCATCAACATTTTGAAGGTCCACAGATTACAGAATGACTCCAGATGTTCATCGGAATCTACTACTGGTCTTCCAGGGAACGATCAAAACGTAGACTGTTTGAGACATTACTCCCATGGAGGAAAGTGCGCATGGTGACTGTTGTATTCAATCCCGATGCAATTTCAGTGTTTCAACAACACGCTGATAGTCCACAGATTACAGAATGCCTCCAGATGTATATCGGATACTACTACTGGTCTTCCAGGGAACGATCAAAGCGTAATCTGTTTGAGACATTACTCTCATGGAGGAAAGTGCGCATGGTGACTGTTGTATTCAATCCTGATGCAATTTCTGTGTTTCATCAACACTCTGATAGTCCACAGATTTCAGAATGCCTCCAGATGTGCATGGGAAACTACTACTTTTCTTCCAGGGAACGATCATGGCGTAGACTGTTTGAGACATTACTCCCATGGAGGAAAGTGCGCATGGGGGCAGTTATATTCAATCCCGATACAGTTTCTGTCTTTCATCAACACTCTGATAGTCCACACAGTACAGAATGCCTCCAGATGTGCATGGGAAACTACTACTTTTCTTCCAGGGATCGATCAAGGCGTAGACTGTCTGAGACATTACACCCATGGAGGAAAGTGCGCATGGTGACTGTTGTATTCAATCACGATGCAATTTTTGTGTTTCATCAACACTTTGAAGGTCCACAGATTACAGAATGCCTCAAGATGTGAATCGGAAACTTCTACTGGTCTTCGAGGAAACGATCAAAGCATAGACTGTTTGAGACATTACTCCCGTGGAAGAAAGTGCGCATGGTGACTGTTGTATTCCATCCCGATGCAATTTCTGTGTTTCATCAACACTCAGTTAGTCCACAGATTACAGAATGCCTCCAGATGTGCATCGGAATCTACTACTGCTCTTCCAGGGAACGATCAAAGCGTAGACTGTTTGAGACATTACTCCCATGGAGGAAAGTGCGAATGGTGACTGTTGTATTCAATCCCGATGCAATTTCTGTGTTTCATCAACACTCTGATAGTCCACAGATTACAGAAAGCCACCAGATGTGCATCGGAAACTACTACTGGTCTTCCAGGGAACGATCAAAGCGAAGACTGTTTAAGATATTACTCCAGTGGAGGAAAGTGCACATGGTAACTGTTGTATTCAATCCCGATGCAATTTCTGTGTTTCATCAACACTCTGATATTGCACAGATTACAGAATGACACCAGATGTGCATCGGAAATAACTACTGGTCTTCCAGGGAACGATCAAATCGTAGACTGTTTGAGACATTACTCCTGTTGAGGAATGTGCGCATGGTGACTGTTGTATCAATCCCGATGCAATTTCTGTGTTTCATAAACACCGGGATAGAAAACAAATTACAGAATTCCTTTAGATGTGCATCGGAAACTACTACTGTTCTTCAGGGAACGATCAAATCGATGACAGTTTGAGACATTACTCGCATGTAGGAAAGTGCGCATGGTGACTGTTGTATTCAATCACGATGCAATTTCAGTGTTTCATCAACACTTTGAAGGTCCACAGATTACAGAATGCCTCCAGATGTGCATCGGAAACTACTACTGGTCTTCCAGGGAACGATGAAAGCGTAGACTGTTTGAGACATTACTCCCATGGACGAAAGTTCGTCATAGTGACTGTTGCATTCAATCCAGATGCAATTTCTGTGTTTCAACAACACTCTGATAGTAAACAGATTACAGAATGCCTCCAGATATGCATCGGAAACTACTACTGGCCTTCCAGGGAACGATCAAAGCGTAGACTGTTTGAGACATTACTCCCATGGAGGGATGTGCGCATGGTGACTGTTGTATTCCATCCCGATGCAGTTTCTGTGTTTCATCAACACTCTGATAGTCCACAGATAACAGAATGACTAAAGATGTGCATCGGAAACTACTACTGGTCTTCCAGGGAACGATCAAAGCGTAGACTGTTTGAGACATTACTCCCATGGAGGGAAGTGCGCATGGTGACTGTTGTATTCAATCCCGAAGCAATTTCTGTGTTTCATCAACACTCTGATAGTCCACAGATTACACAATGCCTCCAGCTGTCCATCGGAAACTTCTACTGGACTTCCAGGGAACGATCAAAGCGTAAACTCTTTGAGACATTACTCCCATTGAGGAAAGTGCGCATGGTGACTGTTGTATTCAATCCCGATTCAATTTCCGTGTTTTATCAACACTCTGATAGTCCACAGATAACAGAATGACTAAAGATGTGCATCGGAAACTACTACTGGTCTTCCAGGGAACGATCAAAGCGTAGACTGTTTGAGACATTACTCCCATGGAGGGAAGTGCGCATGGTGACTGTTGTATTCAATCCCGAAGCAATTTCTGTGTTTTATCAACACTCTGATAGTCCACAGTTTACAGGATGCCTCCAGATGCGCATCGGAACCTACTACTGGTCTATCAGGAAACGATCAAAGGGTAGAACGTTTCAGACAATACCCCCATGGGGGAAAGTGCGCATGGTGACTGTTGTTTTCAATCCCGATGCAATTTCTGTGTTTCATCAACACTCAGATAGTCCACAGATTACAGAATGCCTACAGATGTGCATCTGAAACTACTACTGGTCTTCCTGGGAACGATCAAAGAGTAGCCTGTTTGTGACATTACTCCCACGGAGGAAAGTGCGCATGGTGACTGTGGTATTCAATCCCGATGCAATTTCTGAGTTTCATCAACACTCTGATAGTCCACAGATTACAGATTGCCTCCAGATGTGCATCGGAAACTGCTACTGGTCTTCCTGGGAACGATCAAACAATAGACTGTTTGAGACATTACTCCAATGGAGGGATGTGCGCATGGTGACTTGTATTCAATCACGATGCAATTTCTGTGTTTCATCAACACTTTGAAGGTCCACAGATTACAGAATGCCTCCAGATGTGCATCGGAAACTACTACTGGTCTTCCTGGGAACGATCAAACATAGACTGTTTGAGGTAGTACTCCCATGGAGGAAAGTGCGCATGGTGACTGTTGTATTCAATCCCGATGCAATTTCTGTGTTTCACCAACACTCAGTTAGTCCACAGATTACAGAATGACTCCAGATGTGCATCGGAAACTACCACTGGTCTTCCAGGGAACGATCAAAGCATAGACTGTTTGAGGTATTACTCCCATGGAGGGAAGTGCGCTTGGTGACTGTTGTATTAAATCGCGATGCAATTTCTGTGTTTCATCAACACTTTGAAGCTCCACAGATTACAGAATGCCTCCAGATGTGCAGTGGAATCTTCTACTGGTCTTCCAGGGAACGATCAAGCCGTACACTGTTTGTGATATTACTCCCATGGAGGAAAGTGCGCATGGTTACTGTTGTATTCAATCCCGATGCAATTTCTGTGTTTCATCAACACTCTGATAGCCCACAGATTACAGAATGCCTCCAGATGTGCATCGGAAACTAATACTGGTCTTCGAGGGAACGATCAAAGCATAGACTGTTTAACACATTACTCCCGTGGAGGAAAGTGCGCATGGTGACTTTTGTATTCAATCCCGAGGCAATTTCTGTGTTTCGTCAACACTAATTTAGTCCACAGATTACAGAATGCCTCCAGATGTGCATCGGAAACTACTACTGGTCTTCCAGGAAACGATAAAAGAGTAGACTGTTTGAGACATTACTCCCATGGAGGAAAGTGCGCATGGTGACTGTTGTATTCAATCCCGATGCAATTTCTGTGTTTCATCAACACTCAGTTAGTCCACAGATTACAGAATGACTCCAGATGTGCATCGGAAACTACTACTGGTCTTCCTGGGAACGATCAAAGCATAGACTGTTTGAGGTATTACTCCCATGGAGGGAAGTGCGCTTGGTGACTGTTGTATTAAACCGCGATGCAATTTCTGTGTTTCATCAACACTTTGAAGCTCCACAGATTACAGAATGCCTCCAGATGTGCATTGGAATCTTCTACTGCTCTTCCAGGGAACGATCAAGCCGTAGACTGTTTGAGATATTACTCCCATGGAGGAAAGTGCGCATGGGTACTGTTGTATTCAATCCCGATGCAATTTCTGTGTTTCATCAACACTCTGATAGTCCACAGATTACAGAATGCCTCCAGATGTGAATCGGAAACTAATACTGGTCTTCGAGGGAACGATCAAAGCATAGACTGTTTAAGACATTACTCCCGTGGAGGAAAGTGCGCATGGTGACTTTTGTATTCAATCCCGAGGCAATTTCTGTGTTTCGTCAACACTCATTTAGTCCACAGATTCCAGAATGCCTCCAGATGTGCATCGGAAACTACTACTGGTCTTCCAGGAAACGATCAAAGCGTAGACTGTTTGAGACATTACTCCCATGGAGGAAAGTGCGCATGGTGACTGTTGTATTCATTCCCGATTCAATTTCCGTGTTTTATCAACACTCTGATAGTCCACAGATAACAGAATGACTAAAGATGTGCATCGGAGACTACTACTGGTCTTCCAGGGAACGATCAAATCGTAGACTGTTTGAGACATTACTCCCATGGAGGGAAGTGCGCATGGTGACTGTTGTATTCAATCCCGATGCTATTTCTGTGTTTCATCAACACTCTGATAGTCCACAGTTTACAGAATGCCTCCAGATGTGCATCGGAACCTACTACTGGTCTAACAGGGAACGATCAAAGGGTAGAACGTTACAGACAATATTCCCATGTGGGAAAGTGTGCATGGTGACTGTTGTTTTCAATCCCGATGCAATTTCTGTGTTTCATCAACACTCAGATAGTCCACAGATTACAGAATGCCTCCAGATGTGCATATGAAACTACTACTGGTCTTCCTGGGAACGATCAAAGAGTAGACTGTTGTGACATTACTCCCATGGAGGAAAGTGCGCATGGTGACTGTTCTATTCAATCCCGATGCAATTTCTGAGTTTCATCAACACTCTGATAGTCCATAGATTACAGATTGCCTCCAGATGTGCATCGGAAACTGCTACTGGTCTTCCTGGGAACGATCAAACAATAGACTGTTTGAGACATTACTCCCATGGAGGGAGGTGCGCATGGTGACTTGTATTCACTCACGATGCAATTTCTGTGTTTCATCAACACTTTGAAGGTCCACAGATTACAGAATGCCTCCAGATGTGCATCGGAAACTACTACTGGTCTTCCAGGGAACGATAAAAGAGTAGACTGTTTGAGACATTACTCCCATGGAGGAAAGTGCGCATGGTGACTGTTGTATTCAATCCCGATTCAATTTCTGTGTTTCATCAACACTCAGTTAGTCCACAGATTACAGAATCACTCCAGATGTGCATCGGAAACTACTACTGGTCTTCCTGGGAACGATCAAAGCATAGACTGTTTGAGGTATTACTCCCATGGAGGGAAGTGCGCTTGGTGACTGTTGTATTAAACCGCGATGCAATTTCTGTGTTTCATCAACACTTTGAAGCTCCACAGATTACAGAATGCCTCCAGATGTGCAATGGAATCTTCTACTGGTCTTCCAGGGAACGATGAAGCCGTAGACTGTTTGAGATATTACTCCCATGGAGGAAAGTGCGCATGGTTACTGTTGTATTCAATCCCGATGCAATTTCTGTGTTTCAACAACACTCTGATAGTCCACAGCTTACAGAATGCCACCAGATGTGCATCGGAAACAACTACTGGTCTTCTAGGGAACGATTAAAGCGAAGATTGTTTGAGGCACTACTCCCATGGAGAAAATTGCGCATGGTTACTGATGTATTAAATCCCGATGCAAATTCTGTGTTTCATCAACACTTTGAAGGTCCACGGATTACAGAATGCCTCGAGATGTGCATCGGAATCTTCTACTGGTCTCCCAGGGAACGATCAAACCGTAGACTGTTTGAGACATAACTCCCATTGAGGAAAGAGCGCGTGGTGACTTTTGTATTCAATCCCGATGCAATTTCTGTGTTTCAACAACACTCTGATAGTCCACAGATTACAGAATGCCTCCAGATGTGCATCGGAAACCACTACTGGTCTTCCAGTGAACGATCAAAGCGTAGACTGTTTGAGACACTACTCCCATGGAGGAAAGTCCGAATGGTGACTGTTGTATTCAATCGCGAAGCAATTTCTGTGTTTCAACACCACTCCGATGGTAAACAGATAACAGAATGCCTACAGATGTGCATCGGAAACTACTACTGGTCTTCCAGGGAACGATCAAAGCGTTGACTGTTTGAGACATTACTCCCATGCAGGAAAGTGCGGACAGTGACTGTTGTATTCAATCCCGATGCAATTTCTGTGTTTCATCAACATTCTGATAGTCCACAGATTACAGAATGCCTCCAGATGTGCACCGGAAAATACTACTGGTCTTCCAGGGAGCGATCAAAGCGTAGACTGTTTGAGACAATACCCCCATGGGGGAAAGTGCCCATGGTAACTGTTGTATTCAATCCCGATGCAATTTCTGTGTTATCAACACTCTCATAGTCCTCAGATTACAGAATGCCTCCAGATGTGCATGGGAAACTACTACTTTTCTTCCAGGGATCGATCAAGGCATAGACTGTTTGAGACATTACTCCCATGCAGGAAAGTGCGGACAGTGACTGTTGTATTCAATCCCGATGCAATTTCTGTGTTTCATCAACACTCTGATAGTCCACAGATTACAGAATGCCTCCAGATGTACATGGGAAACTACTACTTTTCTTCCAGGGAACGATCATGGCGTAGACTGTTTGAGACATTACTCCCATGGAGGAAATTGCGCATGGTGGCAGTTATATTCAATCCCGATAAAGTTTCTGTCTTTCATCAACACTCTGATAGTCCACACAGTACAGAATGCCTCCAGATGTGCATGGGAAACTACTACTTTTCTTCCAGGGATCGATCAAGGCATAGACTGTTTGAGACATTACTCCCATGGAGGGACGTGCGCATGGTGACTGTTGTATTCCATCCCGATGCAGTTTCAGTGTTTCATCAACACTCTGATAGTCCACAGATTACACAATGCCTCCAGATGTGCATCGGAAACTTCTACTGGTCTTCCAGGGAACGATCAAAACGTAAACTCTTTGAGACATTACTCCCATGGAGGGAAGTGCGCATGGTGACTGTTGTATTCAATCCCGATTCAATTTCCGTGTTTTATCAACACTCTGATAGTCCACAGATAACAGAATGACTAAAGATGTGCATCGGAAACTACTACTGGTCTTCCAGGGAACGATCAAAGCGTAGACTGTTTGAGACATTACTCCCATGGAGGGAAGTGCGCATGGTGACTGTTGTATTCAATCCCGAAGCAATTTCTGTGTATCATCAACACTCTGATAGTCCACAGTTTACAGAATGCCTCCAGATGTGTATCGGAACCTACTACTGGTCTAACAGAGACGATCTAAGGGTAGAATGTTTCAGACAATTCTCCCATGGGGGAAAGTGTGCATGGTGACTGTTGTTTTCAATCCCGATGCAATTTCTGTGTTTCATCAACACTCAGATAGTCCACAGATTACAGAATGCCTCCAGATGTGCATCTGAAACTACTACTGGTCTTCCTGGGAACGATCAAAGAGTAGACTGTTTGTGACATTACTCCCACGGAGGAAAGTGCGCATGGTGACTGTTGTATTCAATCCCGATGCAATTTCTGTGTTTCATCAACACTCTGATAGTCCACAGATTACAGATTGCCTCCAGATGTGCATCGAAAACTACTACTGGTCTTCCTGGGAACGATCAAAGCATAGAGTGTTTGAGACATTACTCCCATGCAGGAAAGTGCGCATGGTGATTGTTGTGTTCCATCACGATGTAATTTCTGTGTTTCATCAACACTTTGAAGGTCCACTGATTACAGAATGCCTCCAGATGTGCATCGGAAACTACTACTGGTCCTCAAGGGAACGATCAAAGCATAGACTGTTTGAGACATTACTCCCGTGGAGGAAAGTGCGCATGGTGACTGTTGTATTCCTTCCCGATGCAGTTTCTGTGTTTCATCAACACTCTGATAGTCCACAGATTACACAATGCCTCCAGATATGCATCGGAAACTACTACTGGTCTAACAGGGAACGATCAAAAGGTAGACTGTTTGAGACATTACTTCCGTTGAGGAAAGTGGGCATGGTGACTGTTGTATTCAATCCCGATGCAATTTCTGCGTTTCATCAACACACTGATAGTCCACAGATTACACAATGCCTCCAGATGTGCATCGGAAACTACTACTGGTCTTCCTGGGGACGATCAAAGCGTAAACTGTTTGAGACATTACTCCCAAGGAGGAAAGTGCGCATGGTGACTTTTGTATTCAATCCCGATTCAATTTCCGTGTTTTATCAACACTGAGATAGTTCACAGATAACTGAATGACTAAAAATGTGCATTGGAATCTACTACTGGTCTTCCAGGGAACGATCAAATCGTAGACTGATTGAGACATTACTCCCATGGAGGAAAGTGCGCATGGTGACTGTTGTTTTCAATCCCGATGCAATTTCTGTGTTTCATCAACACTCAGATACTAATCAGATTACAGAATGCCTCCAGATGTGAATCGGAAACTACTACTGGTCTTCCAGGGAACGATCAAAGCGTAGACTGTTTGAGTCATTACTCCCATGGAGAAAATTGCGCGTGGTGACTGTTGTATTAAGTCGCGATGCAATTTCTGTGTTTCAAGAACACTCTGCTAGTCCACAGACTGCAGAATGCCGCCAGATGTGCATCGGACGGTACTACTGGTCTTCCAGGGATCGATCAAAGCGTAGACTGTTTGAGACATTACTCCCATGGAGGAAAGTGCGCATGGTGACTGTTGAATTCAATCCCGATGCAATTTCGGTGTTTCATCAACACTCTGATAGTCCACAGGTTTCAGAATGCCTACAGATGTGCATCGGAAACTACTACTGGTCTTCCAGGGAACGATCAAAGCGTAGACTGTTTGAGACATTACTCCCATGGAGGAAAGTGCGAATGGTGACTGTTGTATTCAATCCCGATGCAATTTCTGTGTTTCATCAACACTCTGATAGTCCACAGATTACAGAATGCCGCCAGATGTGCATCGGAAACTACTACTGGTCTTCCAGGGAACGATCAAAGCGTAGACTGTTTAAGATATTACTCCAGTGTAGGAAAGAGCGCATGGTGGCTGTTGTATTCAATCCCGATGCAATTTCTTTGTTTCATCAACACTTTGAAGGTCTACAGATTACAGAATGCCTCAAGATGTGCATCGGAAACTACTACTGGTCTTCCAGGGAACGATCAAAGCGTAGACTGTTTGAGATATTTCTCCCATGGAGAAAAGTGCGCATGGTTACTGTTGTATTCAATCCCGATGCAATTTCTGTGTTTCAACAACACTCTGATAGTCCACAGATTACAGAATGATACCAGATGTGCATCGGAAACTACTACTGGTCTCCCAATGAACGATCAAAGCGTAGACTGTTTGAGACATTACTCCCATTGACGAAAGTCCGCATAGTGACTGTTGTATTCAATCCCGATGCAATTTCTGTGTTTCAACAACACTCTGATAGTAAACAGATTACAGAATGCCTATAGATATGCATCGGAAACTACTACTGGCCTTCAAGGGAACGATCAAAGCGTAGACTGTTTGAGACATTACTCCCATGGAGGAAAGTGGTCATGGTGACTGGTGTATTCAATCCCGATGCAATTTCTGTGTTTCATTAGCACTCGGATAGTCCACAGATTACAGAATGCCTCCAGATGTGCATCGGAAACTACTACTGGTCTTCCAGGGAATGATCAAAGCGTAGACTGTTTGAGACATTACTCCTGTGGAGGAAAGTGCGAATGGTGACTGTTCTATTCAATCCCGATGCAATTTCTGTGTTTCATCAACACTCTGATAGTCCACAGATTACAGAATGCCTCCAGATGTGCATCGGAAACTAATACTGGTCTTCGAGGGAACGATCAAAGCATAGACTGTTTGAGACATTACTCCCGTGGAGGAAAGTGCGCATGGTGACTTTTGTATTCAATCCCGATGCAATTTCTGTGTTTCGTCAACACTCAGTTAGTCCACAGATTACAGAATGCCTCCAGATGTGCATCGGAAACTACTACTGGTCTTCCAATAAACGATCAAAGCGTAGACTGTTTGAGACATTACTCCCATGGAGGAAAGTGCGCATGGTGACTGTTGTATTCCATCCCGATGCGGTTTCTGTGTTTCATCAACACTCTGATAGTCCACAGATTACACAATGCCTCCAGATGTGCATCGGAAACTACTACTGGTCTTCCTGGGGACGATCAAAGCGTAAACTGTTTGAGACATTACTCCCAAGGAGGAAAGTGCGCATGGTGACTTTTGTATTCAATCCCGATTCAATTTCCGTGTTTTATCAACACTGAGATAGTTCACAGATAACAGAATGACTAAAAATGTGCATTGGAATCTACTACTGGTCTTCCAGGGAACGATCAAATCGTAGACTGTTTGAGACATTACTCCCGTTGAGGAAAGTGCGCATGGTGACTGTTGTATTCAATCCCGATGCAATTTCTGTGTTTCATAAACACCCGGATAGAAAACAATTTACAGAATTCCTTTAGATGTGCATCGGACACTACTACTGTTCTTCAGGGAACGATCAAATCGATGACAGTTTGAGATATTACTCGCATGTAGGAAAGTGCGCATATTGACTGTTGTATTCAATCACGATGCAATTTCTGTGTTTCATCAACACTTTGAAGGTCCACAGTTTACAGAATGCCTCTAGATGTGCATCGGAAACTACTACTGGTCTTCCAGGGAACGATGAAAGCGTAGACTGTTTGAGACATTACTCCCATGGACGAAAGTCCGTCATAGTGACTGTTGTATTCAATCCTGATGCAATTTCTGTGTTTCAACAACACTCTGATAGTAAACAGATTAGAGAATGCCTCCAGATATGCATCGGAAACTACTACTGGCCTTCCAGGGAACGATCAAAGCGTAGACTGTTTGAGACATTACTCCCATGGAGGGAAGTGCGCATGGTGACTGTTGTATTCCATCGCGATGCAGTTTCTGTCTTTCATCAACACTCTGATAGTCCACAGATAACAAAATGACTAAAGATGTGCATCGGAAACTACTACTGTTCTTCCAGGGAACGATCAAAGCGTAGACTATTTGAGACATTACTCCCATGGAGGGACGTGCGCATGGTGACTGTTGTATTCCATCCCGATGCAGCTTCTGTGTTTCATCAACACTCTGATAGTCCACAGATTACACAATGCCTCCAGATGTGCATCGGAAACTTCTACTGGTCTTCCAGGGAACGATCAAAACGTAAACTCTTTGAGACATTACTCCCATGGAGGGAAGTGCGCATGGTGACTGTTGTATTCAATCCCGATTCAATTTCCGTGTTTTATCAACACTCTGAGAGTCCACAGATAACAGAATGACTAAAGATGTGCATCGGAAACTACTACTGGTCTTCCAGGGAACGATCAAAGCGTAGACTGTTTGAGACATTACTCCCATGGAGGGAAGTGCGCATGGTGACTGTTGTATTCAATCCCGAAGCAATTTCTTTGTTTCATCAACACTCTGATAGTCCACAGTTTACAGAATGCCTCCAGATGTGTATCGGAACCTACTACTTGTCTAACAGAGACGATCAAAGGGTAGAATGTTTCAGACAATACTCCCATGGGGGAAAGTGTGCATGGTGACTGTTGTTTTCAATCCCGATGCAATTTCTGTGTTTCATCAACACTCAGATAGTCCACAGATTACAGAATGCCTCCAGATGTGCATCTGAACCTACTACTGGTCTTCCTGGGAACGATCAAAGAGTAGACTGTTTGTGACATTACTCCCAAGGAGGAAAGTGCGCATGGTGACTGTTGTATTCAATCCCGATGCAATTTCTGAGTTTCATCAACACTCTGATAGTCTACAGATTACAGATTCCCTCCAGATGTGCATCGGAAACTGCTACTGGTCTTCCTGGGAACGATCAAACAATAGACTCTTTGAGACGTTACTCCTATGGAGGAAAGTGCGCATGTTGACTGTTGTATTCAATCCCGATGCAATTTGTGTGTTTCATCAACACTCTGATAGTCCACAGATTACAGAATGCCTCCAGATGTGCATAGGAAACTACTACTGGTCTTCCAGGGAACGATCAAAGCGTAAACTGTTTGAGACATTACTTCCGTTGAGGAAAGTGGGCATGGTGACTGTTGTATTCAATCCCGATGCAATTTCTGCGTTTCATCAACACACTGATAGTCCACAGATTACAGAATGCCACCAGATGTGAATCGGAAACTACTACTGGTCTTCGAGGGAACGATCAAAGCATAGACTGTTTGAGACATTACTCCATTGGAGGAAAGTGCGCATGGTGACTGTTGTATTCAATCCCGATGCAATTTCTGTGTTTCATCAACACTCAGTTAGTCCACAGATTACGGAATGCCTCCAGATGTGCATCGGAAACTACTACTGGTCTTCCAGGGAACGATCAAAGCGTAGACTGTTTGAGACATTACTCCCATGGAGGAAAGTGCGCATGGTGACTGTTGTATTCCATCCCGATGCGGTTTCTGTGTTTCATCAACACTCTGATAGTCCACAGATTACACAATGCCTCCAGATGTGCATCGGAAACTACTACTGGTCTTCCTGGGGACGATCAAAGCGTAAACTGTTTGAGACATTACTCCCAAGGAGGAAAGTGCGCATGGTGACTTTTGTATTCAATCCCGATTCAATTTCCGTGTTTTATCAACACTGAGATAGTTCACAGATAACAGAATGACTAAAAATGTGCATTGGAATCTACTACTGGTCTTCAGGGGAACGATCAAATCGTAGACTGTTTGAGACATTACTCCCATGGAGGAAAGTGCGCATGGTGACTGTTGTTTTCAATCCCGATGCAATTTCTGTGTTTCATCAACACTCAGATACTCATCAGATTACAGAATGCCTCCAGATGTGAATCGGAAACTACTACTGGTCTTCCAGGGAACGATCAAAGCGTATACTGTTTGAGACATTACTCCCATGGAGAAAATTGCGCGTGGTGACTGTTGTATTAAGTCGCGATGCAATTTCTGTGTTTCAAGAACACTCTGCTAGTCCACAGACTGCAGAATGCCGCCAGATGTGCATTGGACGCTACTACTGGTCTTCCAGGGATCGATCAAAGCGTAGACTGTTTGAGACATTACTCCCATGGAGGAAAGTGCGCATGGTGACTGTTGAATTCAATCCCGATGCAATTTCGGTGTTTCATCAACACTCTGATAGTCCACAGGTTTCAGAATGCCTCCAGATGTGCATCGGAAACTACTACTGGTCTTCCAGGGAACGATCAAAGCGTAGACTGTTTGAGACATTACTCCCATGGAGGAAAGTGCGAATGGTGACTGTTGTATTCAATCCCGATGCAATTTCTGTGTTTCATCAACACTCTGATAGTCCACAGATTACAGAATGCCGCCAGATGTGCATCGGAAACTACTACTGGTCTTCCAGGGAACGATCAAAGCGTAGACCGTTTAAGATATTACTCCAGTGGAGGAAAGTGCGCATGGTGGCTGTTGTATTCAATCCCGATGCAATTTCTGTGTTTCATCAACACTTTGAAGGTCTACAGATTACAGAATGCCTCAAGATGTGCATCGGAAACTACTACTGGTCTTCCAGGGAACGATCAAAGCGTAGACTGTTTGAGATATTTCTCCCATGGAGAAAAGTGCGCATGGTTACTGTTGTATTCAATCCCGATGCAATTTCTGTGTTTCAACAACACTCTGATAGTCCACAGATTACAGAATGATACCAGATGTGCATCGGAAACTACTACTGGTCTCCCAATGAACGATCAAAGCGTAGACTGTTTGAGACATTACTCCCATTGACGAAAGTCCGCATGCAATTTCTGAGTTTCAACAACACTCTGATAGTAAACAGATTACAGAATGCCTCCAGATATGCATCGGAAACTACTACTGGCCTTCAAGGGAACGATCAAAGCGTAGACTGTTTGAGACATTACTCCCATGGAGGAAAGTGGTCATGGTGACTGGTGTATTCAATCCCGATGCAATTTCTGTGTTTCATTAGCACTCGGATAGTCCACAGATTACAGAATGCCTCCAGATGTGCATCGGAAACTACTACTGGTCTTCCAGGGAACGATCAAAGCGTAGACTGTTTGAGACATTACTCCTGTGGAGGAAAGTGCGAATGGTGACTGTTCTATTCAATCCCGATGCAATTTCTGTGTTTCATCAACACTCTGATAGTCCACAGATTACAGAATGCCTCCAGATGTGCATCGGAAACTAATACTGGTCTTCGAGGGAACGATCAAAGCATAGACTGTTTGAGACATTACTCCCGTGGAGGAAAGTGCGCATGGTGACTTTTGTATTCAATCCCGATGCAATTTCTGTGTTTCGTCAACACTTAGTTAGTCCACAGATTACAAAATGCCTCCAGATGTGCATCGGAAACTACTACTGGTCTTCCAATAAACGATCAAAGCGTAGACTGTTTGAGACATTACTCCCATGGAGGAAAGTGCGCATGTTGACTGTTGTATTCCATCCCGATGCAGTTTCTGTGTTTCATCAACACTCTGATAGTCCACAGATTACACAATGCCTCCAGATGTGCATCGGAAACTACTACTGGTCTTCCAGGGAACGATCAAAGCGTAAACTCCTTGAGACATTACTCCAATGGAGGAAAGTGCGTATGGTAACTGTTGTTTCAATCCCGATATAATTTCTGTGTTTCATTAATACTCTGATAGTCCACAGGTTACAGAATGCCTCCAGATGTGCATCGGAAACTACTACTGGTCTAACAGGGAACGATCAAAGCGTAGACTGTTTGAGACATTACTCCCATGGAGGAAAGTGCGCATGGTGACTGTTCTATTCAATCCCATTGCAATTTCTGTGTTTCATCAACACTCAGTTAGTCCACAGATTACAGAATGCCTCCAGATGTGCATCTGAAACTACTACTGGTCTTCCTGGGAACGATCAAAGCGTAGACTGTTTGAGACATTACTCCCATGGAGGAAAGTGCGCATGGTGACTGTTGCATTAAATCCCGATGCAATTTATGTGTTTAATGAACACTCAGTTAGTCCACAGATTACAGAATGCCTCCAGATGTTCAACGGTAACTACTACTGGTCTTCCAGGGAACGATCAAAGCGTAGTCTGTTTGAGACATTACTCCCATGGAGGGAAGTGCGCATGGTGACTGTTCTATTCAATCCCATTGTAATTTCTGTGTTTCATCAACACTCAGCTAGTCCACAGATTACAGAATACCTCCAGATGTGCATCGGAAACTACTACTGGTCTTCCTGGGAACGATCAAAGCGTAGACTGTTTGAGACATTACTCCCATGGAGGAAAGTGCGCATGGTGACTGTTGCATTAAATCCCGATGCAATTTATGTGTTTAATCAACACTCAGTTAGTCCACAGATTACAGAATGCCTCCAGATGTGAATCGGAAACTACTACTGGTCTTCCAGGGAACGATCAAAGCGTAGACTGTTTGAGACATTACTCCCATGTAGGAAAGTGCGCATGGTGACTGTTGTATTCAATCCCGATGCAATTTCTGTGTTTCAAAAACACTCTGATAGTCCACAGATTACAGAATGATACCAGATGTGCATCGGAAACTACTACTGGTCTCCCAATGAACGATCAAAGCGTAGACTGTTTGAGACATTACTCCCATTGACGAAAGTCCGCATAGTGACTGTTGTATTCAATCCCGATGCAATTTCTGTGTTTCAACAACACTCTGATAGTAAACAGATTACAGAATGCCTCCAGATATGCATCGGAAACTACTACTGGCCTTCCAGGGAACGATCAAAGCGTAGACTGTTTGAGACATTACTCCCATGGAGGAAAGTGTTCATGGTGACTGGTGTATTCAATCCCGATGCAATTTCTGTGTTTGATTAGCACTCGGATAGTCCACAGATTACAGAATGCCTCCAGATGTGCATCGGAAACTACTACTGGTCTTCCAGGGAACGATCAAAGCGTAGACTGTTTGAGACATTACTCCTGTGGAGGAAAGTGCGAATGGTGACTGTTCTATTCAATCCCGATGCAATTTCTGTGTTTCATCAACACTCTGATAGTCCACAGATTACAGAATGCCTCCAGATGTGCATCGGAAACTAATACTGGTCTTCGAGGGAACGATCAAAGCATAGACTGCTTGAGACATTACTCCCGTGGAGGAAAGTGCGCATGGTGACTTTTGTATTCAATCCCGATGCAATTTCTGTGTTTCGTCAACACTCAGTTAGTCCACAGATTACAGAATGCCTCCAGATGTGCATCGGAAACTACTACTGGTCTTCCAGGAAACGATCAAAGCGTAGACTGTTTGAGACATTACTCCCCTGGAGGAAAGTGCGCATGGTGACTGTTGTATTCCATCCCGATGCAGTTTCTGTGTTTCATCAACACTCTGATAGTCCACAGATTACACAATGCCTCCAGATGTGCATCGGAAACTACTACTGGTCTTCCAGGGAACGATCAAAGCGTAAACTCCTTGAGACATTACTCCAATGGAGGAAAGTGCGTATGGTAACTGTTGTTTCAATCCCGATATAATTTCTGTGTTTCATTAATACTCTGATAGTCCACAGGTTACAGAATGCTTCCAGATGTGCATCGGAAACTACTACTGGTCTTCCAGGGAACGATCAAAGCGTAGACTGTTTGAGACATTACTCCCATGGAGGAAAGTGCGCATGGTGACTGTTCTATTCAATCCCATTGCAATTTCTGTGTTTCATCAACACTCAGTTAGTCCACAGATTACAGAATGCCTCCAGATGTGCATCTGAAACTACTACTGGTCTTCCTGGGAACGATCAAAGCGTAGACTGTTTGAGACATTACTCCCATGGAGGAAAGTGCGCATGGTGACTGTTGCATTAAATCCCGATGCAATTTATGTGTTTAATGAACACTCAGTTAGTCCACAAATTACAGAATGCCTCCAGATGTTCAACGGTAACTACTACTGGTCTAACAGGGAACGATCAAAGCGTAGTCTGTTTGAGACATTACTCCCATGGACTAAAGTGCGCATGGTGACTGTTCTATTCAATCCCATTGTAATTTCTGTGTTTCATCAACACTCAGTTAGTCCACAGATTACAGAATACCTCCAGATGTGCATCGGAAACTACTACTGGTCTTCCTGGGAACGATCAAAGCGTAGACTGTTTGAGACATTACTCCCATGGAGGAAAGTGCGCATGGTGACTGTTGCATTAAATCCCGATGCAATTTATGTGTTTAATCTACACTCAGTTAGTCCACAGATTACAGAATGCCTCCAGATGTGAATCGGAAACTACTACTGGTCTTCCAGGGAACGATCAAAGCGTAGACTGTTTGAGACATTACTCCCATGGAGGAAAGTGCGCATGGTGACTGTTGTATTCAATCCCGAAGCAATTTCTGTGTTTCATCAACACTCTGATAGTCCACAGATTACAGAATGCCTCCAGATGTGCATCGGAAACTACTACTGGTCTAAAAGGGAACGATCCAAGGGTAGAATGTTTCAGACAATACTCTCATGGAGGAAAGTGCGCATGGTGACTGTTGTATTCCATCCCGATGCAATTTCTTTGTTTCATCAACACTCTGATAGTCCATCAGATTACAGAATGCCACCAGATGTGCATCGGAAACTACTACTGGTCTTCCAGGGAACGATCAAAGCGCAAACTCTTTGAGACATTACTCCCATGGAGGAAAGTGCGTATGGTGACTGTTGTATTCAATCCCGATGGAATTTCTGTGTTTCATTAATACTCTGATAGTCCACAGATTACAGAATGCCTCCAGATGTGCATCGGAAACCACTACTGGTCTTCCAGTTAACGATCAAAGCGTAGACTGTTTGAGACATTACTCCCATGGAGGAAAGTGCGCATGGCGACTGTTGTATTCAATCCCGAAGCAATTTCAGTGTTTCATCAATACTCTGATAGTCCACAGATTACAGAATGAAATCAGATGTGCATCGTAAACTACTACTGGTCTAACAAGGAACGATCAAAGCGTAGAATGTTTGACACATTACTCCCATGGGGGAAAGTGCGCATGGTGACTGTTGTATTCAATAACGATGCAATTTCCGTGTTTCATCAACACTCTGATAGTCCACAGATTACAGATTGCCTCCAGATGTGCATCGAAAACTGCTACTGGTCTTCCTGGGAACGATCAAAGCATAGAGTGTTTGAGACATTACTCCCATGGAGGAAAGTGCGCATGGTGACTGTTGTATTCAATCCCGATGCAATTTCTGTGTTTCATCAACACTCAGTTAGTCCACAGATTACAGAATGCCTTCAGATCTGCAACGGAAACTGCTACTGGTCTTCCAGGGAACGATCAAAGCGTAGACTGTTTGAGACATTACTCACATGGAGGAAAGTGCGCATGGTGACTGTTGTATTCAATCCCGAAGCAATCTCTGTGTTTCATCGACACTCTGATAGTCCACAGATTACAGAATGACTCCAGATGTGCATCGGAAACTACTACTGGTCTTCCAGGGAACGATCAAAGCGTACACTGTTTGAGACATTACTCACATGGAGGAAAGTGCGCATGGTGACTGTTGTATTCAATAACGATGCAATTTCTGTGTTTCATCAACACTTTGAAGGTCCACTGATTACAGAATGCCTCCAGATGTGCATCGGAAACTACTACTGGTCCTCAAGGGAACGATCAAAGCACAGACTGTTTGAGACATTACTCCCGTGGAGGAAAGTGCGCATGGTGACTGTTGTATTCCTTCCCGATGCAGTTTCTGTGTTTCATCAACACTCTGATAGTCCACAGATTACACAATGCCTCCAGATATGCATCGGAAACTACTACTGGTCTAACAGGGAACGATCAAAAGGTAGACTGTTTGAGACATTACTCACATAGAGGAATGTGCGCATGGTGACTGTTGTATTCAATCCCGAAGCATTTTCTGTGTTTCATCGACACTCTGATAGTACACAGATTACAGAATGACTCCAGATTTGCATCGGAAACCATTACTGTTCTAACAGTTAACGATCAAAGCGTAGATTGTTTGAGACATTACTCCCATGGGGGAAAGTGTGCATGGTGACTGTTGTATTCAATCCCGATGCAATTTCTGAGTTTCATCTACACTCTGATAGTCCACAGATTACAGATTGCCTCCAGATGTGCATCGGAAACTAGTACTGGACTTCCAGGGAACGATCAAAGCGTAGACTGTTTGAGACATTACTCCCATGGAGGAAAGTGCGCATGGTGACTGTTGTATTCCTTCCCGATGCTGTTTCTGTGTTTCATCAACACTCTGATAGTCCACAGATTACACAATGCCTCCAGATATGCATCGGAAACTACTACTGGTCTAACAGGGAACGATCAAAAGTTAGACTGTTTGAGACATTACTCCCATGGAGGAAAGTGCGCATGGTGACTGTTGCATTAAATCCCGATGCAATTTATGTGTTTAATCAAGACTCAGTTAGTCCACAGATTACAGAATGCCTCCAGATGTGAATCGGAAACTACTACTGGTCTTCCAGGGAACGATCAAAGCGTAGACTGTTTGAGACATTACTCCCATGGAGGAAAGTGCGCATGGTGACTGTTGTATTCAATCCCGAAGCAATTTCTGTGTTTCATCAACACTCTGATAGTCCACAGATTACAGAAAGCCTCCAGATGTGCATCGGAAACTATTACTGGTCTAACAGGGAACGATCAAAGGGTAGAATGTTTCAGACAATACTCTCATGGAGGAAGGTGCGCATGGTGACTGTTGTATTCAATCCCGATGGAATTTCTGTGTTTCATTAATACTCTGATAGTCCACAGATTACAGAATGCCTCCAGATGTGCATCGGAAACCACTACTGGTCTTCCAGTTAACGATCAAAGCGTAGACAGTTGGAGACATTACTCCCATGGAGGAAAGTGCGCATGGCGACTGTTGTATTCAATCCCGAAGCAATTTCTGTGTTTCATCAACACTCTGATGGTCCACAGATTACAGAATGAATTCAGATGTGAATCGCAAACTACTACTGGTCTAACAAGGAACGATCAAAGCGTAGAATGTTTGACACATTACTCCCATGGGGGAAAGTGCGCATGGTGACTGTTGTATTCAATAACGATGCAATTTCTGTGTTTCATCTACACTCTGATAGTCCACAGATTACAGATTGCCTCCAGATGTGCATCGGAAACTAGTACTGGACTTCCAGGGAACGATCAAAGCGTAGACTGTTTGAGACATTACTCCCATGGAGGAAAGTGCGCATGGTGACTGTTGTATTCCTTCCCGATGCTGTTTCTGTGTTTCATCAACACTCTGATAGTCCACAGATTACACAATGCCTCCAGATATGCATCGGAAACTACTACTGGTCTAACAGGGAACGATCAAAAGGTAGACTGTTTGAGACATTACTCACATAGAGGAATGTGCGCATGGTGACTGTTGTATTCAATCCCGAAGCATTTTCTGTGTTTCATCGACACTCTGATAGTACACAGATTACAGAATGACTCCAGATTTGCATCGGAAACCATTACTGTTCTAACAGTTAACGATCAAAGCGTAGATTGTTTGAGACATTACTCCCATGGGGGAAAGTGTGCATGGTGACTGTTGTATTCAATCCCGATGCAATTTCTGAGTTTCATCTACACTCTGATAGTCCACAGATTACAGATTGCCTCCAGATGTGCATCGGAAACTAGTACTGGACTTCCAGGGAACGATCAAAGCGTAGACTGTTTGAGACATTACTCCCATGGAGGAAAGTGCGCATGGTGACTGTTGTATTCCTTCCCGATGCTGTTTCTGTGTTTCATCAACACTCTGATAGTCCACAGATTACACAATGCCTCCAGATATGCATCGGAAACTACTACTGGTCTAACAGGGAACGATCAAAAGTTAGACTGTTTGAGACATTACTCCCATGGAGGAAAGTGCGCATGGTGACTGTTGCATTAAATCCCGATGCAATTTATGTGTTTAATCAAGACTCAGTTAGTCCACAGATTACAGAATGCCTCCAGATGTGAATCGGAAACTACTACTGGTCTTCCAGGGAACGATCAAAGCGTAGACTGTTTGAGACATTACTCCCATGGAGGAAAGTGCGCATGGTGACTGTTGTATTCAATCCCGAAGCAATTTCTGTGTTTCATCAACACTCTGATAGTCCACAGATTACAGAAAGCCTCCAGATGTGCATCGGAAACTATTACTGGTCTAACAGGGAACGATCAAAGGGTAGAATGTTTCAGACAATACTCTCATGGAGGAAGGTGCGCATGGTGACTGTTGTATTCAATCCCGATGGAATTTCTGTGTTTCATTAATACTCTGATAGTCCACAGATTACAGAATGCCTCCAGATGTGCATCGGAAACCACTACTGGTCTTCCAGTTAACGATCAAAGCGTAGACAGTTGGAGACATTACTCCCATGGAGGAAAGTGCGCATGGCGACTGTTGTATTCAATCCCGAAGCAATTTCTGTGTTTCATCAACACTCTGATGGTCCACAGATTACAGAATGAATTCAGATGTGAATCGCAAACTACTACTGGTCTAACAAGGAACGATCAAAGCGTAGAATGTTTGACACATTACTCCCATGGGGGAAAGTGCGCATGGTGACTGTTGTATTCAATAACGATGCAATTTCTGTGTTTCATCAACACTCTGATAGTCCACAGATTACAGATTGCCTCCAGATGTGCATCGAAAACTACTACTGTTCTTCCTGGGAACGATCAAAGCATAGAGTGTTTGAGACATTACTCCCGTGGAGGAAAGTGCGTTTGGTGACTGTTGTATTCAATCCCGATGCAATTTCTGTGTTTCATCAACACTCAGTTAGTCCACAGATTACAGAATGCCTTCAGATGTGCAACGGAAACTGCTACTTTTCTTCCAGGGAACGATCAAAGCGTAGACTGTTTGAGACATTACTCCCATGGAGGAAAGTGCGCATGGTGACTGTTGTATTCCATCCCGATGCAGTTTCTGTGTTTCATCAACACTCTGATAGTCTACAGATTACACAATGCCTCCAGATGTGCATCGGAAACTACTACTGGTCTTCCAGGGAACGATCAAAGCGTAGTCTGTTTGAGATATTTCTCCCATGGAGAAAAGTGCGCATGGTTACTGTTGTATTCAATCCCGATGCAATTTCTGTGTTTCAACAACACTCTGATAGTCCACAGATTACAGAATGATACCAGATGTGCATCGGAAACTACTACTGGTCTCCCAATGAACGATCAAAGCGTAGACTGTTTGAGACATTACTCCCACTGACGAAAGTCCGCATAGTGACTGTTGTATTCAATCCCGATGCAATTTCTGTGTTTCAACAACACTCTGATAGTAAACAGATTACAGAATGCCTCCAGATATGCATCGGAAACTACTACTGGCCTTCCAGGGAACGATCAAAGCGTAGACTGTTTGAGACATTACTCCCATGGGGGAAAGTGGTCATGGTGACTGGTGTATTCAATCCCGATGCAATTTCTGTGTTTCATTAGCACTCGGATAGTCCACAGATTACAGAGTGCCTCCAGATGTGCATCGGAAACTACTACTGGTCTTCCAGGGAACGATCAAAGCGTAGTCTGTTTGAGACATTACTCCTGTGGAGGAAATTGCGAATGGTGACTGTTCTATTCAATCCCGATGCAATTTCTGTGTTTCATCAACACTCTGATAGTCCACAGATTACAGAATGCCTCCAGATGTGCATCGGAAACTAATACTGGTCTTCGAGGGAACGATCAAAGCATAGACTGTTTGAGACATTACTCCCGTGGAGGAAAGTGCGCATGGTGACTTTTGTATTCAATCCCGATGCAATTTCTGTGTTTCGTCAACACTCAGTTAGTCCACAGATTACAGAATGCCTCCAGATGTGCATCGGAAACTACTACTGGTCTTCCAGGAAACGATCAAAGCGTAGACTGTTTGAGACATTACTCCCATGGAGGAAAGTGCGCATGGTGACTGTTGTATTCCATCCCGATGCAGTTTCTGTGTTTCATCAACACTCTGATAGTCCACAGACTACACAATGCCTCCAGATGTGCATCGGAAACTACTACTGGTCTTCCAGGGAACGATCAAAGCGTAAACTCATTGAGACATTACTCCAATGGAGGAAAGTGCGTATGGTAACTGTTGTTTCAATCCCGATATAATTTCTGTGTTTTATTAATACTCTGATAGTCCACAGGTTACAGAATGCTTCCAGATGTGCATCGGAAACTACTACTGGTCTTCCAGGGAACGATCAAAGCGTAGACTGTTTGAGACATTACTCCCATGGAGGAAAGTGCGCATGGTGACTGTTCTATTCAATCCCATTGCAATTTCTGTGTTTTATCAACACTCAGTTAGTCCACAGATTACAGAATGCCTCCAGATGTGCATCTGAAACTACTACTGGTCTTCCTGGGAACGATCAAAGCGTAGACTGTTTGAGACATTACTCCCATGGAGGAAAGTGCGCATGGTGACTGTTGCATTAAATCCCGATGCGATTTATGTGTTTAATGAACACTCAGTTAGTCCACAAATTACAGAATGCCTCCAGATGTTCAACGGTAACTACTACTGGTCTAACAGGGAACGATCAAAGCGTAGTCTGTTTGAGACATTACTCCCATGGAGGAAAGTGCGCATGGTGACTGTTCTATTCAATCCCATTGTAATTTCTGTGTTTCATCAACACTCAGTTAGTCCACAGATTACAGAATACCTCCAGATGTGCATCGGAAACTACTACTGGTCTTCCTGGGAACGATCAAAGCGTAGACTGTTTGAGACATTACTCCCATGGAGGAAAGTGCGCATGGTGACTGTTGCATTAAATCCCGATGCAATTTATGTGTTTCATCAACACTCAGTTAGTCCACAGATTACAGAATGCCTCCAGATGTGAATCGGAAACTACTACTGGTCTTCCAGGGAACGATCAAAGCGTGGACTGTTTGAGACTTTACTCCCATGGAGGAAAGTGCGAATGCTGACTGTTGTATTCAATCCCGAAGCAATTTCTGTGTTTCATCAACACTCTGATAGTCCACAGATTACAGAATGCCTCCAGATGTGCATCGGAAACTACTACTGGTCTAAAAGGGAACGATCCAAGGGTAGAATGTTTCAGACAATACTCTCATGGAGGAAAGTGCGCATGGTGACTGTTGTATTCCATCCCGATGCAATTTCTTTGTTTCATCAACACTCTGATAGTCCATCAGATTACAGAATGCCTCCAGATGTGCATCGGAAACTACTACTGGTCTTCCAGGGAACGATCAAAGCGCAAACTCTTTGAGACATTACTCCCATGGAGGAAAGTGCGCATGGTGACTGTTCTATTCAATCCCATTGCAATTTCTGTGTTTTATCAACACTCAGTTAGTCCACAGATTACAGAATGCCTCCAGATGTGCATCTGAAACTACTACTGGTCTTCCTGGGAACGATCAAAGCGTAGACTGTTTGAGACATTACTCCCATGGAGGAAAGTGCGCATGGTGACTGTTGCATTAAATCCCGATGCGATTTATGTGTTTAATGAACACTCAGTTAGTCCACAAATTACAGAATGCCTCCAGATGTTCAACGGTAACTACTACTGGTCTAACAGGGAACGATCAAAGCGTAGTCTGTTTGAGACATTACTCCCATGGAGGAAAGTGCGCATGGTGACTGTTCTATTCAATCCCATTGTAATTTCTGTGTTTCATCAACACTCAGTTAGTCCACAGATTACAGAATACCTCCAGATGTGCATCGGAAACTACTACTGGTCTTCCTGGGAACGATCAAAGCGTAGACTGTTTGAGACATTACTCCCATGGAGGAAAGTGCGCATGGTGACTGTTGCATTAAATCCCGATGCAATTTATGTGTTTCATCAACACTCAGTTAGTCCACAGATTACAGAATGCCTCCAGATGTGAATCGGAAACTACTACTGGTCTTCCAGGGAACGATCAAAGCGTAGACTGTTTGAGACATTACTCCCATGGAGGAAAGTGCGCATGGTGACTGTTGTATTCAATCCCGAAGCAATTTCTGTGTTTCATCAACACTCTGATAGTCCACAGATTACAGAATGCCTCCAGATGTGCATCGGAAACTACTACTGGTCTAAAAGGGAACGATCCAAGGGTAGAATGTTTCAGACAATACTCTCATGGAGGAAAGTGCGCATGGTGACTGTTGTATTCCATCCCGATGCAATTTCTTTGTTTCATCAACACTCTGATAGTCCATCAGATTACAGAATGCCTCCAGATGTGCATCGGAAACTACTACTGGTCTTCCAGGGAACGATCAAAGCGCAAACTCTTTGAGACATTACTCCCATGGAGGAAAGTGCGCATGGTGACTGTTCTATTCAATCCCATTGCAATTTCTGTGTTTTATCAACACTCAGTTAGTCCACAGATTACAGAATGCCTCCAGATGTGCATCTGAAACTACTACTGGTCTTCCTGGGAACGATCAAAGCGTAGACTGTTTGAGACATTACTCCCATGGAGGAAAGTGCGCATGGTGACTGTTGCATTAAATCCCGATGCGATTTATGTGTTTAATGAACACTCAGTTAGTCCACAAATTACAGAATGCCTCCAGATGTTCAACGGTAACTACTACTGGTCTAACAGGGAACGATCAAAGCGTAGTCTGTTTGAGACATTACTCCCATGGAGGAAAGTGCGCATGGTGACTGTTCTATTCAATCCCATTGTAATTTCTGTGTTTCATCAACACTCAGTTAGTCCACAGATTACAGAATACCTCCAGATGTGCATCGGAAACTACTACTGGTCTTCCTGGGAACGATCAAAGCGTAGACTGTTTGAGACATTACTCCCATGGAGGAAAGTGCGCATGGCGACTGTTGTATTCAATCCCGAAGCAATTTCAGTGTTTCATCAACACTCTGATAGTCCACAGATTACAGAATGAAATCAGATGTGCATCGTAAACTACTACTGGTCTAACAAGGAACGATCAAAGCGTAGAATGTTTGACACATTACTCCCATGGGGGAAAGTGCGCATGGTGACTGTTGTATTCAATAACGATGCAATTTCCGTGTTTCATCAACACTCTGATAGTCCACAGATTACAGATTGCCTCCAGATGTGCATCGAAAACTGCTACTGGTCTTCCTGGGAACGATCAAAGCATAGAGTGTTTGAGACATTACTCCCATGGAGGAAAGTGCGCATGGTGACTGTTGTATTCAATCCCGATGCAATTTCTGTGTTTCATCAACACTCAGTTAGTCCACAGATTACAGAATGCCTTCAGATGTGCAACGGAAACTGCTACTGGTCTTCCAGGGAACGATCAAAGCGTAGACTGTTTGAGACATTACTCACATGGAGGAAAGTGCGCATGGTGACTGTTGTATTCAATCCCGAAGCAATTTCTGTGTTTCATCGACACTCTGATAGTCCACAGATTACAGAATGACTCCAGATGTGCATCGGAAACTACTACTGGTCTTCCAGCGAACGATCAAAGCGTAGACTGTTTGAGACATTACTCACATGGAGGAAAGTGCGCATGGTGACTGTTGTATTCAATAACGATGCAATTTCTGTGTTTCATCAACACTCTGATAGTCCACAGATTACAGATTGCCTCCAGATGTGCATCGAAAACTACTACTGGTCTTCCTGGGAACGATCAAAGCATAGAGTGTTTGAGACATTACTCACATGGAGGAAAGTGCGCATGGTGACTGTTGTATTCAATAACGATGCAATTTCTGTGTTTCATCAACACTCTGATAGTCCACAGATTACAGATTGCCTCCAGATGTGCATCGGAAACTACTACTGGTCTAACAGGGAACGATCAAAAGGTAGACTGTTTGAGACATTACTCACATAGAGGAATGTGCGTATGGTGACTGTTGTATTCAATCCCGAAGCAATTTCTGTGTTTCATCGACACTCTGATAGTCCACAGATTACAGAATGACTCCAGATGTGCATCGGAAACCATTACTGTTCTAACAGTTAACGATCAAAGCGTAGATTGTTTGAGACATTACTCCCATGGGGGAAAGTGTGCATGGTGACTGTTGTATTCAATCCCGATGCTATTTCTGAGTTTCATCTACACTCTGATAGTCCACAGATTACAGATTGCCTCCAGATGTGCATCGGAAACTAGTACTGGACTTCCAGGGAACGATCAAAGCGTAGACTGTTTGAGACATTACTCCCATGGAGGAAAGTGCGCATGGTGACTGTTGCATTAAATCCCGATGCAATTTATGTGTTTAATGAACACTCAGTTAGTCCACAAATTACAGAATGCCTCCAGATGTTCAACGGTAACTACTACTGGTCTAACAGGGAACGATCAAAGCGTAGTCTGTTTGAGACATTACTCCCATGGAGGAAAGTGCGCATGGTGACTGTTCTATTCAATCCCATTGTAATTTCTGTGTTTCATCAACACTCAGTTAGTCCACAGATTACAGAATACCTCCAGATGTGCATCGGAAACTACTACTGGTGTTCCTGGGAACGATCAAAGCGTAGACTGTTTGAGACATTACTCCCATGGAGGAAAGTGCGCATGGTGACTGTTGCATTAAATCCCGATGCAATTTATGTGTTTAATCAACACTCAGTTAGTCCACAGACTACAGAATGCCTCCAGATGTGAATCGGAAACTACTACTGGTCTTCCAGGGAACGATCAAAGCGTAGACTGTTTGAGACATTACTCCCATGGAGGAAAGTGCGCATGGTGACTGTTGTATTCAATCCCGAAGCAATTTCTGTGTTTCATCAACACTCTGATAGTCCACAGATTACAGAATGCCTCCAGATGTGCATCGGAAACTATTACTGGTCTAACAGGGAACGATCAAAGGGTAGAATGTTTCAGACAATACTCTCATGGAGGAAAGTGCGCATGGTGACTGTTGTATTCAATCCCGATGGAATTTCTGTGTTTCATTAATACTCTGATAGTCCACAGATTACAGAATGCCTCCAGATGTGCATCGGAAACCACTACTGGTCTTCCAGTTAACGATCAAAGCGTAGACTGTTTGAAACATTACTCCCATGGAGGAAAGTGCGCATGGCGACTGTTGTATTCAATCCCGAAGCAATTTCTGTGTTTCATGAACACTCTGATGGTCCACAAATTACAGAATGAATTCTGATGTGAATCGTAAACTACTACTGGTCTAACAAGGAACGATCAAAGCGTAGAATGTTTGATACATTACTCCCATGGGGGAAAGTGCGCATGGTGACTGTTGTATTCAATAACGATGCAATTTCTGTGTTTCATCAACACTCTGATAGTCCACAGATTACAGATTGCCTCCAGATGTGCATCGACAACTACTACTGTTCTTCCTGGGAACGATCAAAGCATAGAGTGTTTGAGACATTACTCCCGTGGAGGAAAGTGCGCATGGTGACTGTTGTATTCACTCCCGATGCAATTTCTGTGTTTCATCAACACTCAGTTAGTCCACAGATTACAGAATGCCTTCAGATGTGCAACGGAAACTGCTACTTTTCTTCCAGGGAACGATCAAAGCGTAGACTGTTTGAGACATTACTCCCATGGAGGAAAGTGCGCATGGTGACTGTTGTATTCCATCCCGATGCAGTTTCTGTGTTTCATCAACACTCTGATAGTCCACAGATTACACAATGCCTCCAGATGTGCATCGGAAATTACTACTGGTCTAATAGGGAACGATCAAAAGGTAGACTGTTTGAGACATTACTCACATGGAGGAAAGTGCGCATGGTGACTGTTGTATTCAATCCCGAAGCAATTTCTGTGTTTCATCGACACTCTGATAGTCCACAGATTACAGAATGACTCCAGATGTGCATCGAAAACTACTACTGGTCTTCCAGGGAACGATCAAAGCGTAGACTGTTTGAGACATTACTCACATGGAGGAAAGTGCGCATGGTGACTGTTGTATTCAATAACGATGCAATTTCTGTGTTTCATCAACACTCTGATAGTCCACAGATTACAGATTGCCTCCAGATGTGCATCGAAAACTACTACTGGTCTTCCTGGGAACGATCAAAGCATAGAGTCTTTGAGACATTACTCCCATGGAGGAAAGTGCGCATGGTGACTGTTCTGTTCAATCACGATGTAATTTCTGTGTTTCATCAACACTTTGAAGGTCCACAGATTACAGAATGCCTCCAGATGTGCATCGGAAACTACTACTGGTCTTCAAGGGAACGATCAAAGCATAGACTGTTTGAGACATTACACCCGTGGAGGAAAGTGCGCATGGTTACTGTTGTATTCCTTCCCGATGCAGTTTCTGTGTTTCATCAACACTCTGATGGTCCACAGATTACACAATGCCTCCAGATGTGCATCGGAAACTACTACTGGTCTAACAGGGAACGATCAAATGGTAGACTGTTTGAGACATTACTCACATAGAGGAATGTCCGCATGGTGACTGTTGTATTCAATCCCAAAGCAATTTCTGTGATTCATCGACACTCTGATAGTCCACAGATTACAGAATGACTCCAGATGTGCATCGGAAACTACTACTGGACTTCCAGGGAACGATCAAAGCGTAGACTGTTTGAGACATTACTCACATGGGATCAAAGTGCGCATGGTGACTGTTGTATTCAATCCCGAAGCAATTTCTGTGTTTCATCGACACTCTGATAGTCCACAGATTACAGAATGCCTCCAGATGTGCATCGGAAACCATTACTGTTCTAACAGTTAACGATCAAAGCGTAGATTGTTTGAGACATTACTCCCATGGGGGAAAGAGTGCATGGTGACTGTTGTATTCAATCCCGATGCAATTTCTGAGTTTCATCTACACTCTGATAGTCCACAGATTACAGATTGCCTATAGATGTGCATCGGAAACTAGTACTGGACTTCCAGGGAACGATCAAAGCGTAGACTGTTTGAGACATTACTCACATGGAGGAAAGTGCGCATGTTGACTGTTGTATTCAATCCCGAAGCAATTTCTGTGTTTCATCGACACTCTGATAGTCCACAGATTACAGAATGCCTCCAGATGTGCATCGGAAACCACTACTGGTCTAATAGGGAACGATCAAATCGTAGATTGTTTGAGACATTACTCCCATGGGGGAAGTGTGCATGGTGAATGTTGTATTCAATCCCGATGCAATTTCTGAGTTTCATCAACACTCTGATAGTCCACAGATTACAGGATGCCTCCAGATGTGCAACGGAAAATACTACTGGTCTTCCAGGGAACGAACGAAGCGTAGACTGTTTGAGACATTACTCCTATGTAGGAAAGTGGGCATGGTGACTGTTGTATTCAATCCCGATGGAATTTCTTTGTTTCATCGACACTCTGATAGTCCACAGATTACAGAATGCCTCCTGATGTGCATCTGAAAATACTACTGGTCTTCCAGGGAACGATCAAAGCGTAAACTCTTTGAGACATTACTCCAATGGAGGAAAGTTCGAATGGTGACTGTTGTTTCAATCCCGATGGAATTTCTGTGTTTCATTAATACTCTGATAGTCCACAGGTTACAGAATGGCTCCAGATGTGCATCGGAAACTATTACTGGTCTTCGAGGGAACGATCAAAGCATAGACTGTTTGAGACATTACTCCCGTGGAGGAAAGTGGGCATGGTGACTGTTGTATTCAATCCCGATGCAATTTCTGTGTTTCTTCAACACTCAGTTAGTCCACAGATTACAGAATGCCTCCAGATGTGCAACGGAAACTGCTACTGGTCTTCCAGGGAACGATCAAAGCGTAGACTGTTTGAGACATTACTCCCATGGAGGAAAGTGCGCATGGTGACTGTTGCATTCAATCCCGATTCAATTTCCGTGTTTTAACAACACTATGATAGTTCACAGATAACAGAATGACTAAAGATGTGCATCGGAATCTACTACTGGTCTTCCAGGGAACGATCAAATCGTAGACTGTTTCAGACATTACTCCCATGGAGGAAAGTGCGCATGGCGACTGTTGTATTCAATCCCGATGCAATTTCTGAGTTTCATCAACACTCTGATAGTCCACAGATTACAGAATGCCTCCAGATGTGCATCGGAAACTACTACTGGTCTAACAGGGAACGATCAAAGGGTAGAATGTTTCAGACAATACTCCCATGGAGGAAAGTGCGCATGGTGACTGTTGTATTCCATCCCGATGCAATTTCCTTGTTTCATCAACACTCTGATAGTCCATCAGATTACAGAATGCCTGAAGATGTGCATCGGAAACTACTACTGGTCTAACAGGGAACGATCAAAGGGTAGAATGTTTCAGACAATACTCCCATGGAGGAAAGTGCGCATGGTGACTGTTGTATTCAATCCCGATGGAATTTCTGTGTTTCATTAATACTCTGATAGTCCACAGATTACAGAATGCCTCCAGATGAGCATCGGAAACCACTACTGGTCTTCCAGGGAACGATCAAAGCGTAGACTGTTTGAGACATTACTCCCATGGGGGAAAGTGCGCATGGTGACTGTTGTATTCAATCCCGAAGCAATTTCTGTGTTTCATTAATACTCTGATAGTCCACAGATTACAGAATGCCTCCAGATGTGCATCGGAAACTACTACTGGTCTTCCAGGGAACGATCAAAGCGTAGACTGTTTGAGACATTACTCCCATGGAGGAAAGTGCGCATGGTGACTGTTGTATTCAATCCCGAAGCAATTTCTGTGTTTCATCAACACTCTGATAGTCCACAGATTACAGAATGAATTCAGATGTGCATCGGAAAAAACTACTGGTCTAACAAGGAACGATCAAAGCATAGAGTGTTTGAGACATTACTCCCATGGAGGAAAGTGCGCATGGTGACTGTTGTATTCAATCACGATGTAATTTCTGTGTTTCATCAACACTTTGAAGGTCCACAGATTACAGAATGCCTCCAGATGTGCATCGGAAACTACTACTGGACTTCAAGGGAACGATCAAAGCATAGACTGTTTGAGACATTACTCCTGTGGAGGAAAGTGCGCATGGTGACTGTTGTATTCAATCGCGATGCAATTTCTGTGTTTCATCAACACTCAGTTAGTCCACAGATTACAGAATGCCTCCAGATGTGCAACGGAAACTGCTACTGGTCTTCCAGGGAACGATCAAAGCGTAGACGGTTTGAGACATTACTCCCATGGAGGAAAGTGAGCATGTTGACTGTTGTATTCCATCCCGATGCGGTTTCTGTGTTTCATCAACACTCTGATTGTCCACAGATTACACAATGCCTCCAGATGTGCATCGGAAACTACTACTGGTCTAACAGGGAACGATCAAATGTAGACTGTTTGAGACATTACTCACATGGCGGAAAGTGCGCATGGTGACTGTTGTATTCAATCCCGAAGCAATTTCTGTGTTTCATCGACACTCTGATAGTCCACAGATTACAGAATGACTCCAGATGTGCATCGGAAACTACTACTGGTCTTCCAGGGAACGATCAAACCGTAGACTGTTTGAGACATTACTCACATAGAGGAAAGTGCGCATGGTGACTGTTGTATTCAATCCCGAAGCAATTTCTGTGTTTCATCGACACTCTGATAGTCCACAGATTACAGAATGCCTCCAGATGTGCATCGGAAACCACTACTGTTCTAACAGTTAACGATCAAAGCGTAGATTGTTTGAGACATTACTCCCATGGGGGAAAGTGTGCATGGTGACTGTTGTATTCAATCCCGATGCAATTTCTGAGTTTCATCTACACTCTGATAGTCCACAGATTACAGATTGCCTCCAGATGTGCATCGGAAACTAGTACTGGACTTCTAGGGAACGATCAAAGCGTAGACTGTTTGAGATATTACTCACATGGAGGTAAGTGCGCATGGTGACTGTTGTATTCAATCCCGAAGCTATTTCTGTGTTTCATCGACACTCTGATAGTCCACAGATTACAGAATACCTCCAGATGTGCATCGGAAACCACTACTGGTCTAACAGGGAACTATCAAAAGCGTAGATTGTTTGACACATTACTCCCATGGGGGAAAGTGTGCATGGTGACTGTTGTATTCAATCCCGATGCAATTTCTGAGTTTCATCAACACTCTGATAGTCCACAGATTACAGATTGCCTCCAGATATGCATCGGAAACTACTACTGGACTTCCAGGGAACGATGAAAGCGTAGACTGTTTGAGACATTACTCCAATGTAGGAAAGTGCGCAATGTGACTGTTGTATTCAATCCCGATGCAATTTCTGTGTTTCATCAACACTCAGTTAGTCCACAGATTACAGAATGCCTCCCGATGTGCATCGGAAACTACTACTGGTCTTCCTGGGGACGATCAAAGCGCAGACTGTTTGAGACATTACTCCCATGGAGGAAAGTGCGCATGGTGACTGTTGTATTCAATCCCGATTCAATTTCCGTCTTTTATCAACACTCTGATAGTCTACAGATAACAGAATGACTAAAGATGTGCATCGGAAACTACTACTGGTCTTGCAGGGAACGATCAAAGCATAGACTGTTTGAGACATTACTCCCATGGCGGAAAGTGCGCATGGTGACTGTTGTATTCAATTCCGAAGCAATTTCTGTGTTTCATCAACACTCTGATAGTCCACAGATTACAGAATGCCTCCAGATGTGCATCGGAAGCTACTACTGGTCTAACAGGGAACGATCAAAGGGTAGAATGTTTCAGACAATACTCCCATGGAAGAAAGTGCGCATGGTGACTGTTGTATTCCATCCCGATGCAATTTCTTTGTTTCATCAACACTCTCATAGTCCATCAGATTATAGAATGCCTCCAGATGTGCATCGGAAACTACTACTGGTCTAGCAGGGGACGATCAAAGCGCAAACTCTTTGAGACATTACCCCCATGGAGGAATGTGCGTATGGTGACTGTTGTATTCAATCCAGATGGAATTTCTGTGTTTCATTAATACTCTGATAGTCCACAGATTACAGAATGCCTCCAGATGTGCATCGGATACCACAACTGGTCTTCCAGGGAACGATCAAAGCGTAGACTGTTTGAGACATTACTCACATGGAGGAAAGTGCGCATGGTGACTGTTGTATTCAATCCCGAAGCAATTTCTGTGTTTCATCAACACTCTGGTAGTCTACAGATTACAGAATGAATTCATATGTGCATCGGAAACTACTACTGGTCTAACAAGGAACGATCAAAGCGTAGAATGTTTCACACATTACTCCCATTTGGGAAAGTGCGCATTGTGACTGTTGTATTCAATAACGATGCAATTTCTGTGTTTCATCAAAACTCTGATAGTCCACTGATTACAGATAGCCTCCAGATGTGCATCGAAAACTACTACTGGTCTTCCTGGGAACGATCAAAGCATAGAGTGTTTGAGACATTACTCCCATGGAGAAAAGTGCGCATGGTGATTGTTGTATTCAATCACGATGTAATCTCTGTGTTTCATCAACACTTTGAAGGTCCACAGATTACAGAATGCCTCCAGACGTGCATCGGAAACCACTACTGGTCTAACAGGGAACGATCAAAGCGTAGATTGTTTGAGACATTACTTCCATGGGGGAAAGTGTGCATGGTGACTGTTGTATTCAATCCCGATGCAATTTCTGAGTTTCATCAACACTCTGATAGTCCACAGATTACAGATTGCCTCCAGATGTGCATCGGAAACTACTACTGGACTTCCAGGGAACGATCAAAGCGTAGACTGTTTGAGACATTACTCACATGGAGGAAAGTACGCATGGTGACTGTTGCATTCAATCCCGAAGTAATTTCTGTGTTTCATCGACACTCTGATAGTCCACAGATTACAGAATGCCTCCAGATGTGCATCGGAAACCACTACTGGTCTAACAGGGAACGATCAAAGCGTAGATTGTTTGAGACATTACTCCCATTGGGGAAAGTGTGCATGGTGACTGTTGTATTCAATCCCGAAGCAATTTCTGTGTTTCATCGACACTCTGATAGTCCACAGATTACAGAATGCCTCCAGATGTGCATCGGAAACCACTACTGGTCTAACAGGGAACGATCAAAGCGTAGATTGTTTGAGACATTACTCCCATGGCGGATAGTGTGCATGGTGACTGTTGTATTCAATCCCGAAGCAATTTCTGTGTTTCATCGACACTCTGATAGTCCACAGATTACCGATTGCCTCCAGATGTGCATCGGAAACTACTACTGGTTTTTCTATGAACAATTAAAGAATAGACCGTTTGAGACATTACTACCATGGAGGAAAGTGCGCATGGTGATTGTTGTATTCAATCCCGATGCAATTTCAGTGCTTCATCAACACTCAGTTAGTCCACAGATTACAGAATGCCTCCAGATGTGCATCGGAAACCACTACTGGTCTAACAGGGAACGATCAAAGCGTAGATTGTTTGAGACATTACTCCCATGGGGGAAAGTGTGCATGGTGACTGTTGTATTCAATCCCGATGCAATTTCTTTGTTTCATCAACATTCTGATAGTCCACAGGTTACAGAATGCCTCCAGATGTGCATCGGAAACTACTACTGGTCTTCCAGGGAACGATCTAAGCGTATACTCTTTGAGACATTACTCCAAAGGAGGAAAGTGCGAATGGTGACTGTTGTTTCAATCCCGATGGAATTTCTGTGTTTCATTAATACTCTGATATTCCACAGATTACAGAATGAATCCAGATGTGCATCGGAAACCACTACTGGTCTTCGAGGGAACGATCAAAGCATAGACTGTTTGAGACATTACTCCCGTGGAGGAAAGTGCGCATGGTGATTGTTGTATTCAATCCCGATGCAATGTCAGTGCTTCATCAACACTCAGTTAGTCCACAGATTACAGAATGCCTCCAGATGTGCATCGGAAACCACTACTGTTCTAACAGTTAACGATCAAAGCGTAGATTGTTTGAGACATTACTCCCATTGGGGAAAGTGTGCATGGTGACTGTTGTATTCAATCCCGAAGCAATTTCTGTGTTTCATCGACAGTCTGATAGTCCACAGATTACAGAATACCTCCAGATGTGCATCGGAAACCACTACTGGTCTTCCAGGGAATGATCAAAGCGTAGACTGTTTGAGACATTACTCCTATGTAGGAAAGTGCGCATGGTGACTGTTGTATTCAATCCCGATGCAATTTCTTTGTTTCATCAACACTCTGATAGTCCACAGGTTACAGAATGCCTCCAGATGTGCATCGGAAACTACTACTGGTCTTCCAGGGAACGATCTAAGCGTATACTCTTTGAGACATTACTCCAAAGGAGGAAAGTGCGAATGGTGACTGTTGTTTCAATCCCGATGGAATTTCTGTGTTTCATTAATACTCTGATAGTCCACAGATTACAGAATGCCTCCAGATGTGCATCGGAAACCACTACTGGTCTTCGAGGGAACGATCAAAGCATAGACTGTTTGAGACATTACTCCCGTGGAGGAAAGTGCGCATGGTGATTGTTGTATTCAATCCCGATGCAATTTCAGTGCTTCATCAACACTCAGTTAGTCCACAGATTACAGAATGCCTCCAGATGTGCATCGGAAACCACTACTGGTCTAACAGGGAACGATCAAAGCGTAGATTGTTTGAGACATTACTCCCATGGGGGAAAGTGTGCATGGTGACTGTTGTATTCAATCCCGATGCAATTTCTTTGTTTCATCAACATTCTGATAGTCCACAGGTTACAGAATGCCTCCAGATGTGCATCGGAAACTACTACTGGTCTTCCAGGGAACGATCTAAGCATATACTCTTTGAGACATTACTCCAAAGGAGGAAAGTGCGAATGGTGACTGTTGTTTCAATCCCGATGGAATTTCTGTGTTTCATTAATACTCTGATATTCCACAGATTACAGAATGCCTCCAGATGTGCATCGGAAACCACTACTGGTCTTCGAGGGAACGATCAAAGCATAGACTGTTTGAGACATTACTCCCGTGGAGGAAAGTGCGCATGGTGATTGTTGTATTCAATCCCGATGCAATTTCAGTGCTTCATCAACACTCAGTTAGTCCACAGATTACAGAATGCCTCCAGATGTGCATCGGAAACCACTACTGTTCTAACAGTTAACGATCAAAGCGTAGATTGTTTGAGACATTACTCCCATTGGGGAAAGTGTGCATGGTGACTGTTGTATTCAATCCCGAAGCAATTTCTGTGTTTCATCGACAGTCTGATAGTCCACAGATTACAGAATACCTCCAGATGTGCATCGGAAAACACTACTGGTCTTCCAGGGAATGATCAAAGCGTAGACTGTTTGAGACATTACTCCTATGTAGGAAAGTGCGCATGGTGACTGTTGTATTCAATCCCGATGCAATTTCTTTGTTTCATCAACACTCTGATAGTCCACAGATTACAGAATGCCTCCAGATGTGCATCGGAAACTACTACTGGTCTTCCAGGGAACGATCTAAGCGTATACTCTTTGAGACATTACTCCAAAGGAGGAAAGTGCGAATGGTGACTGTTGTTTCAATCCCGATGGAATTTCTGTGTTTCATTAATACTCTGATAGTCCACAGATTACAGAATGCCTCCAGATGTGCATCGGAAACCACTACTGGTCTTCGAGGGAACGATCAAAGCATAGACAGTTTGAGACATTACTCCCGTGGAGGAAAGTGCGCATGGTGATTGTTGTATTCAATCCCGATGCAATTTCTGTGTTTCATCAACACTCAGTTAGTCCACAGATTACAGAATGCCTCCAGATGTGCATCGGAAACCACTACTGGTCTAACAGGGAACGATCAAAGCGTAGATTGTTTGAGACATTACTCCCATGGGGGAAAGTGTGCATGGTGACTGTTGTATTCAATCCCGATGCAATTTCTTTGTTTCATCAACATTCTGATAGTCCACAGATTACAGAAAGCCTATAAATGTGCATCGGAAGCTACTACTGGTCTAACAAGGAACGATCAAAGCGTAGAATGTTTGAGACATTACTCCCATGGGGGAAAGTGCGCATGGTGACTGTTGTATTCAATCCCGATGCAATTTCAGTGCTTCATCAACACTCAGTTAGTCCACAGATTACAGAATGCCTCCAGATGTGCATCGGAAACCACTACTGGTCTAACAGGGAACGATCAAAGCGTAGATTGTTTGAGACACTACTTCCATGGGGGAAAGTGTGCATGGTGACTGTTGTATTCAATCCCGAAGCAATTTCTGTGTTTCATCGACAGTCTGATAGTCCACAGATTACAGAATACCTCCAGATGTGCATCGGAAACCACTACTGTTCTAACAGTTAACGATCAAAGCGTAGATTGTTTGAGACATTACTCCCATTGGGGAAAGTGTGCATGGTGACTGTTGTATTCAATCCCGAAGCAATTTCTGTGTTTCATCGACACTCTGATAGTCCACAGATTACAGAATGCCTCCAGATGTGCATCGGAAACCACTACTGGTCTAACAGGGAACGATCAAAGCGTAGATTGTTTGAGACATTACTCCCATGGCGGATAGTGTGCATGGTGACTGTTGTATTCAATCCCGAAGCAATTTCTGTGTTTCATCGACACTCTGATAGTCCACAGATTACCGATTGCCTCCAGATGTGCATCGGAAACTACTACTGGTTTTTCTATGAACAATCAAAGAATAGACCGTTTGAGACATTACTACCATGGAGGAAAGTGCGCATGGTGACTGTTGTATTCAATCCCAATGCAATTTCTGTGTTTCATCAACACTCAGATACTCATCAGATTACAGAATGCCTCCAGATGTGCATCGGAAACCACTACTGGTCTAACAGGGAACGATCAAAGCGTAGATTGTTTGAGACATTACTCCCATGGGGGAAAGTGTGCATGGTGACTGTTGTATTCAATCCCGAAGCAATTTCTGTGTTTCATTGACAATCTGATAGTCCACAGATTACAGAATACCTCCAGATGTGCATCGGAAACCACTACTGTTCTAACAGTTAACGATCAAAGCGTAGATTGTTTGAGACATTACTCCCATTGGGGGAAGTGTGCATGGTGACTGTTGTATTCAATCCCGAAGCAATTTCTGTGTTTCATCGACACTCTGATAGTCCACAGATTACAGAAAGCCTATAAATGTGCATCGGAAGCTACTACTGGTCTAACAAGGAACGATCAAAGCGTAGAATGTTTGAGACATTACTCCCATGGGGGAAAGTGCGCATGGTGACTGTTGTATTCAATCCCGATGCAATTTCAGTGCTTCATCAACACTCAGTTAGTCCACAGATTACAGAATGCCTCCAGATGTGCATCGGAAACCACTACTGGTCTAACAGGGAACGATCAAAGCGTAGATTGTTTGAGACATTACTTCCATGGGGGAAAGTGTGCATGGTGACTGTTGTATTCAATCCCGAAGCAATTTCTGTGTTTCATTGACAATCTGATAGTCCACAGATTACAGAATACCTCCAGATGTGCATCGGAAACCACTACTGTTCTAACAGTTAACGATCAAAGCGTAGATTGTTTGAGACATTACTCCCATTGGGGAAAGTGTGCATGGTGACTGTTGTATTCAATCCCGATGCAATTTCTGAGTTTCATCAACACTCTGATAGTCCACAGATTACCGATTGCCTCCAGATGTGCATCGGAAACTACTACTGGTTTTTCTATGAACGATCAAAGAATAGACCGTTTGAGACATTACTACCATGGAGGAAAGTGCGCATGGTGACTGTTGTATTCAATCCCAATGCAATTTCTGTGTTTCATCATCACTCAGATACTCATCAGATTACAGAATGCCTCCAGATGTGCATCGGAAACAGCTACTGACCTTCCAGGGAACGATCAAAGCATAGACTGTTTGAGACATTACTCCAATGTAGGAAAGTGCGCATGGTGACTGTTGTATTCAATCCCGATGCAATTTCTGTGTTTCATCAACACTCTGATAGTCCACAGATTACAGAATGCCTCCAGATGTGCATCGGAAACTACTACTGGTCGTCCAGGGAACGATCAGTGTGTAAACTGTTTGAGACATTACTCCCATGGAGGAAAGTGCGCATGGTGACTGTTGTATTCAATCCCGATACAATTTCCGTGTTTTATTAATACTATGATAGTTCACAGATAACAGAATGACTAAAGATGTGCATCGGAATCTACTACTGGTCTTCCAGGGAACGATCAAATCGTAGACTGTTTGAGACATTACTCCCATGGAGGAAAGTGCGCATGGTGACCGTTGTATTCAATCCCGAGGCAATTTCTGTGTTTCATCAACCCTCTGATAGTCCACAGATTACAGAATGCCTCCAGATGTGCATCGGAAACTACTACTGGTCTAACAGGGAACGATCAAAGGGTAGAATGTTTCAGACATTACTCCCATGGTGGAAAGTGTGCATGGTGACTGTTGTATTCAATCCCGATTCAATTTCTGTGTTTCATCAACACTCTGATAGTCCACAGATTACAGAATGACTCCAGATGTGCATCGGGAACTACTACTGGACTTCCAGGGAACGATCAAAGCGTAGACTGTTTGAGACATTACTCACATGGAGGAAAGTGCGCATGGTGACTGTTGTATTCAATCCCGAAACAATTTCTGTGTTTCATCGACATTCTGATAGTCTACAGATTACAGAATGCCTCCAGATGTGCATCGGAAACCACTACTGGTCTAACAGGGAACGATCAAAGCGTAGATTGTTTGAGACATTACTCCCATGGAGGAAAGTGCGCATGGTGACTGTTGTATTCAATCCCAATGCAATTTCTGTGTTTCGTCAACACTCAGATACTCATCAGATTATAGAATGCCTCCAGATGTGCATCGGAAACAGCTACTGACATTCCAGTGAACGATCAAAGCGTAGATTGTTTGAGACATTACTCCCATGGGGGAAAGTGTGCATGGTGACTGTTGTATTCAATCCCGATGCAATTTCTGAGTTTCATCTACACTCTGATAGTCCACAGATTACAGATTGCCTAGAGATGTGCATCGGAAACTAGTACTGGTCTTCCAGGGAACGATCAAAGCGTAGACAGTTTGAGACATTACTCACACGGAGGAAAGTGCGCATGGTGACTGTTGTATTCAATCCCGAAGCAATTTCTGTGTTTCATCGATACTCTGATAGTCCACAGGTTACAGAATGCCTCCAGATGTGCATCGGAAACCACTACTGGTCTAACAGGGAACGATCAAGGCGTAGATTCTTTGAGACATTACTCCCATGGGGGAAAGTGTGCATGGTGACTGTTGTATTCAATCCCGATGCAATTTCTAAGTTTCATCAACACTCTGATAGTCCACAGATTACAGATTGCCTCCAGATGTGCATCTGAAACTACTACTGCACTTCCAGGGAACGATCAAAGCGTAGACTGTTTGAGACATTACTCACATGGAGGAAAGTGCGCATGGTGACTGTTGTATTCAATCCCGAAGCTATTTCTGTGTTTCATCGACACTCTGATATTCCACAGATTACAGAATGCCTCCTGATGTGCATCGGAAACCACTACTGGTCTAACAGGGAACGATCAAAGCGTAGATTGTTTGAGACATTACTCCCATGGGGGAAAGTGTGCATGGTGACTGTTGTATTCAATCCCGATGCAATTTCTGAGTTTCATTAACACTCTGATAGTCCACAGATTACAGATTGCCTCCAGATGTGCATCGGAAACTACTACTGGTTTTTCTGGGAACGATCAAATAATAGACCGTTTGAGACATTACTACCATGGAGGAAAGTGCGCATGGTGACTGTTGTATGCAATCCCAATGCAATTTCTGTGTTTCATCAACACTCAGATACTCATCAGATTACAGAATGCCTCCAGATGTGCATCGGAAACAGCTACTGACCTTCCAGGGAACGATCAAAGCATAGACTGTTTGAGACATTACTCCAATGTAGGAAAGTGCGCATGCTGACTGTTGTATTCAATCCCGATGCAATTTCTGTGTTTCATCAACACTCTGATAGACCACAGATTACAGAATGCCTCCAGATGTGCATCGGAAACTACTACTGGTCTTCCAGGGAACGGTCAAAGCGTAGACTGTTTGAGACATTACTACCATGGAGGAAAGTGCGCATGGTGACTGTTGTATTCAATCCCGATGCAATTTCTTTGTTTCATCAACATTCTGATAGTCCACAGATTACAGAATGCCTCCAGATGTGCAAATGAAAATACTACTGGTCTTCCAGGGAACGAACAAAACGTAGACTGTTTGAGACATTACTCCTATGTAGGAAAGTGCGCATGGTGACTGTTGTATTCAATCCCGATGCATTTTCTGTGTTTCATCAACACTCTGATAGTCCACAGATTACACAATGCCTCCAGATGTGCATCGGAAACTACTACTGGTCTTCCAGGGAACGATCAAAGTGTAGATTGTTTGAGACATTACTCCCATGGAGGAAAGTGCGCATGGTGACTGTTGTATTCAATCCTAATGCAATTTCTGTGTTTCATCAACACTCAGATACTCATCAGATTACAGAATGCCTCCAGATGTGCATCGGAAACAGCTACTGACCTTCCAGTGAACGATCAAAGCGTAGACTGTTTGAGACATTACTCCTATGTAGGAAAGTGCGCAATGTGACTGTTGTATTCAATCCCGATGCAATTTCTGTGTTTCATCAACACTCTGATAGTCCACAGATTGCAGAATGATTCCAGATGTGCATCGGAAACTACTACTGGTCTTACAGGGAACGATCAAAGCGTAGACTTTTTGAGACATTACTCCCATGGATGAAAGTGCGCATGGTGACTGTTGTATTCAATCCCGGTGCAATTTCAGTGTTTCAACGACACTCTGATAGTCCACAGGTTACAGAATGGCTCCAGATGCGCATCGGAAACTACTACTGGTCTTCCAGGGAACGATCAAAGCGCAAACTCTTTGAGACATTACTCCAATGGAGGAAAGTGCGAATGGTGTCTGTTGTTTCAATCCCGATGGAATTTCTGTGTTTCATTAATACTCTGATAGTCCACAGATTGCAGAATGCCTCCAGATGTGCATCGGAAACTACTACTGGTATTCCACTGAACGATCAATGCGTAGACTGTTTGAGACATTACTTCCATGGAGGAAAGTGCGCATGGTGACTGTTGTATTCAATCCCGAAGCAATTTCTGTGTTTCATGAACACTCTGATGGTCCACAGATTACAGAAAGCCTATAAATGTGCATCGGAAGCTACTACTGGTCTAACACGGAACGATCAAACCGTAGAATGCTTGAGACATTACTCCCATGGGGGAATGTGCGCATAGTGACTGTTGTATTCAATCCCGATGCAATTTCAGTGTTTCATCAACACTCAGTTAGTCCACAGATTACAGAATGCCTCCAGATTTGCATCGTAAACTACTACTGGTATTCCAGGGAACGATCAAGGCGTAGACTGTTTGAGAATTACTCCCATGGAGGAACGTGGTCATGGTGACTGTTGTATTCAATCCCGATGCAATTGCTGTGTTTCATCAACACATTGAAGGTCCACAGATTACATAATACCTCCAGATGTGCATCGGAAACTACTACTGGTCTTCGAGCTAACGATCAAAGCGTAGACTGTTTGAGACATTACTCCTGTGGAGGAGATTGCACATGGTGACTGTTGTATTCAATCCCGATGCAATTTCTGTGTTTCATCAACACTCTGATAGTCCACAGATTACAGATTGCCTCCAGATGTGCATCGGAAACTACTACTGGTCTTTCAGGGAACGATCAAAGCATAGACTGTTTGAGACATTACTCCCATGGAGGAAAGTGCGCATGAGGACTGTTGTATTCAATCCCGATTCAATTTCCGTCTTTTATCAACACTCTGATAGTCCACAGATAACAGAATGACTAAAGATGTGCTTCGGAAACTACTACTGGTCTTCCAGGGAACGATCAAAGCGCAAACTCTTTGAGACATTACTCCAATGGAGGAAAGTGCGAATGGTGTCTGTTGTTTCAATCCCGATGGAATTTCTGTGTTCCATTAATACTCTGATAGTCCACAGATTACAGAATGCCTCCAGATGTGCATCGGAAACTACTACTGGTATTACACGGAACGATCAAAGCGTAGACTGTTTGAGACATTACTTCCATGGAGGAAAGTGCGCATGGTGACTGTTGTATTCAATCCCGAAGCAATTTCTGTGTTTCATCAACACTCTGATGGTCCACAGTTTACAGAAAGCCTATAAATGTGCAACGGAAGCTAGTACTGGTCTAACAAGGAACGATCAAAGCGTAGAATGTTTGAGACATTACACCCATGGGGGAAAGTGCGCATGGTGACTGTTGTATTCAATCCCGATGCAATTTCAGTGTTGCATCAACACTCAGTTAGTCCACAGATTACAGAATGCCTCCAGATTTGCATCGTAAACTACTACTGGTATTCCAGGGAACGATCAAGGCGTAGACTGTTTGAGAATTACTCCCATGGAGGAAAGTGGTCATGGTGACTGTTGTATTCAATCCCGATGCAATTGCTTTGTTTCATCAACACATTGAAGGTCCACAGATTACATAATGCCTAAAGATGTGCATCGGAAACTACTACTGGTCTTCGAGCTAACGATCAAAGCGTAGACTGTTTGAGACATTACTCCAATGTAGGAAAGTGCGCATGCTGACTGTTGTATTCAATCCCGATGCAATATCTGTGTTTCATCAACACTCTGATAGACCACAGATTGCAGAATGCCTCCAGATGTGCATCGGAAACTACTACTGGTCTTCCAGGGAACGGTCAAAGCGTAGACTGTTTGAGACATTACTACCATGGAGGAAAGTGCGCATGGTGACTGTTGTATTCAATCCCGATGCAATTTCTTTGTTTCATCAACATTCTGATAGTCCACAGATTACAGAATGCCTCCAGATGTGCAAATGAAAATACTACTGGTCTTCCAGGGAACGAACAAAACGTAGACTGTTTGAGACATTGCTCCTATGTAGGAAAGTGCGAATGGTGACTGTTGTATTCAATCCCGAAGCAATTTCTGTATTTCATCAACACTCTGATGGTCCACAGATTACAGAAAGCCTATAAATGTGCAACGGAAGCTACTACTGGTCTAACACGGAACGATCAAAGCGTAGAATGTTTGAGACATTACTCCCATGGGGGAATGTGCGCATGGTGACTGTTGTATTCAATCCCGATGCAATTTCAGTGTTTCATCAACACTCAGTTAGTCCACAGATTACAGAATGCCTCCAGATTTGCATAGTAAACTACTACTGGTATTCCAGGGAACGATCAAGGCGTAGACTGTTTGAGAATTACTCCCATGGAGGAAAGTGGTCATGGTGACTGTTGTATTCAATCCCGATGCAATTGCTGTGTTTCATCAACACATTGAAGGTCCACAGATTACATAATGCCTAAAGATGTGCATCGGAAACTACTACTGGTCTTCGAGCTAACGATCAAAGCGTAGACTGTTTGAGACATTACTCCAATGTAGGAAAGTGCGCATGCTGACTGTTGTATTCAATCCCGATGCAATTTCTGTGTTTCATCAACACTCTGATAGACCACAGATTACAGAATGCCTCCAGATGTGCATCGGAAACTACTACTGGTCTTCCAGGGAACGGTCAAAGCGTAGACTGTTTGAGACATTACTACCATGGAGGAAAGTGCGCATGGTGACTGTTGTATTCAATCCCGATGCAATTTCTTTGTTTCATCAACATTCTGATAGTCCACAGATTACAGAATGCCTCCAGATGTGCAAATGAAAATACTACTGGTCTTCCAGGGAACGAACAAAACGTAGACTGTTTGAGACATTACTCCAATGTAGGAAAGTGCGCATGCTGACTGTTGTATTCAATCCCGATGCAATTTCTGTGTTTCATCAACACTCTGATAGACCACAGATTACAGAATGCCTCCAGATGTGCATCGGAAACTACTACTGGTCTTCCAGGGAACGGTCAAAGCGTAGACTGTTTGAGACATTACTACCATGGAGGAAAGTGCGCATGGTGACTGTTGTTTTCCATCCCGATGCATTTTCTGTGTTTCATCAACACTCTGATAGTCCACAGATTACACAATGCCTCCAGATGTGCATCGGAAACTACTACTGGTCTTCCAGGGAACGATCAAAGTGTAGATTGTTTGAGACATTACTCCCATGGCGGAAAGTGCGCATGGTGACTGTTGTATTCAATCCCAATGCAATTTCTGTGTTTCATCAACACTCAGATACTCATCAGATTACAGAATGCCTCCAGATGTGCATCGGAAACAGCTACTGACCTTCCAGTGAATGATCAAAGCGTAGACTGTTTGAGACATTACTCCTATGTAGGAAAGTGTGCAATGTGACTGTTGTATTCAATCCCGATGCAATTTCTGTGTTTCATCAACACTCTGATAGTCCACAGATTGCAGAATGCCTCCAGATGTGCATCGGAAACTACTACTGGTCTTACAGGGAACGATCAAAGCGTAGACTTTTTGAGACATTACTCCCATGGATGAAAGTGCGCATGGTGACTGTTGTATTCAATCCCGATGCAATTGCAGTGTTTCAACGACACTCTGATAGTCCACAGGTTACAGAATGCCTCCAGATGCGCATCGGAAACTACTACTGGTCTTCCAGGGAACGATCAAAGCGCAAACTCTTTGAGACATTACTCCAATGGAGGAAAGTGCGAATGGTGTCTGTTGTTTCAATCCCGATGGAATTTCTGTGTTTCATTAATACTCTGATAGTCCACAGATTGCAGAATGCCTCCAGATGTGCATCGGAAACTACTACTGGTATTCCACTGAACGATCAAAGCGTAGACTGTTTGAGACATTACTTCCATGGAGGAAAGTGCGCATGGTGACTGTTGTATTCAATCCCGAAGCAATTTCTGTGTTTCATGAACACTCTGATGGTCCACAGATTACAGAAAGCCTATAAATGTGCAACGGAAGCTACTACTGGTCTAACACGGAACGATCAAAGCGTAGAATGTTTGAGACATTACTCCCATGGGGGAATGTGCGCATGGTGACTGTTGTATTCAATCCCGATGCAATTTCAATGTTTCATCAACACTCAGTTAGTCCACAGATTACAGAATGCCTCCAGATTTGCATCGTAAACTACTACTGGTATTCCAGGGAACGATCAAGGCGTAGACTGTTTGAGAATTCCTCCCATGGAAGAAAGTGGTCATGGTGACTGTTGTATTCAATCCCGATGCAATTGCTGTGTTTCATCAACACATTGAAGGTCCACAGATTACATAATAGCTCCAGATGTGCATCGGAAACTACTACTGGTCTTCGAGCTAACGATCAAAGCGTAGACTGTTTGAGACATTACTCCTGTGGAGGAGATTGCACATGGTGACTGTTGTATTCAATCCCGATGCAATTTCTGTGTTTCATCAACACTCTGATAGTCCACAGATTACAGATTGCCTCCAGATGTGCATCGGAAACTACTACTGGTCTTTCTGGGAACGATCAAAGCATAGACTGTTTGAGACATTACTCCCATGGAGGAAAGTGCGCATGAGGACTGTTGTATTCAATCCCGATTCAATTTCCGTCTTTTATCAACACTCTGATAGTCCACAGATAACAGAATGACTAAAGATGTGCATCGGAAACTACTACTGGTCTTCCAGGGAACGATCAAAGCGCAAACTCTTTGAGACATTACTCCAATGGAGGAAAGTGCGAATGGTGTCTGTTGTTTCAATCCCGATGGAATTTCTGTGTTTCATCAACACTCTGATGGTCCACAGATTACAGAAAGCCTATAAATGTGCAACGGAAGCTACTACTGGTCTAACAAGGAACGATCAAAGCGTAGAATGTTTGAGACATTACACCCATGGGGGAAAGTGCGCATGGTGACTGTTGTATTCAATCCCGATGCAATTTCAGTGTTGCATCAACACTCAGTTAGTCCACAGATTACAGAATGCCTCCAGATTTGCATCGTAAACTACTACTGGTATTCCAGGGAACGATCAAGGCGTAGACTGTTTGAGAATTACTCCCATGGAGGAAAGTGGTCATGGTGACTGTTGTATTCAATCCCGATGCAATTGCTGTGTTTCATCAACACATTGAAGGTCCACAGATTACATAATGCCTAAAGATGTGCATCGGAAACTACTACTGGTCTTCGAGCTAACGATCAAAGCGTAGACTGTTTGAGACATTACTCCTGTAGAGGAGATTGCACATGGTGACTGTTGTATTCAATCCCGATGCAATTTCTGTGTTTCATCAACACTCTGATAGTCCACAGATTACAGATTGCCTACAGATGTGCATCGGAAACTACTACTGGTCTTCCTGGGAACGATCAAAGCATAGACTGTTTGAGACATTACTCCCATCTAGGAAAGTGCGCATGAGGACTGTCGTATTCAATCCCGAAGCAATTTCTGTGTTTCATCAACACTCTGATAGTCCACAGATTACAGAATGCCTAAAGATGTGCATCGGAAACTACTACTGGTCTAACAGGGAACGATCAAAGGGTAGAATGTTTCAGACATTACTCCCATGGAGGAAAGTGCGCATGGTGACTGTTGTATTCCATCCCGATGCAATTTCGTTGTTTCATCAAAACTCTGATAGTCCACAGATTGCAGAATGCCTCTAGATGTGCATCGGAAACCACTACTGTTCCAACAGTTAACGACCAGAGCGTAGATTGTTTGAGACATTACTCCCATGGGTGAAAGTGTGCATGGTGACTGTTGTATTCAATCCCGATGCAATTTCTGAGTTTCATCTACACTCTGATAGTCCACAGATTACAGATTGCCTCCAGATGTGCATCGGAAACTACTACTGGATTTCCAGAAAACGATCAAAGCGTAGACTGTTTGTGACATTACTCACATGGAGGAAAGTGCGCATGGTGACTGTTGTATTCAATCCTGATGCAATTTCTGAGTTTCATCAACACTCTGATAGTCCACAGATTACAGATTGCCTCCAGATGTGCGTCGGAAACTACTACTGGACTTCCACGGAACGATCAAAGCGTAGACTGTTTGAAACATTACTCACATGGAGGAAAGAGCGCATGCTGACTGTTGTATTCAATCCCGAAGCAATTTCTGTGTTTCATCGACACTCTGATAGTCCACAGATTACAGATTGCCTCCAGATGTGCATCGGAAACCACTACTGGTCTAACAGGGAACGATCAAAGCGTAGATTGTTTGAGACATTACTCCAATGTAGGAAAGTGCGCATGGTGACTGTTGTATTCAATCCCGATGCAATTTCTGTGTTTCATCAACACTCTGATAGTCCACAGATTACAGATTGCCTCCAGATGTGCATCGGAAACTACTACTGGTCTTTCTGGGAACGATCAAAGAATTGACCGTTTGAGACATTACTACCATGGAGGAAATTGCGCATGGTGACAGTTGTATTCAATCCCAATGCAATTTCTGTGTTTCATCAACACTCAGATACTCATCAGATAACAGAATGCCTCCAGATATGCATCGGAAACAGCTACTGACCTTCCAGGAAACGATCAAAGCGTAGACTGTTTGAGACATTACTCCAATGTAGGAAAGGGCGCAATGTGACTGTTGTATTCAATCCCGATGCAATTTCTGTGTTTCATCAACACTCTGATAGTCCATAGATTTCAGAATGCCTCCAGATGTGCATCGGAAACAGCTACTGACCTTCCAGGGAACGATCAAAGCATAGACTGTTTGAGACATTACTCCAATGTAGGAAAGTGCGCATGCTGACTGTTGTATTCAATCCCGATGCAATTTCTGTGTTTCATCAACACTCTGATAGACCACAGATTACAGAATGCCTCCAGATGTGCATCGGAAACTACTATTGGTCTTCCAGGGAACGATCAAAGCGTAGACTGTTTGAGACATTACTACCATGGAGGAAAGTGCGCATGGTGACTGTTGTATTCAATCCCGATGCAATTTCTTTGTTTCATCAACATTCTGATAGTCCACAGATTACAGAATGCCTGCAGATGTGCAACTTAAAATACTACTGGTCTTCCAGGGAACGAACAAAACGTAGACTGTTTGAGACATTACTCCTATGTAGGAAAGTGCGCATGGTGACTGTTGTATTCAATCCCGATGCAATTTCTTTGTTTCATAAACACTCTAATAGTCCACAGATTACAGAATGCCTCCAGATGTGCATCGGAAACTACTACTGGTCTTCCAGGGAACGATCTAAGCGTAAACTCTTTGAGACATTACTCCAATGGAGGAAAGTGCGAATGGTGACTGCTGCTTCAATCCCGATGGGATTTCTGTGTTTCATTAATACTCTGATAGTCCACAGATTACAGAATGCCTCCAGATGTGCATCGGAAACTGCTACTGGTCTTCGAGGGAACGATCAAAGCATAGACTGTTTGAGATATTTACTCCCGTGGAGGAAAGTGCGCATGGTGACTGTTGTATTCAATCCCGATGCAATTTCTGTGTTTCATCAACACTCAGTTAGTCCACAGATTACAGAATACCTCCAGATGTGCAACGGAAACTGCTACTGGTCTTCCAGGGAACGATAAAAGTGTAGACTGTTTGAGACATTACTCCCATCGAGGAAAGTGAGCATGGTGACTGTTGTATTCCATCCCGATGCATTTTCTGTGTTTCATCAACACTCTGATAGTCCACAGATTACACAATGCCTCCAGATGTGCATCGGAAACTACTACTGGACTTCCAGGGAACGATCAAAGTGTAAACTGTTTGAGACATTACTCCCATGCAGGAAAGTTCGCATGGTGACTGTTGTATTCCATCCCGATGCAATTTCTTTGTTTCATCAAAACTCTGATAGTCCACAGATTGCAGAATGCCTCTAGATGTGCATCGGAAACCACTACTGTTCTAACAGTTACCGACCAGAGCGTAGATTGTTTGAGACATTACTCCCATGGGTGAAAGTGTGCATGGTGACTGTTGTATTCAATCCCGATGCAATTTCTGAGTTTCATCCATACTCTGATAGTCCACAGATTACAGATTGCCTCCAGATGTGCATCGGAAACTACTACTGGATTTAAAGAAAACGATCAAAGCGTAGACTGTTTGTGACATTACTCACATGGAGGAAAGTGCGCATGGTGACTGTTGTATTCAATCCTGATGCAATTTCTGAGTTTCATCAACACTCTGATAGTCCACAGATTACAGATTGCCTCCAGATGTGCGTCGGAAACTACTACTGGACTTCCACGGAACGATCAAAGCGTAGACTGTTTGAAACATTACTCACATGGAGGAAAGAGCGCATGCTGACTGTTGTATTCAATCCCGAAGCAATTTCTGTGTTTCATCGACACTCTGATAGTCCACAGATTACAGATTGCCTCCAGATGTGCATCGGAAACCACTACTGGTCTAACAGGGAACGATCAAAGCGTAGATTGTTTGAGACATTACTCCAATGTAGGAAAGTGCGCATGGTGACTGTTGTATTCAATCCCGATGCAATTTCTGTGTTTCATCAACACTCTGATAGTCCACAGATTACAGATTGCCTCCAGATGTGCATCGGAAACTACTACTGGTCTTTCTGGGAACGATCAAAGCATAGACTGTTTGAGACATTACTCCCATGGAGGAAAGTGCGCATGAGGACTGTTGTATTCAATCCCGATTCAATTTCCGTCTTTTATCAACACTCTGATAGTCCACAGCTAACAGAATGACTAAAGATGTGCATCGGAAACTACTACTGGTCTTCCAGGGAACGATCAAAGCGCAAACTCTTTGAGACATTACTCCAATGGAAGAAAGTGCGAATGGTGTCTGTTGTTTCAATCCCGATGGAATTTCTGTGTTTCATCAACACTCTGATGGTCCACAGATTACAGAAAGCCTATAAATGTGCACTGGAAGCTACTACTGGTCTAACAAGGAACGATCAAAGCGTTGAATGTTTGAGACATTACACCCATGGGGGAAAGTGCGCATGGTGACTGTTGTATTCAATCCCGATGCAATTTCAGTGTTGCATCAACACTCAGTTAGTCCACAGATTACAGAATGCCTCCAGATTTGCATCGTAAACTACTACTGGTATTCCAGGGAACGATCAAGGCGTAGACTGTTTGAGAATTACTCCCATGGAGGAAAGTGGTCATGGTGACTGTTGTATTCAATCCCGATGCAATTGCTGTGTTTCATCAACACATTGAAGGTCCACAGATTACATAATGCCTAAAGATGTGCATCGGAAACTACTACTGGTCTTCGAGCTAACGATCAAAGCGTAGACAGTTTGAGACATTACTCCTGTAGAGGAGATTGCACATGGTGACTGTTGTATTCAATCCCGATGCAATTTCTGTGTTTCATCAACACTCTGATAGTCCACAGATTACAGATTGCCTACAGATGTGATATCGGAAACTACTACTGGTCTTCCTGGGAACGATCAAAGCATAGATTGTTTGAGACATTACTCCCATGGAGGAAAGTGCGCATGAGGACTGTCGTATTCAATCCCGAAGCAATTTCTGTGTTTCATCAACACTCTGATAGTCCACAGATTACAGAATGCCTAAAGATGTGCATCGGAAACTACTACTGGTCTAACAGGGAACGATCAAAGGGTAGAATGTTTCAGACATTACTCCCATGGAGGAAAGTGCGCATGGTGACTGTTGTATTCCATCCCGATGCAATTTCTTTGTTTCATCAAAACTCTGATAGTCCACAGATTGCAGAATGCCTCTAGATGTGCATCGGAAACCACTACTGTTCTAACAGTTAACGACCAGAGCGTAGATTGTTTGAGACATTACTCCCATGGGTGAAAGTGTGCATGGTGACTGTTGTATTCAATCCCGATGCAATTTCTGAGTTTCATCTACACTCTGATAGTCCACAGATTACAGATTGCCTCCAGATGTGCATCGGAAACTACTACTGGATTTCCAGAAAACGATCAAAGCGTAGACTGCTTGTGACATTACTCACATGGAGGAAAGTGCGCATGGTGACTGTTGTATTCAATCCTGATGCAATTTCTGAGTTTCATCAACACTCTGATAGTCCACAGATTACAGATTGCCTCCAGATGTGCGTCGGAAACTACTACTGGACTTCCACGGAACGATCAAAGCGTAGACTGTTTGAAACATTACTCACATGGAGGAAAGTGCGCATGCTGACTGTTGTATTCAATCCCGAAGCAATTTCTGTGTTTCATCGACACTCTGATAGTCCACAGATTACAGAATGCCTCCAGATGTGCATCGGAAACCACTACTGGTCTAACAGGGAACGATCAAAGCGTAGATTGTTTGAGACATTACTCCAATGTAGGAAAGTGCGCATGGTGACTGTTGTATTCAATCCCGATGCAATTTCTGAGTTTCATCAACACTCTGATATTCCACAGATTACAGATTGCCTCCAGATGTGAATCGGAAACTACTACTGGTTTTTCTGGGAACGATCAAAGAATTGACCGTTTGAGACATTACTACCATGGAGGAAATTGCGCATGGTGACAGTTGTATTCAATCCCAATGCAATTTCTGTGTTTCATCAACACTCAGATACTCATCAGATTACAGAATGCCTCCAGATATGCATCGGAAACAGCTACTGACCTTCCAGGAAACGATCAAAGCGTAGACTGTTTGAGACATTACTCCAATGTAGGAAAGGGCGCAATGTGACTGTTGTATTCAATCCCGATGCAATTTCTGTGTTTCATCAACACTCTGATAGTCCATAGATTTCAGAATGCCTCCAGATGTGCATCGGAAACAGCTACTGACCTTCCAGGGAACGATCAAAGCATAGACTGTTTGAGACATTACTCCAATGTAGGAAAGTGCGCATGCTGACTGTTGTATTCAATCCCGATGCAATTTCTGTGTTTCATCAACACTCTGATAGACCACAGATTACAGAATGCCTCCAGATGTGCATCGGAAACTACTATTGGTCTTCCAGGGAACGATCAAAGCGTAGACTGTTTGAGACATTACTACCATGGAGGAAAGTGCGCATGGTGACTGTTGTATTCAATCCCGATGCAATTTCTTTGTTTCATCAACATTCTGATAGTCCACAGATTACAGAATGCCTGCAGATGTGCAACTTAAAATACTACTGGTCTTCCAGGGAACGAACAAAACGTAGACTGTTTGAGACATTACTCCTATGTAGGAAAGTGCGCATGGTGACTGTTGTATTCAATCCCGATGCAATTTCTTTGTTTCATAAACACTCTAATAGTCCACAGATTACAGAATGCCTCCAGATGTGCATCGGAAACTACTACTGGTCTTCCAGGGAACGATCTAAGCGTAAACTCTTTGAGACATTACTCCAATGGAGGAAAGTGCGAATGGTGACTGCTGCTTCAATCCCGATGGGATTTCTGTGTTTCATTAATACTCTGATAGTCCACAGATTACAGAATGCCTCCAGATGTGCATCGGAAACTGCTACTGGTCTTCGAGGGAACGATCAAAGCATAGACTGTTTGAGATATTTACTCCCGTGGAGGAAAGTGCGCATGGTGACTGTTGTATTCAATCCCGATGCAATTTCTGTGTTTCATCAACACTCAGTTAGTCCACAGATTACAGAATGCCTCCAGATGTGCAACGGAAACTGCTACTGGTCTTCCAGGGAACGATAAAAGTGTAGACTGTTTGAGACATTACTCCCATCGAGGAAAGTGAGCATGGTGACTGTTGTATTCCATCCCGATGCATTTTCTGTGTTTCATCAACACTCTGATAGTCCACAGATTACACAATGCCTCCAGATGTGCATCGGAAACTACTACTGGACTTCCAGGGAACGATCAAAGTGTAAACTGTTTGAGACATTACTCCCATGCAGGAAAGTTCGCATGGTGACTGTTGTATTCCATCCCGATGCAATTTCTTTGTTTCATCAAAACTCTGATAGTCCACAGATTGCAGAATGCCTCTAGATGTGCATCGGAAACCACTACTGTTCTAACAGTTACCGACCAGAGCGTAGATTGTTTGAGACATTACTCCCATGGGTGAAAGTGTGCATGGTGACTGTTGTATTCAATCCCGATGCAATTTCTGAGTTTCATCCATACTCTGATAGTCCACAGATTACAGATTGCCTCCAGATGTGCATCGGAAACTACTACTGGATTTCCAGAAAACGATCAAAGCGTAGACTGTTTGTGACATTACTCACATGGAGGAAAGTGCGCATGGTGACTGTTGTATTCAATCCTGATGCAATTTCTGAGTTTCATCAACACTCTGATAGTCCACAGATTACAGATTGCCTCCAGATGTGCGTCGGAAACTACTACTGGACTTCCACGGAACGATCAAAGCGTAGACTGTTTGAAACATTACTCACATGGAGGAAAGTGCGCATGCTGACTGTTGTATTCAATCCCGAAGCAATTTCTGTGTTTCACCGACACTCTGATAGTCCACAGATTACAGAATGCCTCCAGATGTGCATCGGAAACCACTACTGGTCTAACAGGGAACGATCAAAGCGTAGATTGTTTGAGACATTACTCCAATGTAGGAAAGTGCGCATGGTGACTGTTGTATTCAATCCCGATGCAATTTCTGAGTTTCATCAACACTCTGATATTCCACAGATTACAGATTGCCTCCAGATGTGAATCGGAAACTACTACTGGTTTTTCTGGGAACGATCAAAGAATAGACCGTTTGAGACATTACTACCATGGAGGAAATTGCGCATGGTGACAGTTGTATTCAATCCCAATGCAATTTCTGTGTTTCATCAACACTCAGATACTCATCAGATTACAGAATGCCTCCAGATATGCATCGGAAACAGCTACTGACCTTCCAGGAAACGATCAAAGCGTAGACTGTTTGAGACATTACTCCAATGTAGGAAAGGGCGCAATGTGACTGTTGTATTCAATCCCGATGCAATTTCTGTGTTTCATCAACACTCTGATAGTCCATAGATTTCAGAATGCCTCCAGATGTGCATCGGAAACAGCTACTGACCTTCCAGGGAACGATCAAAGCATAGACTGTTTGAGACATTACTCCAATGTAGGAAAGTGCGCATGCTGACTGTTGTATTCAATCCCGATGCAATTTCTGTGTTTCATCAACACTCTGATAGACCACAGATTACAGAATGCCTCCAAATGTGCATCGGAAACTACTATTGGTCTTCCAGGGAACGATCAAAGCGTAGACTGTTTGAGACATTACTACCATGGAGGAAAGTGCGCATGGTGACTGTTGTATTCAATCCCGATGCAATTTCTTTGTTTCATCAACATTCTGATAGTCCACAGATTACAGAATGCCTGCAGATGTGCAACTTAAAATACTACTGGTCTTCCAGGGAACGAACAAAACGTAGACTGTTTGAGACATTACTCCTATGTAGGAAAGTGCGCATGGTGACTGTTGTATTCAATCCCGATGCAATTTCTTTGTTTCATAAACACTGTAATAGTCCACAGATTACAGAATGCCTCCAGATGTGCATCGGAAACTACTACTGGTCTTCCAGGGAACGATCTAAGCGTAAACTCTTTGAGACATTACTCCAATGGAGGAAAGTGCGAATGGTGACTGTTGCTTCAATCCCGATGGGATTTCTGTGTTTCATTGATACTCTGATAGTCCACAGATTACAGAATGCCTCCAGATGTGCATCGGAAACTGCTACTGGTCTTCGAGGGAACGATCAAAGCATAGACTGTTTGAGATATTTACTCCCGTGGAGGTAAGTGCGCATGGTGACTGTTGTATTCAATCCCGATGCAATTTCTGTGTTTCATCAACACTCAGTTAGTCCACAGATTACAGAATGCCTCCAGATGTGCAACGGAAACTGCTACTGGTCTTCCAGCGAACGATAAAAGTGTAGACTGTTTGAGACATTACTCCCATCGAGGAAAGTGCGCATGGTGACTGTTGTATTCCATCCCGATGCATTTTCTGTGTTTCATCATCACTCTAATAGTCCACAGATTACACAATGCCTCCAGATGTGCATCGGAAACTACTACTGGACTTCCAGGGAACGATCAAAGTGTAAACTGTTTGAGACATTACTCCCATGCAGGAAAGTTCGCATGGTGACTGTTGTATTCAATCCCGATTCAATTTCCGTGTTTTATCAACACTATGATAGTTCACAGATAACAGAATGACTAAAGATGTGCATCGGAATCTACTACTGGTATTCCAGGGAACGATCAAATCGTAGACTGTTTGAGACATTACTCCCATGGAGCAAAGTGCGCATTGTGACTGTTGTATTCAATCCCGAAGCAATTTCTGTGTTTCATCAACCCTCTGATAGTCCACAGATTACAGAATGCCTCCAGATGTGCATCATAAACTACTACTGGTCTAACAGGGAACGATCAAAGGGTAGAATGTTTCAGACATTACTCCCATGGGGGAAAGTGTGCATGGTGACTGTTGTATTCAATCCCGATTCAATTTCTGTGTTTCATCAACACTCTGATAGTCCTCAGATTACAGAATGACTCCAGATGTGCATCGGAAACTACTACTGGACTTCCAGGGAACGATCAAAGCGTAGACTGTTTGAGACATTACTCATATGGAGGAAAGTGCGCATGGTGACTGTTGTATTCAATTCCGAAACAATTTCTGTGTATCATCGTCATTCTGATAGTCCACAGATTACAGAATGCCTCCAGATGTGCATCGGAAACCACTACTGGTCTAACAGGGAACGATCAAAGCATAGATTGTTTGAGACATTACTCCCATGCAGGAAAGTTCGCATGGTGACTGTTGTATTCCATCCCGATGCAATTTCTTTGTTTCATCAAAACTCTGATAGTCCACAGATTGCAGAATGCCTCTAGATGTGCATCGGAAACCACTACTGTTCTAACAGTTAACGACCAGAGCGTAGATTGTTTGAGACATTACTCCCATGGGTGAAAGTGTGCATGGTGACTGTTGTATTCAATCCCGATGCAATTTCTGAGTTTCATCTACACTCTGATAGTCCACAGATTACAGATTGCCTCCAGATGTGCATCGGAAACTACTACTGGATTTCCAGAAAACGATCAAAGCGTAGACTGTTTGTGACATTACTCACATGGAGGAAAGTGCGCATGGTGACTGTTGTATTCAATCCTGATGCAATTTCTGAGTTTCATCAACACTCTGATAGTCCACAGATTACAGATTGCCTCCAGATGTGCGTCGGAAACTACTACTGGACTTCCACAGAACGATCAAAGCGTAGACTGTTTGAAACATTACTCACATGGAGGAAAGTGCGCATGCTGACTGTTGTATTCAATCCCGAAGCAATTTCTGTGTTTCATCGACACTCTGATAGTCCACAGATTACAGAATGCCTCCAGATGTGCATCGGAAACCACTACAGGTCTAACAGGGAACGATCAAAGCGTAGATTGTTTGAGACATTACTCCAATGTAGGAAAGTGCGCATGGTGACTGTTGTATTCAATCCCGATGCAATTTCTGAGTTTCATCAACACTCTGATATTCCACAGATTACAGATTGCCTCCAGATGTGAATCGGAAACTACTACTGGTTTTTCTGGGAACGATCAAAGAATAGACCGTTTGAGACATTACTACCATGGAGGAAATTGCGCATGGTGACAGTTGTATTCAATCCCAATGCAATTTCTGTGTTTCATCAACACTCAGATACTCATCAGATTACAGAATGCCTCCAGATATGCATCGGAAACAGCTACTGACCTTCCAGGAAACGATCAAAGCGTAGACTGTTTGAGACATTACTCCAATGTAGGAAAGGGCGCAATGTGACTGTTGTATTCAATCCCGATGCAATTTCTGTGTTTCATCAACACTCTGATAGTCCATAGATTTCAGAATGCCTCCAGATGTGCATCGGAAACAGCTACTGACCTTCCAGGGAACGATCAAAGCATAGACTGTTTGAGACATTACTCCAATGTAGGAAAGTGCGCATGCTGACTGTTGTATTCAATCCCGATGCAATTTCTGTGTTTCATCAACACTCTGATAGACCACATATTACAGAATGCCTCCAGATGTGCATCGGAAACTACTATTGGTCTTCCAGGGAACGATCAAAGCGTAGACTGTTTGAGACATTACTACCATGGAGGGAAGTGCGCATGGTGACTGTTGTATTCAATCCCGATGCAATTTCTTTGTTTCATCAACATTCTGATAGTCCACAGATTACAGAATGCCTGCAGATGTGCAACTTAAAATACTACTGGTCTTCCAGGGAACGAACAAAACGTAGACTGTTTGAGACATTACTCCTATGTAGGAAAGTGCGCATGGTGACTGTTGTATTCAATCCCGATGCAATTTCTTTGTTTCATAAACACTCTAATAGTCCACAGATTACAGAATGCCTCCAGATGTGCATCGGAAACTACTACTGGTCTTCCAGGGAACGATCTAAGCGTAAACTCTTTGAGACATTACTCCAATGGAGGAAAGTGCGAATGGTGACTGCTGCTTCAATCCCGATGGGATTTCTGTGTTTCATTAATACTCTGATAGTCCACAGATTACAGAATGCCTCCAGATGTGCATCGGAAACTGCTACTGGTCTTCGAGGGAACGATCAAAGCATAGACTGTTTGAGATATTTACTCCCGTGGAGGAAAGTGCGCATGGTGACTGTTGTATTCAATCCCGATGCAATTTCTGTGTTTCATCAACACTCAGTTAGTCCACAGATTACAGAATGCCTCCAGATGTGCAACGGAAACTGCTACTGGTCTTCCAGGGAACGATAAAAGTGTAGACTGTTTGAGACATTACTCCCATCGAGGAAAGTGCGCATGGTGACTGTTGTATTCCATCCCGATGCATTTTCTGTGTTTCATCAACACTCTGATAGTCCACAGATTACACAATGCCTCCAGATGTGCATCGGAAACTACTACTGGACTTCCAGGGAACGATCAAAGTGTAAACTGTTTGAGACATTACTCCCATGCAGGAAAGTTCGCATGGTGACTGTTGTATTCAATCCCGAATCAATTTCCGTGTTTTATCAACACTATGATAGTTCACAGATAACAGAATGACTAAAGTGGTGCATCGGAATCTACTACTGGTGTTCCAGGGAACGATCAAATCGTAGACTGTTTGAGACATTACTCCCATGGAGCAAAGTGCGCATTGTGACTGTTGTATTCAATCCCGAAGCAATTTCTGTGTTTCATCAACCCTCTGATAGTCCACAGATTACAGAATGCCTCCAGATGTGCATCATAAACTACTACTGGTCTAACAGGGAACGATCAAAGGGTAGAATGTTTCAGACATTACTCCCATGGGGGAAAGTGTGCATGGTGACTGTTGTATTCAATCCCGATTCAATTTCTGTGTTTCATCAACACTCTGATAGTCCTCAGATTACAGAATGACTCCAGATGTGCATCGGAAACTACTACTGGACTTCCAGGGAACGATCAAAGCGTAGACTGTTTGAGACATTACTCACATGGAGGAAAGTGCGCATGGTGACTGTTGTATTCAATCCCGAAACAATTTCTGTGTTTCATCGTCATTCTGATAGTCCACAGATTACAGAATACCTCCAGATGTGCATCGGAAACCACTACTGGTCTAACAGGGAACGATCAAAGCGTAGATTGTTTGAGACATTACTCCCATGGAGGAAAGTGCGCATGGTGACTGTTGTATTCAATCCCAATGCAATTTATGTGTTTCATCAACACTCAGATACTCATCACATTACAGAATGCCTCCAGATGTGCATCGGAAACAGCTACTGACCTTCCAGTGAACGATCTAAGCGTAGACTGTTTGAGACATTACTCCCATGTAGGAAAGTGCGCAATGTGACTGTTGTATTTAATCCCGATGCAATTTCTGTGTTTCATCAACACTCTGATAGTCCACAGATTACAGAATGCCTCCAGATGTGCATCGGAAACTACTACTGGTATTACACGGAACGATCAAAGCGTAGACTGTTTGAGACATTACTTCCATGGAGGAAAGTGCGCATGGTGACTGTTGTATTCAATCCCGAAGCAATTTCTGTGTTTCATCAACACTCTGATGGTCCACAGATTACAGAAAGCCTATAAATGTGCAACGGAAGCTACTACTGGTCTAACAAGGAACGATCAAAGCGTAGAATGTTTGAGACATTACTCCCATGGGGGAAAGTGCGCATGGTGACTGTTGTATTCAATCCCGATGCAATTTCAGTGTTTCATCAACACTCAGTTAGTCCACAAATTACATAATGCCTCCAGATTTGCATCGTAAACTACTACTGGTATTCCAGGGAACGATCAAGGCGTAGACTGTTTGAGAATTACTCCCATGGAGGAAAGTGGTCATGGTGACTGTTGTATTCAATCCCGATGCAATTGCTGTGTTTCATCAACACATTGTAGGTCCACAGATTACATAATGCCTCCAGATGTGCATCGGAAACTACTACTGGTCTTCGAGCTAACGATCAAAGCGTAGACTGTTTGAGACATTACTCCTGTGGAGGAGATTGCACATGGTGACTGTTGTATTCAATCGCGATGCAATTTCTGTGTTTCATCAACACCCTGATAGTCCACAGATTACAGATTGCCTCCAGATGTGCATCGGAAACTACTACTGGTCTTCAAGGGAACGATCAAAGCATAGACTGTTTGAGACTTTACTCCCATGGAGGAAAGTGCGCATGAGGACTGTTGTATTCAATCCCGATTCAATTTCCGTCTTTTATCAACACTCTGATAGTCCACAGATAACAGAATGACTAAAGATGTGCATCGGAAACTACTACTGGTCTTCCAGGGAACGATCAAAGCGTAGACTGTTTCAGACTTTACTCCCATGGAGGAAAGTGCGCATGGTGACTGTTGTATTCAATCCCGAAGCAATTTCTGTGTTTCATCAACACTCTGATAGTCCACAGATTACAGAATGCCTAAAGATGTGCATCGGAAACTACTACTGGTCTAACAGGGAACGATCAAAGGGTAGAATGTTTCAGACATTACTCCCATGGAGGAAAGTGCGCATGGTGACTGTTGTATTCCATCCCGATGCAATTTCTTTGTTTCATCAACACTCTGATAGTCCACAGATTGCAGAGTGCCTCTAGATGTGCATCGGAAACCACTACTGTTCTAACAGTTAACGACTAAAGCGTAGATTGTTTGAGACATTACTCCGATGGGTGAAAGTGTGCATGGTGACTGTTGTATTCAATCCCGATGCAATTTCTGAGTTTCATCTACACTCTGATAGTCCACAGATTACAGATTGCCTCCAGATGTGCATCGGAAACTACTACTGGATTTCCAGAAAACGATCAAAGCGTAGACTGTTTGTGACATTACTCACATGGAGGAAAGTGCGCATGGTGACTGTTGTATTCAATCCCGATGCAATTTCTGAGTTTCATCAACACTCTGATAGTCCACAGATTACACATTGATTCCAGATGTGCGTCGGAAACTACTACTGGACTTCCAGGGAACGATCAAAGCGTAGACTGTTTGAGACATTACTCACATGGAGGAAAGTGCGCATGGTGACTGTTGTATTCAATCCCGAAGCAATTTCTGTGTTTCATCAACCCTCTGATAGTCCACAGATTACAGAATGCCTCCAGATGTGCATCGGAAACTACTACTGGTCTAACAGGGAACGATCAAAGGGTACAATGTTTCAGACATTACTCCCATTGGGGAAAGTGTGCATGGTGACTGTTGTATTCAATCCCGTTTCAATTTCTGTGTTTCATCAACACTCTGATAGTCCACAGATTACAGAATGACTCCAGATGTGCATCGGAAACTACTACTGGACTTCCAGGGAACGATCAAAGCGTAGACTGTTTGAGACATTACTCACATGGAGGAAAGTGCGCATGGTGACTGTTGTATTCAATCCCGAAGCAATTTCTGTGTTTCATCGTCATTCTGATAGTCCACAGATTACAGAACGCCTCCAGATGTGCATCGGAAACCACTACTGGTCTAACAGGGAACGATCAAAGCGTAGATTCTTTGAGACATTACTCCCATGGAGGAAAGTGCGCATGGTGACTGTTGTATTCAATCCCAATGCAATTTCTGTGTTTCATCAACACTCAGATACTCATCAGATTACAGAATGCCTCCAGATGTGCATCGGAAACAGCTACTGACCTTCCAGTGAACGATCAAAGCTTAGACTGTTTGAGACATTACTCCTATGTAGGAAAGTGCGCAATGTGACTGTTGTATTCAATCCCGATGCAATTTCTGTGTTTCATCAACACTCTGATAGTCCACAGATTACAGAATGCCTCCAGATGTGCATCGGAAACTACTACTGTTCTTCCAGTAAACGATCAAAGCGCAAACTCTTTGAGACATTACTCCAATGGAGGAAAGTGCGAATGGTGTCTGTTGTTTCAATCCCGATGGAATTTCTGTGTTTCATTAATACTCTGAGAGTCCACAGATTACAGATGCAACCAGATATGCATCGGAAACTATTACTGGTATTCCACGGAACGATCAAAGCGTAGACTGTTTGAGACATTACTTCCATGGAGGAAAGTGCGCATGGTGACTGTTGTATTCAATCCCGAAGCAATTTCTGTGTTTCATCAACACTCTGATGGTCCACAGATTACAGAAAGCCTATAAATGTGCAACGGAAACTACTACTGGTCTAACAAGGAACGATCAAAGCGTAGAATGTTTGAGACATTACTCCCATGGGGGAAAGTGCGCATGGTGACTGTTGTATTCAATCCCGATGCAATTTCAGTGTTTCATCAACACTCAGTTAGTCCACAGATTACAGATTGCCTCCAGATGTGCATCGGAAACAACTACTGGTCTTCAAGGGAACGATCAAAGCGTAGACTGTTTGGGACATTACTACCATGGAGGAAAGTGCGCATGAGGACTGTTGTATTCAATCCCGATTCAATTTCCGTCTTTTATCAACACTCTCATAGTCCACAGATAACAGAATGACTAAAGATGTGCATCGGAAACTACTACTGGTCTTCCAGGGAACGATCAAAGCGTAGACTGTTTCAGACATTACTCCCATGGAGGAAAGTGCGCATGGTGACTGTTGTATTCCATCCCGATGCAATTTCTTTGTTTCATCAACACTCTGATAGTCCACAGATTGCAGAATGCCTCTAGATGTGCATCGGAAACCACTACTGTTCTAACAGTTAACGACCAAAGCGTAGATTGTTTGAGACATTACTCCAATGGGTGAAAGTGTGCATGGTGACTGTTGTATTCAATCCCGATGCAATTTCTGAGTTTCATCTACACTCTGATAGTCCACAGATTACAGATTGCATCCAGATGTGCATCGGACACTACTACTGGATTTCGAGAAAACGATCAAAGCGTAGCCTGTTTGTGACATTACTCACATGGAGGAAAGTGAGCATGGTGACTGTTGTATTCAATCCCGATGCAATTTCTGAGTTTCATCAACACTCTGATAGTCCACAGATTACAGATTGCCTCCAGATGTGCGTCGGAAACTACTACTGGACTTCCAGGGAACGATCAAAGCGTAGACTGTTTGAGACATTACTCACATGGAGGAAAGTGCGCATGGTGACTGTTGTATTCAATCCCGAAGCAATTTCTGTGTTTCATCGACACTCTGATAGTCCATAGATTTCAGAATGCCTCCAGATGTGCATCGGAAACTACTACTGGTCTTCCAGGGAACGATCAAAGCGTAGACTTTTTGAGACATTACTCCCATGGATGAAAGTGCGCATGGTGACTGTTGTATTCAATCCCGATGCAATTTCAATGTTTCAACGACACTCTGATAGTCCACAGGTTACAGAATACCTCCAGATGTGCCTCAGAAACTACTACTGGTCTTCCAGGGAACGATCAAAGCGTAGACTGTTTGAGACATTACTCCCATGGAGGAAAGTGCGCATTGTGACTGTTGTATTCAATCCCGAAGCAATTTCTGTGTTTCATCAACCCTCTGATAGTCCACAGATTACAGAATGCCTCCAGATGTGCATCGGAAACTACTACTGGTCTAACAGGGAACGATCAAAGGGTACAATGTTTCAGACATTACTCCCATTGGGGAAAGTGTGCATGGTGACTGTTGTATTCAATCCCGTTTCAATTTCTGTGTTTCATCAACACTCTGATAGTCCACAGATTACAGAATGACTCCAGATGTGCATCGGAAACTACTACTGGACTTCCAGGGAACGATCAAAGCGTAGACTGTTTGAGACATTACTCACATGGAGGAAAGTGCGCATGGTGACTGTTGTATTCAATCCCGAAGCAATTTCTGTGTTTCATCGTCATTCTGATAGTCCACTGATTACAGAACGCCTCCAGATGTGCATCGGAAACCACTACTGGTCTAACAGGGAACGATCAAAGCGTAGATTCTTTGAGACATTACTCCCATGGAGGAAAGTGCGCATGGTGACGGTTGTATTCAATCCCAATGCAATTTCTGTGTTTCATCAACACTCAGATACTCATCAGATTACAGAATGCTTCCAGATGTGCATCGTAAACAGCTACTGACCTTCCAGTGAACGATCAAAGCTTAGACTGTTTGAGACATTACTCCTATGTAGGAAAGTGCGCAATGTGACTGTTGTATTCAATCCCGATGCAATTTCTGTGTTTCATCAACACTCTGATAGTCCACAGATTACAGAATGCCTCCAGATGTGCATCGGAAACTAGTACTGTTCTTCCAGTAAACGATCAAAGCGTATACTTTTTGAGACATTACTCCCATGGATGAAAGTGCGCATGGTGACTGTTGTATTCAATCCCGATGCAATGTCAGTGTTTCAACGACACTCTGATAATCCACAGGTTACAGAATGCCTCCAGATGTGCATCGGAAACTACTACTGGTCTTCCAGGGAACGATCAAAGCGCAAACTCTTTGAGACATTACTCCAATGGAGGAAAGTGCGAATGGTGTCTGTTGTTTCAATCCCGATGGAATTTCTGTGTTTCATTAATACTCTGAGAGTCCACAGATTACAGATGCCTCCAGATGTGCATCGGAAACTATTACTGGTATTCCACGGAACGATCAAAGCGTAGACTGTTTGAGACATTACTTCCATGGAGGAAAGTGCGCATGGTGACTGTTGTATTCAATCCCGAAGCAATTTCTGTGTTTCATCAACACTCTGATGGTCCACAGATTACAGAAAGCCTATAAATGTGCAACGGAAGCTACTACTGGTCTAACAAGGAACGATCAAAGCGTAGAATGTTTGAGACATTACTCCCATGGGGGAAAGTGCGCATGGTGACTGTTGTATTCAATCCCGATGCAATTTCAGTGTTTCATCAACACTCAGTTAGTCCACAGATTACAGATTGCCTCCAGATGTGCATCGGAAACAACTACTGGTCTTCAAGGGAACGATCAAAGCATAGACTGTTTGAGACATTACTCCCATGGAGGAAAGTGCGCATGAGGACTGTTGTATTCAATCCCGATTCAATTTCCTTCTTTTATCAACACTCTGATAGTCCACAGATAACAGAATGACTAAAGATGTGCATCGGAAACTACTACTGGTCTTCCAGGGAACGATCAAAGCGTAGACTGTTTCAGACATTACTCCCATGGAGGAAAGTGCGCATGGTGACTGTTGTATTCCATCCCGATGCAATTTCTTTGTTTCATCAACACTCTGATAGTCCACAGATTGCAGAATGCCTCTAGATGTGCATCGGAAACCACTAATGTTCTAACAGTTAACGACCAAAGCGTAGATTGTTTGAGACATTACTCCAATGGGTGAAAGTGTGCATGGTGACTGTTGTATTCAATCCCGATGCAATTTCTGAGTTTCATCTACACTCTGATAGTCCACAGATTACAGATTGCAACCAGATGTGCATCGGACACTACTACTGGATTTCCAGAAAACGATCAAAGCGTAGACTGTTTGTGACATTACTCACATGGAGGAAAGTGAGCATGGTGACTGTTGTATTCAATCCCGATGCAATTTCTGAGTTTCATCAACACTCTGATAGTCCACAGATTACAGATTGCCTCCAGATGTGCGTCGGAAACTACTACTGGACTTCCAGGGAACGATCAAAGCGTAGACTGTTTGAGACATTACTCACATGGAGGAAAGTGCGCATGGTGACTGTTGTATTCAATCCCGAAGCAATTTCTGTGTTTCATCGACACTCTGATAGTCCATAGATTTCAGAATGCCTCCAGATGTGCATCGGAAACTACTACTGGTCTTCCAGGGAACGATCAAAGCGTAGACTTTTTGAGACATTACTCCCATGGATGAAAGTGCGCATGGTGACTGTTGTATTCAATCCCGATGCAATTTCAATGTTTCAACGACACTCTGATAGTCCACAGGTTACAGAATACCTCCAGATGTGCCTCAGAAACTACTACTGGTCTTCCAGGGAACGATCAAAGCGTAGACTGTTTGAGACTTTACTCCCATGGAGGAGAGACCGCATGGTGACTGTTGTATTCAATCCCGAAGCAATTTCTGTGTTTCAACAACACTCTGATAGTAAACAGATAACAGAAGGCCTACAGATGTGCATCGGAAACTACTACCGGTCTTCCAGGGAACGATCAAAGCGTAGACTGTTTGAGACATTACTACCATGGGGTAAAGTGCGCATGGTGACTGTTGTATTCAATCCCGATGCAGTTTCTGTGTTTCATCAACACTCTGATAGTCCACAGATTACACAATGCTTCCAGATGTGCATCGGAAACTACTACTGGTCTTCCAGGGAACGATCAAAGCGTAAACTGTTTGAGACATTACTCCCATGGAGGAAAGTGCGCATGGTGACTGTTGTATTCAATCCCGATTCAATTTCCGTGTTTTATCAACACTGAGATAGTTCACAGATAACAGAATGACTAAAGATTTGCATCGGAATCTACTACTGGTCTTCCAGGGAACGATCAAAGCGTATACTGTTTGAGACATTACTCACATGGAGGAAAGTGCGCATGGTGACTGTTGTATTCAATCCCGAAACAATTTCTGTGTTTCATCGACATTCTGATAGTCCACAGATTACAGAATGCCTCCAGATGTGCATCGGAAACCACTACTGGTCTAACAGGGAACGATCAAAGCGTAGACTGTTTGAGACATTACTCCCATGGAGGAAAGACCGCATGGTGACTGTTGTATTCAATCCCGATTCAATTTCCGTGTTTATCTACACTGAGATAGTTCACAGATAACAGAATGACTAAAGATTTGCATCGGAATCTACTACTGTTCTTCCAGGGAACGATCAAATCGTAGACTGTTTGAGACATTACTCCCATGGAGGAAAGTGCGCATGGTGACTGTTGTATTCAATCCCGAAGCAATTTCTGTGCTTCATCAACCCTCTGATAGTCCACAGATTACAGAATGCCTCCTGATGTGCATCGGAAACTAGTACTGGTCTAACAGGGTACGATCAAATGGTAGAATGTTTCAGACATTACTCCCGTGGGGGAAAGTGTGCATGGTGACTGTTGTATTCAATCCCGATTCAATTTCTGTGTTTCATCAACACTCTGATAGTCCACAGATTACAGATTGACTCCAGATGTGCATCGGAAACTACTACTGGACTTCCAGGGAACGATCAAAGCTTAGACTGTTTGAGACATTACTCACATGGAGGAAAGTGCGCATGGTGACTGTTGTATTCAATCCCGAAACAATTTCTGTGTTTCATCGACATTCTGATAGTCCACAGATTACAGAATGCCTCCAGATGTGCGTCGGAAACCACTACAGGTCTAAAAGGGAACGATCAAATCGTAGATTGTTTGAGACATTACTCCCATGGAGGAAAGTGAGCATGGTGACTGTTGTATTCAATCCCAATGCAATTTCTGTGTTTCATCAACACCCAGATACTCATCAGATTACAGAATGCCTCCAGATGTGCATCGGAAACAGGTACTGACCTTCCAGTGAACGATCAAAGCGTAAACTGTTTGAGACATTACTCCTATGTAGGGAAGTGCGCAATGTGACTGTTGTATTCAATCCCGATGCAATTTCTGTGTTTCATCAACACTCTGATAGTCCACAGATTACAGAATGCCTCCAGATGTGCATCGGAAACTACTACTGTTCTTCCAGGGAACGATCAAAGCGTAGACTTTTTGAGACATTACTCCCATGGAGGAAAGTGCGCATGGTGACTGTTGTATTCAATCCCGATTCAATTTCCGTGTTTTATCAACACTGAGATAGTTCACAGATAACAGAATGACTAAAGATTTGCATCGGAATCTACTACTGGTCTTCCAGGGAACGATCAAAGCGTAGACTGTTTGAGACATTACTACCATGGGGTAAAGTGCGCATGGTGACTGTTGTATTCAATCCCGATGCAATTTCTGTGTTTCATCAACACTCTGATAGTCCACAGATTACACAATGCTTCCAGATGTGCATCGGAAACTACTACTGGTCTTCCAGGGAACGATCAAAAGCGTATACTGTTTGAGACATTACTCACATGGAGGAAAGTGCGCATGGTGACTGTTGTATTCAATCCCGAAACAATTTCTGTGTTTCATCGACATTCTGATAGTCCACAGATTACAGAATGCCTCCAGATGTGCATCGGAAACCACTACTGGTCTAACAGGGAACGATCAAAGCGTAGACTGTTTGAGACATTACTCCCATGGAGGAAAGACCGCATGGTGACTGTTGTATTCAATCCCGATTCAATTTCCGTGTTTATCTACACTGAGATAGTTCACAGATAACAGAATGACTAAAGATTTGCATCGGAATCTACTACTGGTCTTCCAGGGAACGATCAAATCGTAGACTGTTTGAGACATTACTCCCATGGAGGAAAGTGCGCATGGTGACTGTTCTATTCAATCCCGAAGCAATTTCTGTGCTTCATCAACCCTCTGATAGTCCACAGATTACAGAATGCCTCCTGATGTGCATCGGAAACTACTACTGGTCTAACAGGGTACGATCAAATGGTAGAATGTTTCAGACATTACTCCCGTGGGGGAAAGAGTGCATGGTGACTGTTGTATTCAATCCCGATTCAATTTCTGTGTTTCATCAACACTCTGATAGTCCACAGATTACAGATTGACTCCAGATGTGCATCGGAAACTACTACTGGACTTCCAGGGAACGATCAAAGCTTAGACTGTTTGAGACATTACTCACATGGAGGAAAGTGCGCATGGTGACTGTTGTATTCAATCCCGAAACAATTTCTGTGTTTCATCGACATTCTGATAGTCCACAGATTACAGAATGCCTCCAGATGTGCGTCGGAAACCACTACAGGTCTAAAAGGGAACGATCAAATCGTAGATTGTTTGAGACATTACTCCCATGGAGGAAAGTGAGCATGGTGACTGTTGTATTCAATCCCAATGCAATTTCTGTGTTTCATCAACACCCAGATACTCATCAGATTACAGAATGCCTCCAGATGTGCATCGGAAACAGGTACTGACCTTCCAGTGAACGATCAAAGCGTAAACTGTTTGAGACATTACTCCTATGTAGGGAAGTGCGCAATGTGACTGTTGTATTCAATCCCGATGCAATTTCTGTGTTTCATCAACACTCTGATAGTCCACAGATTACAGAATGCCTCCAGATGTGCATCGGAAACTACTACTGTTCTTCCAGGGAACGATCAAAGCGTAGACTTTTTGAGACATTACTCCCATGGATGAAAGTGCGCATGGTGACTGTTGTATGCAATCCCGATGCAATTTCAGTGTTTCAACGACACTCTGATAGTCCACAGGTTACAGAATGCCTCCAGATATGCATCGGAAACTACTACTGGTCTTCCTGGGAACGATCAAAGCGTAGACTGTTTGAGACATTACTCCCATGGAGGAAAGACCGCATGGTGACTGTTGTATTCAATCCCGAGGCAATTTCTGTGTTCCAACAACACTCTGATAGTAAACAGATAACAGAATGCCTCCAGATGTGCAACGGAAACTACTTCTGGTCTTCCAGGGAACGATCAAAGCGTAGACTGTTTGAGACATTACTACCATGGAGGAAAGTGCGCATGGTGACTGTTGTATTCAATCCCGAAGCAATTTCTGTGTTTCATCAACACTCTGATAGTCCACAGATTACAGAAAGCCTATAAATGTGCATCGGAAGCTACTACTGGTCTAACAAGGAACGATCAAAACGTAGAATGTTTGAGACATTACTCCCATGGGGGAAAGTGCGCATGGTGACTGTTGTATTCAATCCCGATGCAATTTCAGTGTTTCATCAACACTCAGTTAGGCCACAGTTTACAGAATGCCTCCAGATGTGCATCGTAAACTACTACTGGTCTTCCAGGGAACGATCAAGGCGTAGACTGTTTGAGAATTACTCCCATGGAGGAAAGTGGTCATGGTGCCTGTTTATTCAATCCCGATGCAATTTCTGTGTTTCATCAACACATTGAAGGTCCACAGATTACATAATGCCTCCAGATGTGCATCGGAAACTACTACTGGTCTTCCAGGGAACGATCAAAGCGTAGACTGTTTGAGACATTACTCTTGTGGAGGAGATTGCACATGGTGACTGTTGTATTCAATCCCGATGCAATTTCTGTGTTTCAGCAACACATTGAAGGTCCACAGATTACATAATGCCTCCAGATGTGCATCGGAAACTACTACTGGTCTTCCAGGGAACGATCAAAGCGTAGACTGTTTGAGACATTACTCCTGTGGAGGAGATTGCACATGGTGACTGTTGTATTCAATCTCGAGGCAATTTCTGTGTTTCATCAACACTCTGATAGTCCACAGATTACAGATTGCCTCCAAATGTACATCGGAAACTACTACTGGTCTTCCTGGGAACGATCAAAGCATAGACGGTTTGAGACATTACTCCCATGGAGGAAAGTGCGCATGGTGACTGTTGTATTCAATCCCGAAGCAATTTCTGTGTTTCATCAACCCTCTGATAGTCCACAGATTACAGAATGCCTCCAGATGTGCATCGGAAACCACTACTGGTCTAACAGGGAACGATCAAATTGTAGATTGTTTGAGACATTACTCCCATGGAGGAAAGTGCGCATGGTGACTGTTGTATTCAATCCCGATTCAATTTCCGTGTTTTATCAACACTGAGATAGTTCACAGATAACAGAATGACTAAAGATTTGCATCGGAATCTACTACTGGTCTTCCAGGGAACGATCAAATCGTAGACAGTTTGAGACATTACTCCCATGGAGGAAAGTGCGCATGGTGACTGTTGTATTCAATCCCGAAGCAATTTCTGTGTTTCATCAACCCTCTGATAGTCCACAGATTACAGAATGCCTCCAGATGTGCATCGGAAACTACTACTGGTCTAACAGGGTACGATCAAAGGGTAGAATGTTTCAGACATTACTCCCATGGGGGAAAGTGTGCATGGTGACTGTTGTATTCAATCCCGATTCAATTTCTGTGTTTCATCAACACCCTGATAGTCCACAGATTACAGATTGATTCCAGATGTGCATCGGAAACTACTACTGGACTTCCAGGGAACGATCAAAGCGTAGACTGTTTGAGACATTACTCACATGGAGGAAAGTGCGCATGGTGACTGTTGTATTCAATCCCGATTCAATTTCCGTGTTTATCTACACTGAGATAGTTCACAGATATCAGAATGGCTAAAGATTTGCATCGGAATCTACTACTGGTCTTCCAGGGAACGATCAAATCGTAGACTGTTTGAGACAATCCTCCCATGGAGGAAAGTGCGCATGGTGACTGTTGTATTCAATCCCGAAGCAATTTCTGTGTTTCATCAACCCTCTGATAGTCCACAGATTACAGAATGCCTCCAGATGTGCATCGGAAACTACTACTGGTCTAACAGGGTACGATCAAAGGGTAGAATGTTTCAGACATTACTCCTATGGGGGAAAGTGTGCATGGTGACTGTTCTATTCAATTCCGATTCAATTTCTGTGTTTCATCAACACTCTGATAGTCCACAGATTACAGATTGACTCCAGATGTGCATTGGAAACTACTACTGGACTTCCAGGGAACGATCAAAGCGTAGACTGTTTGAGACATTACTCACATGGAGGAAAGTGCGCATTGTGACTGTTGTATTCAATCCCGAAACAATTTCTGTGTTTCATCGACAGTCTGATAGTCCACAGATTACAGAATGCCTCCAGATGTGCATCGGAAACCACTACTGGTCTAACAGGGAACGATCAAATCGTAGATTGTTTGAGACATTACTCCCATGGAGGAAAGTGCGCATGGTGACTGTTGTATTCAATCCCAATGCAATTTCTATGTTTCATCAACACTCAGATACTCATCAGATTACAGAATGCCTCCAGATGTGCATCGGAAACAGCTACTGACCTTCCAGTGAACGATCAAAGCGTAGACTGTTTGAGACATTACTCCTATGTAGGAAAGTGCGCAATGTGACTGTTGTATTCAATCCCGATGCAATTTCTGTGTTTCATCAACACTCTGATAGTCCACAGATTACAGAATGCCTCCAGATGTGCATAGGAAACTACTACTGTTCTTCCAGGGAACGATCAAAGCGTAGACTTTTTTAGACATTACTCCCATGGATGAAAGTGCGCATGGTGACTGTTGTATTCAATCCCGATGCAATTTCAGTGTTTCAACGACACTCTGATAGTCCACAGGTTACAGAATGCCTCCAGATATGCATCGGAAACTACAACTGGTCTTCCTGGGAACGATCAAAGCGTAGACTGTTTGAGACATTACTCCCATGGAGGAAAGACCGCATGGTGACTGTTGTATTCAATCCCATTGCAATTTCTCTGTTTCAACAACACTCTGATAGTAAACAGATAACAGAATGCCTCCAGATGTGCAACGGAAACTACTTCTGGTCTTCCAGGGAACAATCAAAGCGTAGACTGTTTGAGACATGACTACCATGGAGGAAAGTGCGCATGGTGACTGTTGTATTCAATCCCGAAGCAATTTCTGTGTTTCATCAACACTCTGATAGTCCACAGATTACAGAAAGCCTATAAATGTGCATCGGAAGCTACTACTGGTCTAACAAGGAACGATCAAAGCGTAGAATGTTTGAGACATTACTCCCATGGGGGAAAGTGCGCATGGTGACTGTTGTATTCAATCCCGATTCAATTTCAGTGTTTCATCAACACTATGATTGTCCACAGATTACAGAATGCCTCCAGATGTTCAACGGTAACTACTACTGGTCTTCCAGGGAAGGATCAAAGCGTAGACCGTTTGAGACATTACTCCCATGGAGGAAAGTGCGCATGGTGACTGTTGTATTCAATCCCATTGCAATTTCTGTGTTTCATCAACACTCAGTTAGTCCACAGATTACAGAATGCCTACAGATGTGCATCGGAAACTAGTTCTGGTCTTCCAGGGAACGATCAAAGCGTAGACTGTTTGAGACATTACTACCATGGAGGAAAGTGCACATGGTGACTGTTGTATTCAATCCCGATGCAATTTCTGTGTTTCATCAACATTCTGATAGTCCACAGATTACAGAATGCATCCAGATGTGCAACGGAAAAAACTACTGGTCTTACAGGGAACGAACAAAGCGTAGACTGTTTGAGACATTACTCCTATGTAGGAAAGAGCGCATGGTGACTTTTGTATTCAATCCCGATGCAATTTCTTTGTTTCATCAACACTCTGATAGTCCACAGATTACAGAATGCCTCCAGATGTGCATCTTAAACTACTACTGGTCTTCCAGGGAACGATCAAAGCGTAAACTCTTTGAGACATTACTCCAATGGAGGAAAGTGCGAATGGTGACTGTTGTTTCAATCCCGATGGAATTTCTGTGTTTCATTAATACTCTGATAGTCCACAGATTACAGAATGCCTCCAGATGTGCATTGGAAACTACTACTGGTCTTCCAGGGAACGATCAAAGCGTAGACTGTTTGAGACATTACTCCCATGGAGGAAAGTGGGCATGGTGACTGTTGTATTCAATCCCGAAGCAATTTCTGTGTTTCATCAACACTCTGATAGTCCACAGATTACAGAAAGCCTATAAATGTGCATCGGAAGATACTACTCGTCTAACAAGGGACGATCAAAGCGTAGAATGTTTGAGACATTACTCCCATGGGGGAAAGTGCGCATGGGGACTGTTCTATTCAATCCCGATGCAATTTCTGTGTTTCATCAACACTCTGATAGTCCACAGGCTTCAGATTGCCTCCAGATGTGCATCGCAAACTACTACTGGTCTTCCTGGGAACGATCAAAGCATAGACTGTTTGAAGCATTACTCCCATGGAGGAAAGTGCGCATGGTGACAGTTGTATTCAATCACGATGTAATTTCTGTGTTTCATCAACACTTTGAATGTCCACAGATTACAGATTTTCTGCAGATGTGCATCGGAAACTGCCACATGTCTTCGAGGGAACGATCAAAGCATAGACTGTTTGAGACATTACTCCCGTGGAGGAAAGTGCGCATGGTGACTGTTGTATTCAATCCCGATGCAATTTCTGTGTTTCATCAACACTCCGTTAGTCCACAGATTACAGAATGCCTCCAGATGTGCAACGGAAACTGCTACTGGTCTTCCAGGGAACGATCAAACCGTAGACTGTTTGAGACATTACTCCCATGGAGGAAAGTGCGCATGGTGACTGTTGTATTCCATCCCGATGCAGTTTCTGTGTTTCATCAACACTCTGATAGTCCACAGATTACAGAATGCCTCCAGATGAGCATCGGAAACTACTACTGGTCTTCCAGGGAACGATCAAAACGTAAACTGTTTGAGACATTATTCCCATATAGGAAAGTGCGCATGGTGACTGTTGTATTCAATCCCGATTCAATTTCCGTGTTTTATCAACACTATGATAGTCCACAGATAACAGAATGACTAAAGGTGTGCATCGGAAACTACTACGGGTCGAACAGGGAACGATCAAAGGGTAGAATGTTTCAGACATTACTCCCATGGGGGAAATTGTGCAAGGTGACTGTTGTTTTCAATCCCGATGCAATTTCTGTGTTTCATCAACACTCAGATAGTCCACAGATTACAGAATGCCTCCAGATGTGCATCGGATACTACTACTGGTCTTCCAGGGAACGATCAAAGCGTAAACTGTTTGAGACATTACTCCCATGGAATAAAGTGCGCATGGTGACTGTTGTATTCAATCCCGATTCAATTTCCGTGTTTTATCAACACTCTGATAGTCCACAGATAACAGAATGACTAACGATGTGCATCGGAAACTACTACTGGTCTTCCAGGGAACGATCAAATCGTATACTGTTTGAGACATTACTCCCATGGAGGAAAGTGCGCATGGTGACTGTTGTATACAGTCCCGAAGCAATTTATGTGTTTTATCATCACTCTGATAGTCCACAGATTACAGAATGCCTCCAGATGTGCATCGGAAACTATTACTGGTCTTCCAGGGAACGATGAAAGCGTAAACTGTTTGAGACATTACTCCCTTGGAGGAAAGTGCGCATGGTGACTGTTGTATTCAATCCCGATTCAATTTCTGTGATTCATCAACACTCTGATAGTCCACAGATTACAGAAAGCCTATAAATGTGCATCGGAAGATACTACTCGTCTAACAAGGGACGATCAAAGCGTAGAATGTTTGAGACATTACTCCCATGGGGGAAAGTGCGCATGGTGACTGTTCTATTCAATCCCGATGCAATTTCTGTGTTTCATCAACACTCTGATAGTCCACAGACTTCAGATTGCCTCCAGATGTGCATCGCAAACTACTACTGGTCTTCCTGGGAACGATCAAAGCATAGACTGTTTGAAGCATTACTCCCATGGAGGAAAGTGCGCATGGTGACTGTTGTATACAGTCCCGAAGCAATTTATGTGTTTTATCATCACTCTGATAGTCCACAGATTACAGAATGCCTCCAGATGTGCATCGGAAACTATTACTGGTCTTCCAGGGAACGATGAAAGCGTAAACTGTTTGAGACATTACTCCCTTGGAGGAAAGTGCGCATGGTGACTGTTGTATTCAATCCCGATTCAATTTCTGTGATTCATCAACACTCTGATAGTCCACAGATTACAGAAAGCCTATAAATGTGCATCGGAAGATACTACTCGTCTAACAAGGGACGATCAAAGCGTAGAATGTTTGAGACATTACTCCCATGGGGGAAAGTGCGCATGGTGACTGTTCTATTCAATCCCGATGCAATTTCTGTGTTTCATCAACACTCTGATAGTCCACAGACTTCAGATTGCCTCCAGATGTGCATCGCAAACTACTACTGGTCTTCCTGGGAACGATCAAAGCATAGACTGTTTGAAGCATTACTCCCATGGAGGAAAGTGCGCATGGTGACAGTTGTATTCAATCACGATGTAATTTCTGTGTTTCATCAACACTTTGAATGTCGACAGATTACAGATTGCCTGCAGATGTGCATCGGAAACTGCCACATGTCTTCGAGGGAACGATCAAAGCATAGACTGTTTGAGACATTACTCCCGTGGAGGAAAGTGCGCATGGTGACTGTTGTATTCAATCCCGATGCAATTTCTGTGTTTCATCAACACTCAGTTAGTCCACAGATTACAGAATGCCTCCAGATGTGCAACGGAAACTGCTACTGGTCTTCCAGGGAACGATCAAACCGTAGACTGTTTGAGACATTACTCCCATGGAGGAAAGTGCGCATGGTGACTGTTGTATTCCATCCCGATGCAGTTTCTGTGTTTCATCAACACTCTGATAGTCCACAGATTACAGAATGCCTCCAGATGAGCATCGGAAACTACTACTGGTCTTCCAGGGAACGATCAAAACGTAAACTGTTTGAGACATTATTCCCATATAGGAAAGTGCGCATGGTGACTGTTGTATTCAATCCCGATTCAATTTCCGTGTTTTATCAACACTATGATAGTCCACAGATAACAGAATGACTAAAGGTGTGCATCGGAAACTACTACGGGTCAAACAGGGAACGATCAAAGGGTAGAATGTTTCAGACATTACTCCCATGGGGGAAATTGTGCATGGTGACTGTTGTTTTCAATCCCGATGCAATTTCTGTGTTTCATCAACACTCAGATAGTCCACAGATTACAGAATGCCTCCAGATGTGCATCGGATACTACTACTGGTCTTCCAGGGAACGATCAAAGCGTAAACTGTTTGAGACATTACTCCCATGGAATAAAGTGCGCATGGTGACTGTTGTATTCAATCCCGATTCAAATTCCGTGTTTTATCAACACTCTGATAGTCCACAGATAACAGAATGACTAACGATGTGCATCGGAAACTACTACTGGTCTTCCAGGGAACGAACGAAGCGTAGACTGTTTGAGACATTACTCCTATGTAGGAAAGTGGGCATGGTGACTGTTGTATTCAATCCCGATGGAATTTCTTTGTTTCATCAACACTCTGATAGTCCACAGATTACAGAATGCCTCCAGATGTGCATCTGAAACTACTACTGGTCTTCCAGGGAACGATCAAAGCGTAAACTCTTTGAGACATTACTCCCTTGGAGGAAAGTGCGCATGGTGACTGTTGTATTCAATCCCGATTCAATTTCTGTGATTCATCAACACTCTGATAGTCCACAGATTACAGAATGACTCCAGATGTGCATCGGAAACTACTACTGGACTTCCAGGGAACGATCAAATTGTAGACTGTTTGAGACATTACTCACATGGAGGAAAGTGCGCATGTTGACTGTTGTATTCAATCCCGAAGCAATTTCTGTGTTTCATCAACACTCTGATAGTCCACAGATTTCAGAATGCCTCCAGATGTGCATCGGAAACAACTACTGGTCTAACAGGGAACGATCAAAGCGTAGATTGTTTGAGACATTACTCCCATGGGGGAAAGTGCGCATGGTGACTGTTGTATTCAATCCCAATACAATTTCTGTGTTTCGTCAACACTCAGATACTCATCACATTACAGAATGCCTCCAGATGTGCATCGGAAACTACTACTGGTCTTCCAGGGCACGATCAAAGCGTAGACTGTTTGAGTCATTACTCCCATGGAGAAAAGTGCGCATGGTGACTGTTGTATTCAATCGCGATGCAATTTTTGTGTTTCAACAACACTCTGATAGTCCACAGTTTACAGAATGGCTCCAGATGTGCATCGGAAACTACTACTGGTCCTTCAGGGAACGATCAAGGCGTAGACTGTTTGAGACATTACTCACATGGAGGAAAGTGCGCATGTTGACTGTTGTATTCAATCCCGAAGCAATTTCTGTGTTTCATCAACACTCTGATAGTCCACAGTTTACAGAATGCCTCCAGATGTGCATCGAAAACTACTACTAGTCTTCAGGGAACGATGAAATCGATGACAGTTTGAGACATTACTCCCATGGAGGAAAGTGGTCATAGTGACTATTGTATTCATTCCCGATGCAATTTCTTTGTTTCATCAACACTCTGATAGTCCACAGATTACAGAATGCCTCCAGATGTGCATCGGAAACCACTACTGGTCTTCCAGGGAAGGATCAAAGCGTAGACTGTTTGAGACGTTACTCCCATGGAGGAAAGTGTGCATGGTGACTCTTGTATTCTATCCCGAAGCAATTTCTGTCTTTCATCAACACTCTGATGGTCCACAGATTACACAATGAATCCAGATGTGCATCGGAAACTACTACTGGTCTAACAAGGAACGATCAAATCGTAGAATGCTTGAGACATTACTCCCATGGGGGAAAGTGCGCATGGTGACTGTTGTATTCAATCCCGATGCAATTTCTGTGTTTCATCAACACTCAGATAGTCCTCAGATTACAGAATGCCTCCAGATGTGCATCGTAAACTACTACTGGTCTTACAGAGAACGATCAAGGCGTAGACTTTTTGAGAATTACTCCCATTGAGGAAAGTGGTCATGGTGACTGTTGTATTCAATCCCGATGCAATTTCTGTGTTTCATCAGCACTTTGAAGGTCCACAGATTACAGAATGCCTCCAGATGTGCATCGAAAACTACTACTGGTCTTCCAGGGAACGATCAAAAGCGTAGACTGTTTGAGACATTACTCCTGTGGAGGAAAGTGCGAATGGTGACTGCTGTATTCAATCCCGATGCAATTTCTGTGTTTCATCAACACTCTGATAGTCCACAGATTACAGATTGCCTCCAGATGTGCATCGGAAACTACTACTGGTCTTCCTGGGAACGATCAGAGCATAGACTGTTTGAGACATTACTCCCATGGAGGAAAGTGCGCATGGTGACTGTTGTATTCAATCACGATGTAATTTCTGTGTTTCATCAACACTTTGAAGGTCCACAGATTACAGAACGCCTCCAGATGTGCATCGGAAACTTCTACTGGTCTTCGAGGGAACGATCAAAGCATAGACTGTTTGAGACATTATTCCTGTGGAGGAAAGTGCGAATGGTGACTGTTGTATTCAATCCCGATGCAATTTCTGTGTTTCATCAACACTCAGATAGTCCTCAGATTACAGAATGCCTCCAGATGTGCATCGGAAACTACTACTGGTCTTCCAGGGAACGATCAAAGCGTAAACTGTTTGAGACATTACTCCCATGGAGGAAAGTGGGCATGGTGACTGTTGTATTCAATCCCGATTCAATTTCCGTGTTTTTTCAACACTCTGATAGTCCACAGATAACTGAATGACTGACGATGTGCATCGGAAACTATTACTGGTCTTCCAGGGAACGATCAAATCGTAGACTGTTTGAGACATTACTCCCATGGAGGAAAGTGCGCATGGTGACTGTTGTATTCAGTCCCGAAGCAATTTCTGTGTTTCATCATCACTCTGATAGTCCACAGATTACAGAATGCCTCCAGATGTGCATCGGAAACTACTACTGGTCTAACTGCGAACGATCAAAGTGTAGAATGTTTCAGACATTACTCCCATGGGGGAAAGTGTGCATGGTGACTGTTGTTTTCAATCCCGATGCAATTTCAGTGTTTCATCAACACTCAGTTAGTCCACAGATTACAGAATGCCTTCAGATGTGCATCGGAAACTACTACTGGTCTTCCAGGGAACGATCAAAGCGTAGACTTTTTGAGACATTACTCCCATTGATGAAAGTGAGCATGGTGACTGTTGTATTCAATCCCGATGCAATTTCAGTGTTTCAACGACACTCTGATAGTCCGCAGGTTACAGGATGCCTCCAGATGTGCATCGGAAACTACTACTGGTCTTCCAGGGAACGATCAAAGCGTAGACTGTTTGAGACATTACTACCATGGAGGAAAGACCGCATGATGACTGTTGTATTCAATCCCGAGGCAATTTCTGTGTTTCAACAACACTCTGATAGTAAACAGATAACAGAATGCCTACAGATGTGCATCGGAAACTACTTCTGGTCTTCCATGGAACGATCAAAGCGTAGACTGTTTGAGACATTACTACCATGGAGGAAAGTGCGCATGGTGACTGTTGTAATCAATCCCGATGCAATTTCTGTGTTTCATCAACATTCTGATAGTCCACAGATTACAGAATGCATCCAGATGTGCAACGGAAAATACTACTGGTCTTACAGGGAACGAACAAAGCGTAGACTGTTTGAGACATTACTCCTATGTAGGAAAGTGCGCATGGTGACTTTTGTATTCAATCCCGATGCAATTTCTTTGCTTCATCAACACTCTGATAGTCCACAGATTACAGAATGCCTCCAGAGGTGCATCGGAAACTACTACTGGTCTTCCAGGGAACGATCAAAGCGTAGACTGTTTGAGACATTACTCCCATGGAGGAAAGTGCGCATCTTGACTGTTGTATTCAATTCGGAAGCAATTTCTGTGTTTCATCAACACTCTGATAGTCCACAGATTACAGAAAGCCTATAAATGTGCATCGGAAGATACTATTCGTCTAACAAGGAACGATCAAAGCGTAGAATGTTTGAGACATTACTCCCATTAGGGAAAGTGCGCATGGTGACTGTTGTATTAAATTCCGATGCAATTTCAGTGTTTCATCAACTCTCAGTTAGTCCACAGATTACAGAATGCCTCCAGATGTGCATTGTAAACTACTACTGGTCTTCCAGGCAACGATCAAGGCGTTGACTGTTCGAGAATTACTCCAATGGAGGAAAGTGGTCATGGTGACTGTTGTATTCAATCCCGATGGAATTTCTGTGTTTCATCAACACATTGAAGGTCCACAGATTACATAGTGTATCCAGATGTGCATCGGAAACTACTACTGGTCTTCCAGGGAACGATCAAAGCGTAGACTGTTTGAGACATTACTCCTGTGGAGGAGATTGCACATGGTGTCTGTTGTATTCAATCCCGATGCAATTTCTGTGTTTCATCAACAGTCTGATAGTCCACAGATTACAGATTGCCTCCAGATGTGCATCGGAAACTACTACTGGTCTTCCTGGGAACGATCAAATCATAGACTGTTTGAGACATTACTCCCATGGAGGAAAGTGCGCATGGTGACTGTTGTATTCAATCCCGATTCAATTTCAGTGTTTCATCAATACTATGATAGTCCACAGATTACAGAATGCCTCCAGATGTTCAACGGTAACTACTACTGGTCTTCCAGGGAAGGATCAAAGCGTAGACTGTTTGAGACATTACTCCCATGGAGGAAAGTGCGCATGGTGACTGTTGTATTCAATCCCATTGCAATTTCTGTGTTTCATCAACACTCAGTTAGTCCGCAGTTTACAGAATGCCTTCAGATGTGAATCGGAAACTACTACTGGTTTTCCAGGGAACGATCAAAGCGTAAACTGTTTGAGACATTACTCCCATGGAGGAAAGTGCGCATGGTGACTGTTGTATTCAATCCCGATTCAATTTCCGTCTTTTATCAACACTCTGATTGTCCACAGATAACAGAATGACTAAAGATGTGCATAGGAAACTACTACTGGTCTTCCAGGGAACGATCAAAACGTAGACTGTTTGAGACATTACTACCATGGAGGAAAGTGCGCATGGTGACTGTTGTATTCAATCCCGAGGCAACTTCTGTGTTTCAACAACACTCTGATAGTAAACAGATAACAGAATGCCTACAGATGTGCATCGGAAACTACTTCTGGTCTTCCAGGGAACGATCAAAGCGTAGACTGTTTGAGACATTACTACCATGGAGGAAAGTGCGCATGGTGACTGTTGTATTCAATCCCGATGCAATTTCTGTGTTTCATCAACATTCTGATAGTCCACAGATTACAGAATGCATCCAGATGTGCAACGGAAAAAACTACTGGTCTTACAGGGAACGAACAAAGCGTAGACTGTTTGAGACATTACTCCTATGTAGGAAAGAGCGCATGGTGACTTTTGTATTCAATCCCGATGCAATTTCTTTCATTCATCAACACTCTGATAGTCCACAGATTACAGAATGCCTCCAGATGTGCATCTTAAACTACTACTGGTCTTCCAGGGAACGATCAAAGCGTAAACTCTTTGAGACATTACTCCAATGGAGGAAAGTGCGAATGGTGACTGTTGTTTCAATCCCGATGGAATTTCTGTGTTTCATTAATACTCTGATAGTCCACAGACTTCAGATTGCCTCCAGATGTGCATCGCAAACTACTACTGGTCTTCCTGGGAACGATCAAAGCATAGACTGTTTGAAGCATTACTCCCATGGAGGAAAGTGCGCATGGTGACAGTTGTATTCAATCACGATGTAATTTCTGTGTTTCATCAACACTTTGAATGTCGACAGATTACAGATTGCCTGCAGATGTGCATCGGAAACTGCCACATGTCTTCGAGGGAACGATCAAAGCATAGACTGTTTGAGACATTACTCCCGTGGAGGAAAGTGCGCATGGTGACTGTTGTATTCAATCCCGATGCAATTTCTGTGTTTCATCAACACTCAGTTAGTCCACAGATTACAGAATGCCTCCAGATGTGCAACGGAAACTGCTACTGGTCTTCCAGGGAACGATCAAACCGTAGACTGTTTGAGACATTACTCCCATGGAGGAAAGTGCGCATGGTGACTGTTGTATTCCATCCCGATGCAGTTTCTGTGTTTCATCAACACTCTGATAGTCCACAGATTACAGAATGCCTCCAGATGAGCATCGGAAACTACTACTGGTCTTCCAGGGAACGATCAAAACGTAAACTGTTTGAGACATTATTCCCATATAGGAAAGTTCGCATGGTGACTGTTGTATACAATCCCGATTCAATTTCCGTGTTTATCAACACTATGATAGTCCACAGATAACAGAATGACTAAAGGTGTGCATCGGAAACTACTACGGGTCAAACAGGGAACGATCAAAGGGTAGAATGTTTCAGACATTACTCCCATGGGGGAAATTGTGCATGGTGACTGTTGTTTTCAATCCCGATGCAATTTCTGTGTTTCATCAACACTCAGATAGTCCACAGATTACAGAATGCCTCCAGATGTGCATCGGATACTACTACTGGTCTTCCAGGGAACGATCAAAGCGTAAACTGTTTGAGACATTACTCCCATGGAATAAAGTGCGCATGGTGACTGTTGTATTCAATCCCGATTCAATTTCCGTATTTTATCACCACTCTGATAGTCCACAGATAACAGAATGACTAACGATGTGCATCGGAAACTACTACTGGTCTTCCAGGGAACGATCAAATCGTATACTGTTTGAGACATTACTCCCATGGAGGAAAGTGCGCATGGTGACTGTTGTATACAGTCCCGAAGCAATTTCTGTGTTTTATCATCACTCTGATAGTCCACAGATTACAGAATGCCTCCAGATGTGCATCGGAAACTATTACTGGTCTTCCAGGGAACGATGAAAGCGTAAACTGTTTGAGACATTACTCCCTTGGAGGAAAGTGCGCATGGTGACTGTTGTATTCAATCCCGATTCAATTTCTGTGATTCATCAACACTCAGATAGTCCACAGATTACAGAATGACTCCAGATGTGCATCGGAAACTACTACTGGACTTCCAGGGAACGATCAAATTGTAGACTGTTTAGACATTACTCACATGGAGGAAAGTGCGCATGTTGACTGTTGTATTCAATCCCGAAGCAATTTCTGTGTTTCATCAACACTCTGATAGTCCACAGATTTCAGAATGCCTCCAGATGTGCATCGGAAACCACTACTGGTCTTCCAGGGAAGGATCAAAGCGTAGACTGTTTGAGACGTTACTCCCATGGAGGAAAGTGTGCATGGTGACTCTTGTATTCTATCCCGAAGCAATTTCTGTGTTTCATCAACACTGTGATGGTCCACAGATTACACAATGAATCCAGATGTGCATCGGAAACTACTACTGGTCTAACAAGGAACGATCAAATCGTAGAATGCTTGAGACATTACTCCCATGGGGGAAAGTGCGCATGGTGACTGTTGTATTCAATCCCGATGCAATTTCTGTGTTTCATCAACACTCAGATAGTCCTCAGATTACAGAATGCCACCAGTTGTGCATCGTCAACTACTACTGGTCTTACAGAGAACGATCAAGGCGTAGACTTTTTGAGACTTACTCCCATTGAGGAAAGTGGTCATGGTGAATGTTGTATTCATTCCCGATGCAATTTCTGTGTTTCATCAGCACTTTGAAGGTCCACAGATTACAGAATGCCTCCAGATGTGCATCGGAAACTACTACTGGTCTCCCAGGGAACGATCAAAAGCGTAGACTGTTTGAGACATTACTCCTGTGGAGGAAAGTGCGAATGGTGACTGCTGTATTCAATCCCGATGCAATTTCTGTGTTTCATCAACACTCTGATAGTCCACAGATTACAGATTGCCTCCAGATGTGCATCGGAAATTACAACTGGTCTTCCTGGGAACGATCAGAGCATAGACTGTTTGAGACATTACTCCCATGGAGGAAAGTGCGCATGGTGACTGTTGTATTCAATCACGATGTAATTTCTGTGTTTCATCAACACTTTGAAGGTCCACAGATTACAGAACGCCTCCAGATGTGCATCGGAAACTACTACTGGTCTTCGAGGGAACGATCAAAGCATAGACTGTTTGAGACATTATTCCTGTATTGGAAAGTGCGAATGGTGACTGTTGTATTCAATCCCGATGCAATTTCTGTGTTTCATCATCACTCTGATAGTCCACAGATTACAGAATGCCTCCAGATGTGCATCGGAAACTACTACTGGTCTAACTGCGAACGATCAAAGGGTAGAATTTTTCAGACATTACTCCCATGGGGGAAAGTGTGCATGGTGACTGTTGTTTTCAATCCCGATGCAATTTCAGTGTTTCATCAACACTCAGATAGTCCACAGATTAGACAATGCCTCCAGATGTGCATCGGGAACTACTACTGGTCTTCGAGGGAACGATCAAAGCATAGACTGTTTGAGACATTACTCCCGTGGAGGAAAGTGCGCATGGTGACTGTTGTATTCAATCCCGATGCAATTTTTGTGCTTCATCAACACTCAGTTAGTCCACAGATTACAGAAGGCTTCCAGATGCGCAACGGAAACTACTACTGGTCTTCTAGGGAACGATGAAAGCGTAGACTGTTTGAGACATTACTCCCATGGAGGAAAGTGCTCATGCTGACTGTTGTATTCCATCGCCATGCAGTTTATGTGTTTCATCAACACTCTGATATTCCACAGATTACACAATGCCTCCAGATGTGCATCGGAAACTACTACTGGTCTAACTGCGAACGATCAAAGGGTAGAATGTTTCAGACATTACTCCCATGGGGGAAAGTGTGCATGGTGACTGTTGTTTTCAATCCCGATGCAATTTCAGTGTTTCATCAACACTCAGATAGTCCACAGATTACAGAATGCCTCCAGATGTGCATCGGGAACTACTACTGGTCTTCGAGGGAACGATCAAAGCATAGACTGTTTGAGACATTACTCCCGTGGAGGAAAGTGCGCATGGTGACTGTTGTATTCAATCCCGATGCAATTTCTGTGCTTCATCAACACTCAGTTAGTCCACAGATTACAGAAGGCCTCCAGATGCGCAACGGAAACTACTACTGGTCTTCCAGGGAACGATGAAAGCGTAGACTGTTTGAGACATTACTCCCATGGAGGAAAGTGCTCATGCTGACTGTTGTATTCCATCGCCATGCAGTTTATGTGTTTCATCAACACTCTGATATTCCACAGATTACACAATGCCTCCAGATGTGCATCGGAAACTACTACTGGTCTTCCAGGGAACGATCAAAACGTAAACTGTTTGAGGCATTACTCCCTTGGAGGAAAGTGCGCATGGTGACTGTTGTATTCAATCCCGATTCAATTTCTGTGATTCATCAACACTCAGATAGTCCACAGATTACAGAATGACTCCAGATGTGCATCGGAAACTACTACTGGACTTCCAGGGAACGATCAAATTGTAGACTGTTTGAGACATTACTCACATGGAGGAAAGTGCGCATGTTGACTGTTGTATTCAATCCCGAAGCAATTTCTGTGTTTCATCAACACTCTGATAGTCCACAGATTTCAGAATGCCTCCAGATGTGCATCGGAAACCACTCCTGGGCTAACAGGGAACGATCAAAGCGTAGATTGTTTGAGACATTACTCCCATGGGGGAAAGTGTGCATGGTGACTGTTGTATTCAATCCCGATGCAATTTCTGTGTTTCATCAACACTCTGATAGTCCACAGATTACAGAATGCCTCCAGATGTGCATCGGAAACCACTACTGGTCTTCCAGGGAAGGATCAAAGCGTAGACTGTTTGAGACGTTACTCCCATGGAGGAAAGTGTGCATGGTGACTCTTGTATTCTATCCCGAAGCAATTTCTGTGTTTCATCAACACTGTGATGGTCCACAGATTACACAATGAATCCAGATGTGCATCGGAAACTACTACTGGTCTAACAAGGAACGATCAAATCGTAGAATGCTTGAGACATTACTCCCATGGGGGAAAGTGCGCATGGTGACTGTTGTATTCAATCCCGATGCAATTTCTGTGTTTCATCAACACTCAGATAGTCCTCAGATTACAGAATGCCTCCAGTTGTGCATCGTCAACTACTACTGGTCTTACAGAGAACGATCAAGGCGTAGACTTTTTGAGACTTACTCCCATTGAGGAAAGTGGTCATGGTGAATGTTGTATTCATTCCCGATGCAATTTCTGTGTTTCATCAGCACTTTGAAGGTCCACAGATTACAGAATGCCTCCAGATGTGCATCGGAAACTACTACTGGTCTCCCAGGGAACGATCAAAAGCGTAGACTGTTTGAGACATTACTCCTGTGGAGGAAAGTGCGAATGGTGACTGCTGTATTCAATCCCGATGCAATTTCTGTGTTTCATCAACACTCTGATAGTCCACAGATTACAGATTGCCTCCAGATGTGCATCGGAAATTACTACTGGTCTTCCTGGGAACGATCAGAGCATAGACTGTTTGAGACATTACTCCCATGGAGGAAAGTGCGCATGGTGACTGTTGTATTCAATCACGATGTAATTTCTGTGTTTCATCAACACTTTGAAGGTCCACAGATTACAGAACGCCTCCAGATGTGCATCGGAAACTACTACTGGTCTTCGAGGGAACGATCAAAGCATAGACTGTTTGAGACATTATTCCTGTATTGGAAAGTGCGAATGGTGACTGTTGTATTCAATCCCGATGCAATTTCTGTGTTTCATCATCACTCTGATAGTCCACAGATTACAGAATGCCTCCAGATGTGCATCGGAAACTACTACTGGTCTAACTGCGAACGATCAAAGGGTAGAATTTTTCAGACATTACTCCCATGGGGGAAAGTGTGCATGGTGACTGTTGTTTTCAATCCCGATGCAATTTCAGTGTTTCATCAACACTCTGATAGTCCACAGATTACAGAATGGCTCCAGATGTGAATCGGACACTACTACTGGTCTTCCAGGGAACGATTAAAGCGTAACCTGTTTGAGACATTACTCCCATGGAGGAAAGTGCGCATGGTGACTGTTGTATTCAATCCCGATGCAAATTCTGAGTTTCATCAACACTTTGATAGTCCACAGATTATAGATTGCCTCCAGATGTGCATCGGAAAATACTACTGGTCTTTCTGGGAACGACCAAAGAATAGACCGTTTGAGACATTACTCCCATGGAGGAAATAGTGCATGTCGACTGTAGTATTCAATCCCAATGCAATTTCTGTGTTTCATCAACACTCAGATACTCATCAGATTACATAATGCCTCCAGATGTGCATCGGAAGCTACTACTGGTCTTCCAGGAACGATCAAAGCGTAGACTGTTTGAGTCATTACTCCCATGGAGGAAAGTTGGTATGGTGACTGTTGTATTCAATCCCGCTGCAATTTCTGTGTTTCAACAACACTCTGATAATCCACAGTTTACAGAATGGCTCCAGATGTGCATCGGAAACTACTACTTGTCCTCCAGGGAACGATCAAGGCGTAGAATCTTTGAGACATTACTCCCATGGAGGAAAGTGCGAATGGTGACTGTTTGAGACATTACTCCCATGGACGAAAGTGGTCATGATGACTGTTGTATTCAATCCCGATGCAATTTCTGTGTTTCATCAACACTTTGAAGGTCCACAGATTACAGAATGCCTCCAGATGTGCATCGGAAACTACTACTGGTCTTCAGGGAACGATCAAATCGATGACAGTTTGAAACATTACTCTCATGGAAGAAAGTGCGCATTGTGACCGTTGAATTTAATCCCGATGCAATATCTGTGTTTCATCAAGACTCAGATAGTCCACAGATTACAGAATGCCTCCAGATGTGCATCGTAAATTACTACTGGTCTTCCAGGGATCGATCAAGGCGTAGACTGTTTCAGACATTACTCCCATGGAGGAAAGTGTGCATGGTGACTGTTGTATTCAATCCCGATGAAATTTCTGTGTTTCATCAACACTCTGATAGTCCACAGATTACAGAATGCCTACAGATGTGCATCGAAAACTACTACTGGTCTTCCAGGGAACGATGAAAGCATAAACTGTTTGAGACATTACTCCCTTGGAGGAAAGTGTGCATGGTGACTGTTGTATTAAATCCCGATTCAATTTCTGTGTTTCATCAACACTCTGATAGTCCACAGATTACAGAATGCCTCCAGATGTGTATCGGACACTACTACTGGTCTTCCAGGGAACGATTAAAGCGTAGACAGCTTGAGAAATTACTCCCATGGAGGAAAGTGCGCATGGTGACTGTTGTATTCAATCCCGATGCAATTTCTGTGTTTAATCAACACTCTGATAGTCCACAGATTACAGAATGCCTCCAGATGTGCATCGGAAACTACTACTGGTCTTCTAGGGAACGATGAAAGCGTAAACTGTTTGAGACATTACACCCTTGGAGGACAGTGCGCATGGTGACTGTTGTATTCAATCCCGATTCAATTTCTGTGTTTCATCAACACTCTGATAGTCCACAGATTACAGAATGACTCCAGACGTGCATCGGAAACTACTACTGGTCTTCGGGAACGATCAAAGCGTAGACTGTTTGAGACATTACTCCCATATAGGAAAGTGCGAATGGTGACTGTTGTATTCAAACCCGAAACAATTTCTGTGTTTCATCGACACTCTGATAGTCCACAGATTACAGAATGCCTCCAGATGTGCATCGGAAACCACTACTGGTCTAACAGGGAACGATCAAAGCGTAAATTGTTTGAGACATTACTCCCATGGGGGAAGTGTGCATGGTGACTTTTGTATTCAATCCCGATGCAATTTCTGAGTTTCATCAACACTCCAATAGTCCACAGATTACAGATTGCCTCCAGATGTGCATCGGAAACTACTACTGGTCTTTCTGGGAACGATCAAAGAATAGAACGTTTGAGACATTACTCCCATGGAGGAAAGAGCGCATGGTGACTGTTGTATTCAATCCCAATGCAATTTCTGTGTTTCATCAACACTCAGATACTCATCAGATTACAGAATGCCTCCAGATGTGCATCCGAAACTACTACAGGTCTTCCAGGGAACGATTAAAGCGTAGACAGCTTGAGACATTACTTCTGTGGAGGAAAGTGCGCATGGTGACTGTTGTATTCAATCCCGATGCAATTTCTGAGTTTCATCAACACTCTGATAGTCCACAGATTACAGATTGCCTCCAGCTGTGCATCGGAAACTACTACTGGTCTTTCTGGTAACGATCAAAAAACAGACCGTTTGAGACATTACTCACATGGAGGAAAGTGCGCATGGTGACTGTTGTATTCAATCCCAATGCAATTACTGTGTTTCATCAACACTCAGATACTCATCAGATTACAGAATGCCTCCAGATGTGCATCGGAAACTACTACTGGTCTTCCAGGGAACGATTAAAGCGTAGACAGCTTGAGACATTACTCCCGTGCGCATGGTGACTGTCACAATCCGCAATTTCCTCAATGGGAGTAATGTCTGGTACAGTCTACGCTTTGATCGTTCCCAGGAAGACCAGTAGTAGTTTCCGATGCACGTCTGGTGGCATTCTGTATTCTGTGGACTATCAGAGTGTTGATGAAACACAGAAATTGCATCGGGATTGAATACAACAGGCACCATGCTCACTTTCCTCCACAGGATTAATGTCTGGTACAGTCTACGCTTTGATCGTTCACAGGAAGACCAGTAGTAGTTTCCGATGCACGTCTGGTGGCATTCTGTATTCTGTGGACTATCAGAGTGTTGATGAAACACAGAAATTTCATCGGGATTGAATACAACAGTCACCATCCACACTTTCCGCCATGGGAGTAATGTCTGAAACAGTCCTCGCCTTAATCGTTTCCTGGAAGACCAGTAGTAGTTTCCGATGCACATCTGGTGGCATTCTGTAATCTGTGGGCTATCAGAGTGTTGATAAAACACTGAAATTGCATCGGGATTGAATACAACAGTCACCATCCGCACATTCCTCCATGGGAGTAACGTCTGAAACAGTCTACCATTTGATAGTTCCCTGGAAGGCCAGTAGTAGTTTCCGATGCATATCTGGAGGTATTCTGTAATCTGTGGACCTTCAAAGTGTTGATGAAATACAGAAATTGCATCGGGATTGAATACAACAGTCACCATGCTCACTTTCCTCGATGGGAATAATGTATCAAACAGTCTAAGCTTTGATCGTTCCCAGGAAGGCCAGTAGTAGTTTCCGATGCACATCTGGTTTCATTCTGTAATATGTGGACTGTCACAGTGTTGATGAAACACAGAAATTGCATCGGGATTGAATACAATAGTCACCATGCGCACTTTCCTAAACGGGAGTAGTGTGTCAAACAGTCTACGCTTTGATCATTCCCTGGAAGACCAGTAGTAGTTCCCGATGCACATCCGGTGGCATTCTGTAATCTGTGGACTATCAGAATGTTGTTGAAACACTGAAATTGCATCGGGATTGAATACAACAGTCACCATGCGCACTTTCCTCCATGGGAGTAATGTCTAAAACAGTCTACAGTTAGATCGATCCGTGGAAGACCAGTAGAAGTTTCGATTCACATCTGGAGGCATTCTGTAATCTGTGGTTCTTTAAAGTGTTGATGAAACACAGAAATTGCATCGGGATTAAATACAACAGTCACCATGGGCCCTTTCCTCCGTGGGAGTAATGTCTCAAACAGTGTACTCTTTTATCTTTTCCTGGAAGACCAGTAGTAGTTTCCGATGCACATCTGGAGGCATTCTGTAATCTGTGGACTATCTGAGTGTTGATGAAACACTGAAATTGCATCGGGATTGAATACAACAGTCACCATCCGCACTTTCCACCACGGGAGTAATGTCTCAAACAGTCTACGCTTTGATCGTTCCCTGGAAGACCAGTAGTAGTTTCCGATGCACATCTGGCGGCATTCTGTAATCTGTTGACCTTCAAAGTGTTGATGAAACACAGAAATTGCATCGGGATTGAATACAACAGTCACCATGCGCACTTTCCTAATCGGGAGTAGTGTGTCAAACAGTCTACGCTTTGATCATTCCCTGGAAGACCAGTAGTAGTTTCCGATGCACATCCGGTGGCATTCTGTAATCTGTGGATTATCAGAATGTTGTTGAAACACAGAAATTGCATCGGGATTGAATACAACAGTCACCATGCGCACTTTCCTCCATGGGAGTAATGTCTAAAACAGTCTACAGTTTGATCGATCCCTGGAAGACCAGTAGAAGTTTCGATTCACATCTGGAGGCATTCTGTAATCTGTGGACTATCAGAGTGTTGATGAAATACAGAAATTGCATCGGGATTAAATACAACAGTCACCATGGGCCCTTTCCTCCGTGGGTGTAATGCCTCAAACAGTGTACTCTTTTATCGTTTCCTGGAAGACCAATAGTAGTTTTCGATGCACATCTGGAGGCATTCTGTAATCTGTGGAGTATCAGAGTGTTGATGAAACACAGAAATTGCATCGGGATTGAATACAACAGTCACCATCCGCACTTTCCATCACGGGAGTATTGTCTCAAACAGTCTACGCTTTGATCGTTCCCTGAAAGACCAGTAGTAGTTTCCGATGCACATCTGGAGGCATTCTGTAATCAGTTGACCTTTAAATTGTTGATGAAACACAGAAATTGCATCGGGATTGAATACAACAGTCACAATCCGCACTTTTCTCCATGGGAATAATGTCTAAAACAGTCTACGCTTTGATCGTTCCCTGGAAGACCAGTAGTAGTTTCCGATGCACATCTGGAGGCATTCTGTAAACTGGGGATCTTCAAAGTGTTGATGAAACATAGAAATTGCATCGGGATTGAATACAACAGTCACCATCCACACATTCCTTAATGGGAGTAATGTCTGAAACAGTCTACGCTTTGATTGTACCCTGGAAGACCAGTAGTAGTTTCCGATGCACATCTGGAGGCATTCTGTAATCTTTGGACTATCAGAATGTTGTTGAAACACTGAAATTGCATCGGGATTGAATACAACAGTCACCATGCACACTTTCCTCCATGGGAATAATGTCTCAAACAGTCTAAGCTTAGATCGTTCCCAGGAAGACCAGTAGTAGTTTTCGATGCACTTCTGGAGGCAATCTGTTATCTGTGGACTATCAGAGTGTTGATGAAACACAGAAATTGCATCGTGATTCAATACAACAGTCACCATGTGCACCTTCCTCCATGGGAGTAATGTCTCAAACAGTCTACGCTTTGATAGTTCCCTGGAAGACCAGTAGTAGTTTCCGATGCACATCTGGTGGCATTCTGTAATCTGTGGACTATCAGAATGTTGTTGAAACACTGAAATTGCATCGGGATTGAATACAAAAGTCACCATGCGCACTTTCCTCCATGGGAGTAATGTCTGAAACAGTCCACGCTTTGATCGTTCCCTGGAAGACCAGTAGTAGTTTCCGATGCACTTCTGGAGGCATTCTGTAATCTGGGGATTTTCAAAGTGTTGATGAAACACAGAAATTGCATCGGGATTGAATACAACAGTCACCATCCGCAATTTCCTCCATGGGAGTAACGTCTGAAACAGTCTACGCTTTGATCGTTCCCAGGAAGACCAGTAGTAGTTTCCGATGCACATCTGGGGGCATTCTGTAATCTGTGGACTATCAGATTGTTGATGAAACACAGAAACTGCATCGGGTTTGAATACAACAGACACGGTGCGCACTTTCCTCCATGCTAGTAATGTCTCAAACAGTGTACGATTTGATCGTTCCCTGGAAGACCAGTAGTAGTATCCGATGCTCATCAGGGGGCATTCTGTAATCTGTGGACTATCTGAGTGTTGATGAAACACAGAAATTGCATCGGGATTGAATACTACAGTCACCATGCGCACTTTCCTCCACGGGAGTAATGTCTCAAACTGTCTACGCTTTGATCGTTCCCAGGAAGACCAGTAGTAGTTTCCGATGCACATCTGGAGGCATTCTGTAATCTGTGGATCATCAGAGTGTTGATGAAACACAGAAACTGCATCGGGATTGAGTACGTCACCATCTGCAGTTTCCTACATGGGAGTAATGTCTCAAACAGTCTATGCTTTAACCGTTCCCAGGGAGACCAGTAGTAGTTTCCGACGCATATCTGGAGGCAATCTGTATTCTGTGGACTATCAGAGTGTTGATGAAACACAGAAATTGCATTGGGATTGAATATAACAGTCACTATGCGCACTTTCCACCACGGGAGTGATGTCTCAAACAATCTACGCTTTGATCGTTCCCTGGAAGGCCAGTAGTAGTTTCCGATGCACATCTGGAGGCATTCTGTCATCTGTTGACCTTCAAAGTGTTGATGAAATACAGAAATTGCATCGGGATTGAATACAACAGTCACCATGCGCACTTTCCTCCACGGGAGTAATGTCTCAAACAGTCTACGCTTTGATCGTTCCCTGGAACACCAGTAGTAGTTTCCGATGCACGTCTGGTGGCATTCTGTATTCTGTGGACTATCAGAGTGTTGATGAAACACAGAAATTGCATCGGGATTGAATACAACAATCACCATGCTCACTTTCCTCCACAGGATTAATGTCTTAAACAGTCTACGCTTTGATCGTTCCCTGGAAGACCAGTAGTAGTTTCCGATGCACATCTGGAGGCAATCTGTAATCTGTGCACTATCAGAGTGTTGATAAACACAGAAATTGCATCGGGATTGAATACAACAGTCACCATCCGCACATTCCTCCATGGGAGTAACGTCTGAAACAGTCTACCCTTTGATCGTTCCCTGGAAGACCAGTAGTAGTTTCCGATGCACATCTGGAGGCATTCTGTAATCTGTGGACTATCAGAGTGTTGATGAAACACAGAAATTGCATCGGGATTGAATACAACAGTCATCATGCACACTTTCCTCCATGGGAATAATGTCTGAAACAGTCTAAGCTTTGATCGTTCCCAGGAAAACCAGTAGTAGTTTTCGATGCACTTCTGGAGGCAATCTGTTATCTGTGGACTATCAGAGTGTTGATGAAACACAGAAATTGCATCGTGATTCAATACAACAGTCACCATGTGCACCTTCCTCCATGGGAGTAATGTCTCAAACAGTCTACGCTTTGATAGTTCCCTGGAAGACCAGTAGTAGTTTCCGATGCACATCTGGTGGCATTCTGTAATCTTTGGACTATCAGAATGTTGTTGAAACACTGAAATTGCATCGGGATTGAATACAAAAGTCACCATGCGCACTTTCCTCCATGGGAGTAATGTCTGAAACAGTCCACGCTTTGATCGTTCCCTGGAAGACCAGTAGTAGTTTCCGATGCACTTCTGGAGGCATTCTGTAATCTGGGGATTTTCAAAGTGTTGATGAAACACAGAAATTGCATCGGGATTGAATACAACAGTCACCATCCGCAATTTCCTCCATGGGAGTAACGTCTGAAACAGTCTACATTGATCGTTCCCAGGAAGACCAGTAGTAGTTTCCGATGCACATCTGGGGGCATTCTGTAATCTGTGGACTATCAGATTGTTGATGAAACACAGAAACTGCATCGGGTTTGAATACAACAGACACGGTGCGCACTTTCCTCCATGCTAGTAATGTCTCAAACAGTGTACGATTTGATCGTTCCCTGGAAGACCAGTAGTAGTATCCGATGCTCATCAGGGGGCATTCTGTAATCTGTGGACTATCTGAGTGTTGATGAAACACAGAAATTGCATCGGGATTGAATACTACAGTCACCATGCGCACTTTCCTCCACGGGAGTAATGTCTCAAACTGTCTACGCTTTGATCGTTCCCAGGAAGACCAGTAGTAGTTTCCGATGCACATCTGGAGGCATTCTGTAATCTGTGGATCATCAGAGTGTTGATGAAACACAGAAACTGCATCGGGATTGAGTACGTCACCATCTGCAGTTTCCTACATGGGAGTAATGTCTCAAACAGTCTATGCTTTAACCGTTCCCAGGGAGACCAGTAGTAGTTTCCGACGCATATCTGGAGGCAATCTGTATTCTGTGGACTATCAGAGTGTTGATGAAACACAGAAATTGCATTGGGATTGAATATAACAGTCACTATGCGCACTTTCCACCACGGGAGTGATGTCTCAAACAATCTACGCTTTGATCGTTCCCTGGAAGGCCAGTAGTAGTTTCCGATGCACATCTGGAGGCATTCTGTCATCTGTTGACCTTCAAAGTGTTGATGAAATACAGAAATTGCATCGGGATTGAATACAACAGTCACCATGCGCACTTTCCTACACGGGAGTAATGTCTCAAACAGTCTACGCTTTGATCGTTCCCTGGAACACCAGTAGTAGTTTCCGATGCACGTCTGGTGGCATTCTGTATTCTGTGGACTATCAGAGTGTTGATGAAACACAGAAATTGCATCGGGATTGAATACAACAATCACCATGCTCACTTTCCTCCACAGGATTAATGTCTTAAACAGTCTACGCTTTGATCGTTCCCTGGAAGACCAGTAGTAGTTTCCGATGCACATCTGGAGGCAATCTGTAATCTGTGCACTATCAGAGTGTTGATAAACACAGAAATTGCATCGGGATTGAATACAACAGTCACCATCCGCACATTCCTCCATGGGAGTAACGTCTGAAACAGTCTACCCTTTGATCGTTCCCTGGAAGACCAGTAGTAGTTTCCGATGCACATCTGGAGGCATTCTGTAATCTGTGGACTATCAGAGTGTTGATGAAACACAGAAATTGCATCGGGATTGAATACAACAGTCATCATGCACACTTTCCTCCATGGGAATAATGTCTGAAACAGTCTAAGCTTTGATCGTTCCCAGGAAAACCAGTAGTAGTTTTCGATGCACTTCTGGAGGCAATCTGTTATCTGTGGACTATCAGAGTGTTGATGAAACACAGAAATTGCATCGTGATTCAATACAACAGTCACCATGTGCACCTTCCTCCATGGGAGTAATGTCTCAAACAGTCTACGCTTTGATAGTTCCCTGGAAGACCAGTAGTAGTTTCCGATGCACATCTGGTGGCATTCTGTAATCTTTGGACTATCAGAATGTTGTTGAAACACTGAAATTGCATCGGGATTGAATACAAAAGTCACCATGCGCACTTTCCTCCATGGGAGTAATGTCTGAAACAGTCCACGCTTTGATCGTTCCCTGGAAGACCAGTAGTAGTTTCCGATGCACTTCTGGAGGCATTCTGTAATCTGGGGATTTTCAAAGTGTTGATGAAACACAGAAATTGCATCGGGATTGAATACAACAGTCACCATCCGCAATTTCCTCCATGGGAGTAACGTCTGAAACAGTCTACGCTTTGATAGTTCCCTGGAAGACCAGTAGTAGTTTCCGATGCACATCTGGGGGCATTCTGTAATCTGTGGACTATCAGATTGTTGATGAAACACAGAAACTGCATCGGGTTTGAATACAACAGACACGATGCGCACTTTCCTCAATGCTAGTAATGTCTCAAATAGTGTACGATTTGATCGATCCCTGGAAGACCAGTAGTAGTATCCGATGCTCATCAGGGGGCATTCTGTAATCTGTGGACTATCTGAGTGTTGATGAAACACTGAAATTGCATCGGGATTGAATACTACAGTCACCATGCGCACTTTCCACCACGGGAGTAATGTCTCAAACAGTCTACGCTTTTATCGTTCCCTGGAAGACCAGTAGTAGTTTCCGATTCACATCTGGAGGCATTCTGTAATCTGTGGACTAACTGAGTGTTGATATAACACAGAAATTGCATCGGGATTGAATACAACAGTCACCATGCGCACTTTCCTCCATGGGAGTAACGTCTCAAACAATTTACGCTTTGATCGCTCCCTGGAAGACCAGTACTAGTTTCCGATGCACATCTGGAGGTATTCTGTAATCTGTGGTCTATCCGGGTGTTGATAAAAGACAGAACTTGCATCGGGATTGAATACAACAGGCACCATGCGTACATTTCTCCATGGGAGTAATGTCTCAAACTGTCATCGATTTGATCGTTCCATGTTAGACCAGTAGTAGTTTCCGACGCACATCTGGAGGCATTCTGTAATCTGTGGACTATCAGAGTGTTGATGAAACACAGAAATTCCATCGGGATTGAACGCAACTGTCACCATGACCACTTTCCTCCAAGGGAGTAATGTCTCAAACTGTTTACGTTTTCATCGTTCCCTGGAATACCAGTAGTAGTTTCCGATGCACATCTGGAGGCATTCTGTAATCTGTGGACTATCAGAGTGTTGATGAAACACAGAAATTCCATCGGGATTGAATACAACAGTCACCATACGCACTTTCCTCCATGGGAGTAATGTCTCAAACAGTCTACGCTTTGATCGTTCCCTGGAAGACCAGTAGTAGTTTCCGATGCACATCTTTAGTCATTCTGTTATCTGTGGACTATCAGAGCTTTGATAAAACACGGAAATTGAATCGGGATTGAATACAACAGTCACCATGCGCACTTTCCTCCATGGGAGTAATGTCTCAAACAGTTTGCGCTTTGATCGTTCCCTGGAAGACCAGTAGTAGTTTCCGATGCACATCTGGAGCCATTGTGTAATCTGTGGACTATCAGAGTGTTGATAAAACACAGAAAATGGATCGGGATGGAATACAACAGTCACCATGCGCACTTGCCTCCATGGGAGTAATGTCGCAAAAAGTCTACGCTTTGATCGTTCCCTGGAAGACCAGTAGTAAATTCCGATGCACATCTGGAGGCATTCTGTAATCTGTGGACTAACTGAGTGTTGATGAAACACAGAAATTGCATCGGGATTGAATACAACAGTCACCATGCGCACTTTCCTCCACGGGAGTAATGTCTCAAACAGTCTATGCTTTGATCGTTCACTGGAAGACCAGTAGTAGTGTCCGATGCACATCTGGAGGCGTTCTGTAATCTGTGGACTATCAGAGTGTTGATGAAACACAGAAATTGAATCGGGATTTAATACAACAGTCACCATGCACACTTTCCTCCAATGGAGTAATGTCTCAAACAGTTTACGCTTTCATCGTTCCCTGGAAGACCAGTAGTAGTTTCCGATGCACATCTGGAGGCATTCTGTAATCTGTTGTCTATCCGGGTGTTGATGGAACACAGAAATTGTATCGGCATTGAATACAACAGTCACCATGCGAACTTTCCTCCATGGGAGTAATGACTCAAACAGTCTACGCTTTGATCGTTCCCTGGAAGACCAGTAGTAGCTTCCGATGCACATCTGGAGGCCTTCTGTAATCTGATGAGTATCTGAGGGTTGATGAAACACACAAATTGCATCGGGATTGAATACAACAGTCACCATGCGCACTTTCCTCCATGAGAGTAATGTCTCAAACTGTCATCGATTTGATCGTTCCCTGAAGACCAGTAGTAGTTTCAGATGCACATCTGGAACCATTCTGTAATCTGTGGTCTATCCGGGTGTTGATGGAACACAGAAATTGTATCGGCATTGAATACAACAGTCACCATGCGAACTTTCCTCCATGGGAGTAATGTCTCAAACAGTCTACGCCTTGATCGTTCCCTGGAGGACCAGTAGTAGTTTCCGATGCACATCTGGAGCCATTCTGTAAACTGTGCACTATCAGAGTGTTGTTGAAACTAAGACATTGCATCGGGATTGAAAACAACAGTCACCATGCCAACTTTCCTCCATGGGAGTAATGACGCAAACAGTCTACGATTTGATCGTTCCCTGGAAGACCAGTAGTAGCTCCCGATGCACATCTGGAAGCATTCTGTAATCTGATGAGTATCTGAGGGTTGATGAAACACAGAAATTGCATTGTGATTGAATACAACAGTCACCATGCGCACTTTCCTCCATGGGAGTAATGTCTCAAGCTGTCTACGCTTTAATCGTTCCCTGGAAGACCAGTAGTAGTTTCCGATGCACATCTGGAGGCATTCTGTAATCTGTGGACTATCAGAGTGTTGATGAAACACAGAAATTGCATCGGGATTGAATACAACAGTCACCATGCGCACTTTCCTCCACGTGAGTAATGTCTCAAGCTGTCTACGCTTTAATCGTTCCCTGGAAGACCAGTAGTAGTTTCCGATGCACATCTGGAGGCATTCTGTAATCTGATGAGTATCTGAGTGTTGATGAAACACAGAAATTGCATTGGGATTGAATACAACAGTCACCATGCGCACTTTCCTCCATGTGAGTAATGTCTCAAACGGTCTGTTCTTTGATCGTTACCAGAAAGACCAGTAGTAGTTTCCGATGCACATCTGGAGGCAATCTGTAATCTGTGGACTATCAGAGTGTTGATGAAACTCAGAAATTGCATCGGGATTGAAATCAACAGTCACCATGCGCACTTTCCTCCATGAAAGTAATGTCTCAAACAGTCTGCGCTTTGATCGTTCCCTGGAAGACCAGTAGTGGTTTCCATTGCACATCTGGAGGTATTCTGTAATCTGTGGTGTATCCGGGTGTTGATAAAAGACAGAAATTGCATCGGGATAGAATACAACAGGCAGCATGCGTACACTTCTCCATGGGAGTAATGTCTCAAACTGTCATCGCTAAGGTCGTTCCCTGTTAGACCAGTAGTAGTTTCCGATGCACATCTGGAGGCATTCTGTAATCTGTGGACTATAAGAGTGTTGATGAAATACAGAAGATCCATCGGGATTGAATACAACAGTCACCATGCGCACTTTCCTCCATGGGAGTAATGTCTCAAACTGTCTACGCTTTGATCGTTCCCTGGAAGACCAGTATTGGTTTCCGATGCACATCTGGAGGTATTCTGTAATCTGTGGTCTATCCGGGTGTTGATAAAAGACAGAAATTGCATCGGGGTTGAATACAACAGGCACCATGCGTGCATTTCTCCATGGGAGTAATGTCTCAAACAGTCATCGCTTTGATCGTTCCCTGAAGACCAGTAGAAGTGTCCGATGCACATCTGGAGGCATTCTGTAATCTGTTTACTATCAGAGAGTTGATGAACACAGAAATTGCATCGGGATTGAATACAACAGTCACCATGCGCACTTTCCTCCATGGCAGTAATGTCTCAAGCAGTCTACGATTTGATCGTTCCCTGGAAGACCAGTAGTAGTTTCCGATGCACATCTGGAGGTATTCTGCAATCTGTGGTCTATCCGGGTGTTGATAAAAGACAGAAATTGCATCGGGATTGAATACAACAATCACCATGCGCACTTTCCTCCATGGGAGTAACGTCTCAAACAGTATAAGCTTTGATCGTTCCCTGGAAGACCAGTAGTAGCTTCGATTCACATCTAGAAGCATTCTGTAATCTGTGGTTCTTCAAAGTATTGATGAAACACAGAAATTGCATCGGGATTGAATACAAAAATCACCATGGGCACTTTCCTCCATGGGGGTAATGTCTCAAACAGTCTACTATTTTATCGTTCCCTGGAAGACCAGTAGTAGTTTCCGATGCACATCTGGAGGCATTCTGTAATCTGTGGACTATCAGGGTGTTGTTGAAACACAGAAATTGCATCAGGATTCAATACAACAGTAACCATGCGCACTTTCCTCCATGGGAGTAATGTCTCAAACAATTTACGCTTTGATCGCTCCCTGGAAGACCAGTACTAGTTTCCGATGCACATCTGGAGGTATTCTGTAATCTGTGGTCTATCCGGGTGTTGATAAAAGACAGAACTTGCATCGGGATTGAATACAACAGGCACCATGCGTACATTTCTCCATGGGAGTAATGTCTCAAACTGTCATCGATTTGATCGTTCCATGTTAGACCAGTAGTAGTTTCCGACGCACATCTGGAGGCATTCTGTAATCTGTGGACTATCAGAGTGTTGATGAAACACAGAAATTCCATCGGGATTGAACGCAACTGTCACCATGACCACTTTCCTCCATGGGAGTAATGTCTCAAACAGTCTACGCTTTGATCGTTCCTTGGAAGACCAGTAGTAGTTTTCGATGCACATCTGGAGATATTCTGTAATCTGTGGTCCATCCGGGTGTTGATAAAAGACAGAAATTGCATCGGGATTGAATACAACAGGCACCATGCGTACATTTCTTCATGGGAGTAATGTCTCAAACAGTCTACTCTTTTATCGTTGCCTGGAAGACCAGTAGTAGTTTCCGATGCACATCTGGAGGCATTCTGTAATCTGTGGACTATCAGAGTGTTTTTGAAACACAGAAATTGCATCAGGATTGAATACAACAGTAACCATGCGCACTTTCCTCCATGGGAGTAATATCTCAGTCTATGCTTTGATCGTTCCCTGGAAGACCTGTAGTAGTTTCCGATGCACATCTGGAGTCATTCTGTAATCTGTGGACTATCAGATGTGTTGATGGAACACATAAATTGAATCGGGATTGAATGCAACAGTCACCATGCGCACTTTCCTCCAAGGGAGTAATGTCTCAAACTGTTTACGTTTTCATCGTTCCCTGGAATACCAGTAGTAGTTTCCGATGCACATCTGGAGGCATTCTGTAATCTGTGGACTATCAGAGTGCTGATGAAAAACAGAAATTCCATCGGGATTGAATACAACAGTCACCATACGCACTTTCCTCCATGGGAGTAATGTCTCAAACAGTCTACGATTTGATCGTTCCCTGGATGACCAGTAGTAGTGTCCGATGCACATCTGGAGGCATTCCGTAATCTGTGGACTATCAGAGTGTTGTTGAAACACTGAAATTGCATCGCGATTTAATACAACAGTCACCATGCGCACTTTCCTAAACGGGAGTAATGTTTCAAACAGTCTCTTGTTTGATCGTTCTTAGGAAGACCAGTAGCAGTTTCCGATGCACATCTGGAGACAATCTGTAATCTGTGGACTATCAGAGTGTTGATGAAACACAGAGTTTGCTTCGGGATGGAATACAACTGTCACCATGCGCACTTTCCTCCATGGGAGTAATGTCTCAAACAGTCTACGCTTTGATCGTTCCCTGGAAGACCAGTAGTAGTTTCCGATGCACATCTTTAGTCATTCTGTTATCTGTGGACTATCAGAGCTTTGATAAAACACGGAAATTGAATCGGGATTGAATACAACAGTCACCTTGCGCACTTTCCTCCATGGGAGTAATATCTCAAACAGTTTGCGCTTTGATCGTTCCCTGGAAGACCAGTAGTAGTTTCCGATGCACATCTGGAGCCATTGTGTAATCTGTGGACTATCAGAGTGTTGATAAAACACAGAAAATGGATCGGGATGGAATACAACAGTCACCATGCGCACTTGCCTCCATGGGAGTAATGTCGCAAAATGTCTACGCTTTGATCGTTCCCTGGAAGACCAGTAGTAAATTCCGATGCACATCTGGAGGCATTCTGTAATCTGTGGACTAACTGAGTGTTGATGAAACACAGAAATTGCATCGGGATTGAATACAACAGTCACCATGCGCACTTTCCTCCACGGGAGTAATGTCTCAAACAGTCTATGCTTTGATCGTTCCCTGGAAGACCAGTAGTAGTGTCCGATGCACATCTGGAGGCATTGTGTAATCTGTGGACTATCAGAGTGTTGATGAAACACAGAAATTGAATCGGGATTTAATACAACAGTCACCATGCACACTTTCCTCCAATGGAGTAATGTCTCAAACAGTTTACGCTTTCATCGTTCCCTGGAAGACCAGTAGTAGTTTCCGATGCACATCTGGAGGCATTCTGTAATCTGTGGATTATCAGAGTGTTGATGAAACACAGAAATTACATCGGGATTGAATACAACAGTCACCATGCGCACTTTTCTCCATGGGAATAATGTCTGAAACAGTCTACGCCTTGATCGTTCCCTGGAAGACCAGTAGTAGTTTACGATGCACATCTGGAGGCATTCTGTAATCTGTGGACTATTTGAGTCTTGATGAAACACAGATATTGCATCGGGATTAAATACAACGGTTACCATGCGCACTTTCCTCCATGACAGTAATGTCTCAAACTGTCATCGATTTGATCGTTCCCTGAAGACCAGTAGTAGTTTCCGATGCACATCTGGAGGCATTCTGTAATCTGTGGTCTATCCGGGTGTTGATGGAACACAGAAATTGTATCGGCATTGAATACAACAGTCACCATGCGAACTTTCCTCCATGGGAGTAATGTCTCAAACAGTCTACGCCTTGATCGTTCCCTGGAGGACCAGTAGTAGTTTCCGATGCACATCTGGAGCCATTCTGTAAACTGTGCACTATCAGAGTGTTGTTGAAACAAAGACATTGCATCGGGATTGAAAACAACAGTCACCATGCCAACTTTCCTCCATGGGAGTAATGACGCAAACAGTCTACGATTTGATCGTTCCCTGGAAGACCAGTAGTAGCTTCCGATGCACATCTGGAAGCATTCTGTAATCTGATGAGTATCTGAGGGTTGATGAAACACAGAAATTGCATTGTGATTGAATACAACAGTCCCCATGCGCACTTTCCTCCATGGGAGTAATGTCTCAAGCTGTCTACGCTTTAATCGTTCCCTGGAAGACCAGTAGTAGTTTCCGATGCACATCTGGAGGCATTCTGTAATCTGTGGACTAATAGAGTGGTGATGAAACACAGAAATTGCATCGGGATTGAATACAACAGTCACCATGCGCACTTTCCTCCACGGGAGTAATGTCTCAAGCTGTCTACGCTTTAATCGTTCCCTGGAAGACCAGTAGTAGTTTCCGATGCACATCTGGAGGCATTCTGTAATCTGATGAGTATCTGAGTGTTGATGAAACACAGAAATTGCATTGGGATTGAATACAACAGTCACCATGCGCACTTTCCTCCATGTGAGTAATGTCTCAAACGGTCTGTTCCTTGATCGTTACCAGAAAGACCAGTAGTAGTTTCCGATGCACATCTGGAGGCAATCTGTAATCTGTGGACTATCAGAGTGTTGATGAAACTCAGAAATTGCATCGGGATTGAATACAACAGTCACCATGCACCCTTTCCCCCATGGGAGAAATGTCTCAAACAATCTGCGCTTTGATCGTTCCCTGTTAGACCAGTAGTGGTTTCCGATGCACATCTGGAGCCATTCTGTAATCTGTGGACTATCAGAGTGTCGACGAAACACAGAAATCGCTTCGGGATTGAATACAACAGTTACCATGCACACTTTCCTCCATGGGAGTAATGTCTGAAACAGTCTACGCCTTGATCGATCCCTGGAAGACCAGTAGTAGTTTACGATACACATCTGGAGGCATTCTGTAATCTGATGAGTATCTGAGGGTTGATGAAACACAGAAATTGCATTGGGATTGAATACAACAGTCACCATTCGGACTTTCCTCCACAGAAGTAATGTCTCAAGCTGTCTACGCTTTAATCGTTCCCTGGAAGACCTGTAGTAGTTTCGGATGCACATCTGGAGGCATTCTGTAATCTGATGAGTATCTGAGTGTTGATGAAACACAGAAATTGCATTGGGATTGAATAGAACAGTCACCATGCGCTCTTTCCGCCATGGGAGTAATGTCTCAAACGTTCTATTCTTTGATCGTTCCCAGAAAGACCAGTAGTAGTTTCCGATGCACATCTGGAGGCAATCTGTAATCTGTGGACTATTGGAGTGTTGATGAAACTCAGAAATTGCATCGGGATTGAATACAAAAGTCACCATGCACACTTCCCCCATGGGAGTAATGTCTCAAACAATTTACGCTTTGATCGTTCCCTGTTAGACCAGTAGTGGTTTCCGATGCACATCTGGAGGCATTCTGTAATCTGTGGACTATCAGAGTGTCGATGAAACACAGAAATTGTTTCGGGTTTGAATACAACAGTCACCATTCGCACTTTCCTATATGGGAGTAATGTCTCAAACAGTCTACGCTTTGATCGTTCCCGAAGACCAGTAGTAGTTTCCGATGCACGTCTGGAGTCATTCTGTAATCTGTGGACTATCAGAGTGTTGATGAAACACAGAAATTGAATCGGGATTGAATACAACAGTCACCATGCGCACTGTCCTCCAAGGGTGTAATGTCTCAAACTGTTTACGCTTTCATCGTTCCCTAGAAGACCAGTAGTAGTTTCCGATGCACATCTGGAGGCATTCTGTAATCTGTGGACTATCAGAGTGTTGATTAAACACAGAAATTGCATCGGGATTGAATACAACAGTCACCATGCGTACTTTCCTCCATGGGAGTAATGTCTCAAGCTGTCTACGCTTTAATCGTTCCCTGGAAGACCAGTAGTAGTTTTCGATGCACATCTGGAGGCATTCTGTAATCTGTGGACTATCAGAGTGTTGATGAAACACAGAAATTTCATCGGGATTGAATACAACAGTCACCATGCACACTTTCCTCCATGGGAGTAATGTCTGAAACAGTCTACGCCTTGATCGATCCCTGGAAGACCAGTAGTAGTTTACGATGCACATCTGGAGGCATTCTGTAATCTGTGGACTATCTGAGTCTTGATGAAACACAGATATTGCATCGGGATTAAATACAACGGTCACAATGCGCACTTTCTTCCATGAGAGTAATGTTTCAAACTGTCATCGATTTGATCGTTCTCTGAAGACCAGTAGTAGTTTCCGATGCACATCTGGAGGCATTCTGTAATCTGTGGTCTATCCGGGTGTTGATGGAACACAGAAATTGTATCGGCATTGAGTACAACAGTCACCATGTGAACTTTCCTCCATGGGAGTAATGTCTCAAACAGTCTACGCCTTAATCGTTCCCTGGAGGACCAGTAGTAGTTCCCGATGCACATCTGGAGCCATTCTGTAAACTGTGGATTATCAGAGTGTTGTCGAAACACAGAAACTGCATCTTGATTGAATACAACAGTCACCATGCACACTTTCCCCCATGGGAGTAATGTCTCAAACAATCTACGCTTTGATCGTTCCATGTTACCCCAGTAGTGGTTTCCGATGCACATCTGGAGCCATTCTGTAATCTGTGGACTATCAGAGTGTCGATGAAATACATAAATTGCTTCGGAATTAAATACAACATTCACCATGCGCACTTTCCTATATGGGAGTAATGTCGCAAACAGTCTACGCTTTGATCGTTCCCTGGAAGACCAGTAGTGGTTTCCGATGCACATCTGGTGGCATTCTGTAATCTGTGGACCTTCAAAGTGTTGATGAAACACAGAAATTGCATCGGGATTGAATACAACAGTCATCATGACCACTTTCGTCCATGGGAGTAATGTCTCAAACAGTCACCATTCGCACTTTCCTCCATGGGAGTAATGTCTCAAAGATTCTACGCCTTGATCGTTCCCTGGAGGACAAGTAGTAGTTTCCGATGCACATCTGGAGCCATTCTGTGAACTGTGGATTATCAGAGTGTTGTTGAAACACAGAAATTGCATCGGGATTGAATACATCAGTCACCATGCCAACTTTCCTCCATGGGAGTAATGACTCAAACAGTCTACGCTTTGATCGTTCCTGGAAGACCAGTAGTAGCTTCCGATGCACATCTGGAGGCATTATGTAATCTGATGAGTATCTGAGGGTTGATGAAACACAGAAATTGCATTGGGATTGAATACTACAGTCGACATGCACTATTTCCTCCATGGGAGTAATGTCTCAAACGGTCTATTCTTTGGTCGTTCCCAGAAAGACCAGTAGTATTTTCCGATGCACATCTGGAGGCAATCTATAATCTGTGGACTATCAAAGTGTTGATGAAACTCAGAATTTGCATCGGGATTGAATACAACAGTCACCATGCGCACTTTCCTCCATGGGAGTAATGTCTCAAACAGTTTACGTTTTGATCGTTCCCTGGAAGAGCAGTAGTAGTTTCCGATTCACATCTGGAGGCATTGTGTAATCTGTGGAATATCAGAGTGTTGATGAAACACATAAACTGCATGGCGATGGAATACAACAGTCAGCATGAGCACTTTCCTCCATGGGAGTAATGTCTCAAACAGTCTACGCTTTCATCGTTTTCTGGAAGACCAGTAGTAGTTTCCGTTGCGCATCTGGAGGCCTTCTGTAATCTGTGGACTAACTGAGTGTTGATGAAGCACAGAAATTGCATCGGGATTGAATACAACAGTCACCATGCGCACTTTCCTCCACGGGAGTAATGTCTCAAACAGTCTATGCTTTGATCGTTCCCTCGAAGACCAGTAGTAGTTCCCGATGCACATCTGGAGGCATTCTGTAATCTGTGGACTATCTGAGTGTTGATGAAACACTGAAATTGCATCGGGATTGAAAACAACAGTCACCATGCACACTTTCCCCCATGGGAGTAATGTCTGAAACATTCTACCCTTTGATCGTTCGCAGTTAGACCAGTAGTAGTTTCCGATGCACATCTGGAGGCATTCTGTAATCTGTGGACTATCAGAGTGATGATGAAACACAGAAATTGCTTCGGGACTGAATACAACAGTCACCATGCGCACTTTCTTCCATGGGAGTAATGTCTCAAACAGTCTACGATTTGATCGTTCCCTGGAAGACCAGTAATAGTTTCCGATGCACATCGTTAGTCATTCTGTTATCTGTGGACTATCAGAGTGTTGATAAAACACGGAAATTGAATCGGGATTGAATACAACAGTCACCATGCGCACTTTCCTCCATGGGAGTAATGTCTCAAACAGTTTACGCTTTGATCGTTCCCTGGAAGACCAGTAGTAGTTTCCGATGCACATCTGGAGGCATTCTGTAATCTGAGGACTATCTGAGTGTTGATGAAACACAGAAATTGCATCGGGATTGAATACAACAGTCACCATTCGCACTTTCCTCCACAGGAATAATGTCTCAAACAGTCTATGCTTTGATCGTTCCCTCGAAGACCAGTAGTAGTTTCCGATGCACATCTGGAGGCGTTCTGTAATCTGTGGACCTTCAAAGTGTTGATGAAACACAGAAATTACATCGTGATTGAATACAACAGTCACCATGCGCACTTTCCTCCATGGGAGTAATGTCTCAAACAGTCTATGCTGTGATCGTTCCCAGGAAGACCAGTAGTAGTTTCCGATGCACATCTGGAGGCAATCTGTAATCTGTGGACTATCAGAGTGTTGATGAAACACAGAAATTGCATCGGGATTGAATACAGCAGTCACCATTCGCACTTTCCTCCACAGGAGTAATGTCTCAAACAGTCTACGCTTTTGATCGTTCCCTGGGAGACCAGTAGTAGTTTCCGATGCACATCTGGAGGCATTCTGTAATCTGTGGACCTTCAAAGTGCTGATGAAACACAGAAATTGCATCGGGATTGAATACAACAGTCACCATGACCACTTTCCTCAATGGGAGTAATTCTCAAAAAGTCTACGCCTTGATCGTTCTCTGTAAGACCAGTAGTAGTTTACGATGCACATCTGGAGGCATTCTGTAATCTGAGGACTATCTGAGTGTTGATGAAACACAGAAATTGCATCGGGATTGAATACAACAGTCACCATGCGCACTTTCCCCCATGGGAGTAATGTCTCAAGCATTCTACGATTTGATCGTTCCTTGTTAGACCAGTAGTAGTTTCCGATGCACATCTGGATTCATCGTGTAATCTGTGGACCATCACAGTGTTGATGAAAAACAGAAATTGCTTCGGGATAGAATACAAGAGTCACCATGCACACTTTCCTCCATGGGAGTAACGTCTCAAACAGTCTACGCTTTGATCCTTCCCTGGAAGACCAGTAGTGGTTTCCGATGCACATCTGGAGGCATTCTGTAATCTGTGGACTATCAGAGTGTTGATGAAACAAAGAAATTGCATCGGGAATGAATACAACCGTCACTATGACCACTTTCCTCCATGGGAGTAATGTCTCAAACTGTCATCGATTTCATCGTTCCCTGAAGACTAGTAGTAGTTTTCGATGCACATCTGGAGGCATTCTGTAATCTGTGGTCTATCCGGGTGTTGATGAAAGACAGAAATTGTATCGGCATTGAATACAACAGTCACCATGCGAACTTTCCTCCATGGGAGTAATCTCTCAAACAGTCTACGCCTTGATCGTTCCCTGAAGGACCAGTAGTAGTTTCCGATGCACATCTGGAGCCATTCTGTAAACTGTGGACTATCAGAGTGTTGTTGAAACACAGAAATTGCATCGCGATTGAATACAACAGTCACCTTTGCGCACTTTTCTCCATGGGAGTAATGACTCAAACAGTCTACGCTTTGATCGTGCCCTGGAAGACCAGTAGTAGTTTCCGATGCACATCTGGAGGCAATCTGTAATCTGTGGACTATCAGAGTGTTGATGAAACTCAGAAATTGCATCGGGATTGAATACAACAGTCACCATGCACACTTTCCCCCATGGGAGTAATGTCTCAAACAATCTACGCTTTGATCGTTCCCTGTTAGACCAGTAGTGGTTTCCGATGCACATCTGGAGGCATTCTGAAATCTGTGGACTATCAGAGTGTTGATGAAACACAGAAATTGCTTCGGGATTGAATACAACAGTCAACATGCGCACTTTCCTCCATGTGAGTAATGTCTCAAACAGTCTACAATTTGATCGTTCCCTGGAAGTCCAGTAGTAGTTTAAGATGCACATCTGGAGTCATTCTGTAATCTGTGGACTATCAGAGTGTTGATGAATCACAGAAATTGAATCGGGATTGAATACAACAGTCACCATGCGCACTTTCCTCCAAGGGAGTAATGTCTCAAACAGTTTACGCTTTCATCGTTCCCTGCAAGACCTGTAATAGTTTCCGATGCACATCTGGAGGCATTCTGTAATCTGTGGACTATCAGAGTGATGATAAAACACAGAAATTGCTTCGGGACTGTATACAACAGTCACCATGCGCACTTTCCTCCATGGGAGTAATGTCTCAAACAGTATACGATTTGATCGTTCCCTGGAAGACCAGTAGTAGTTTCCGATGCACATCTGGAGGCATTCTGTAATCTGAGGACTATCTGAGTGTTGATGAAACACAGAAATTGCATCGGGATTGAATACAACAGTCACCATTCGCACTTTCCTCCACAGGAATAATGTCTCAAACAGTCTATGCTTTGATCGTTCCCTCGAAGACCAGTAGTAGTTTCCGATGCACATCTGGAGGCGTTCTGTAATCTGTGGACCTTCAAAGTGTTGATGAAACACAGAAATTACATCGTGATTGAATACAACAGTCACCATGCGCACTTTCCTCCATGGGAGTAATGTCTCAAACAGTCTATGCTGTGATCGTTCCCAGGAAGACCAGTAGTAGTTTCCGATGCACATCTGGAGGCAATCTGTAATCTGTGGACTATCAGAGTGTTGATGAAACACAGAAATTGCATCGGGATTGAATACAGCAGTCACCATTCGCACTTTCCTCCACAGGAGTAATGTCTCAAACAGTCTACGCTTTTGATCGTTCCCTGGGAGACCAGTAGTAGTTTCCGATGCACATCTGGAGGCATTCTGTAATCTGTGGACCTTCAAAGTGCTGATGAAACACAGAAATTGCATCGGGATTGAATACAACAGTCACCATGACCACTTTCCTCAATGGGAGTAATTCTCAAAAAGTCTACGCCTTGATCGTTCTCTGTAAGACCAGTAGTAGTTTACGATGCACATCTGGAGGCATTCTGTAATCTGAGGACTATCTGAGTGTTGATGAAACACAGAAATTGCATCGGGATTGAATACAACAGTCACCATGCGCACTTTCCCCCATGGGAGTAATGTCTCAAGCAATCTACGATTTGATCGTTCCTTGTTAGACCAGTAGTAGTTTCCGATGCACATCTGGATTCATCGTGTAATCTGTGGACCATCACAGTGTTGATGAAAAACAGAAATTGCTTCGGGATAGAATACAAGAGTCACCATGCACACTTTCCTCCATGGGAGTAACGTCTCAAACAGTCTACGCTTTGATCCTTCCCTGGAAGACCAGTAGTGGTTTCCGATGCACATCTGGAGGCATTCTGTAATCTGTGGACTATCAGAGTGTTGATGAAACAAAGAAATTGCATCGGGAATGAATACAACCGTCACTATGACCACTTTCCTCCATGGGAGTAATGTCTCAAACTGTCATCGATTTCATCGTTCCCTGAAGACTAGTAGTAGTTTTCGATGCACATCTGGAGGCATTCTGTAATCTGTGGTCTATCCGGGTGTTGATGAAAGACAGAAATTGTATCGGCATTGAATACAACAGTCACCATGCGAACTTTCCTCCATGGGAGTAATCTCTCAAACAGTCTACGCCTTGATCGTTCCCTGAAGGACCAGTAGTAGTATCCGATGCACATCTGGAGCCATTCTGTAAACTGTGGACTATCAGAGTGTTGTTGAAACACAGAAATTGCATCGCGATTGAATACAACAGTCACCTTTGCGCACTTTTCTCCATGGGAGTAATGACTCAAACAGTCTACGCTTTGATCGTGCCCTGGAAGACCAGTAGTAGTTTCCGATGCACATCTGGAGGCAATCTGTAATCTGTGGACTATCAGAGTGTTGATGAAACTCAGAAATTGCATCGGGATTGAATACAACAGTCACCATGCACACTTTCCCCCATGGGAGTAATGTCTCAAACAATCTACGCTTTGATCGTTCCCTGTTAGACCAGTAGTGGTTTCCGATGCACATCTGGAGGCATTCTGAAATCTGTGGACTATCAGAGTGTTGATGAAACACAGAAATTGCTTCGGGATTGAATACAACAGTCAACATGCGCACTTTCCTCCATGTGAGTTATGTCTCAAACAGTCTACAATTTGATCGTTCCCTGGAAGTCCAGTAGTAGTTTAAGATGCACATCTGGAGTCATTCTGTAATCTGTGGACTATCAGAGTGTTGATGAATCACAGAAATTGAATCGGGATTGAATACAACAGTCACCATGCGCACTTTCCTCCAAGGGAGTAATGTCTCAAACAGTTTACGCTTTCATCGTTCCCTGCAAGACCTGTAATAGTTTCCGATGCACATCTGGAGGCATTCTGTAATCTGTGGACTATCAGAGTGATGATAAAACACAGAAATTGCTTCGGGACTGTATACAACAGTCACCATGCGCACTTTCCTCCATGGGAGTAATGTCTCAAACAGTATACGATTTGATCGTTCCCTGGAAGACCAGTAGTAGTTTCCGATGCACATCTGGAGGCATTCTGTAATCTGAGGACTATCTGAGTGTTGATGAAACACAGAAATTGCATCGGGATTGAATACAACAGTCACCATTCGCACTTTCCTCCACAGGAATAATGTCTCAAACAGTCTATGCTTTGATCGTTCCCTCGAAGACCAGTAGTAGTTTCCGATGCACATCTGGAGGCGTTCTGTAATCTGTGGACCTTCAAAGTGTTGATGAAACACAGAAATTACATCGTGATTGAATACAACAGTCACCATGCGCACTTTCCTCCATGGGAGTAATGTCTCAAACAGTCTATGCTGTGATCGTTCCCAGGAAGACCAGTAGTAGTTTCCGATGCACATCTGGAGGCAATCTGTAATCTGTGGACTATCAGAGTGTTGATGAAACACAGAAATTGCATCGGGATTGAATACAGCAGTCACCATTCGCACTTTCCTCCACAGGAGTAATGTCTCAAACAGTCTACGCTTTTGATCGTTCCCTGGGAGACCAGTAGTAGTTTCCGATGCACATCTGGAGGCATTCTGTAATCTGTGGACCTTCAAAGTGCTGATGAAACACAGAAATTGCATCGGGATTGAATACAACAGTCACCATGACCACTTTCCTCAATGGGAGTAATTCTCAAAAAGTCTACGCCTTGATCGTTCTCTGTAAGACCAGTAGTAGTTTACGATGCACATCTGGAGGCATTCTGTAATCTGAGGACTATCTGAGTGTTGATGAAACACAGAAATTGCATCGGGATTGAATACAACAGTCACCATGCGCACTTTCCCCCATGGGAGTAATGTCTCAAGCATTCTACGATTTGATCGTTCCTTGTTAGACCAGTAGTAGTTTCCGATGCACATCTGGATTCATCGTGTAATCTGTGGACCATCACAGTGTTGATGAAAAACAGAAATTGCTTCGGGATAGAATACAAGAGTCACCATGCACACTTTCCTCCATGGGAGTAACGTCTCAAACAGTCTACGCTTTGATCCTTCCCTGGAAGACCAGTAGTGGTTTCCGATGCACATCTGGAGGCATTCTGTAATCTGTGGACTATCAGAGTGTTGATGAAACAAAGAAATTGCATCGGGAATGATTACAACCGTCACTATGACCACTTTCCTCCATGGGAGTAATGTCTCAAACTGTCATCGATTTCATCGTTCCCTGAAGACTAGTAGTAGTTTTCGATGCACATCGGGAGGCATTCTGTAATCTGTGGTCTATCCGGGTGTTGATGAAAGACAGAAATTGTATCGGCATTGAATACAACAGTCACCATGCGAACTTTCCTCCATGGGAGTAATCTCTCAAACAGTCTACGCCTTGATCGTTCCCTGAAGGACCAGTAGTAGTATCCGATGCACATCTGGAGCCATTCTGTAAACTGTGGACTATCAGAGTGTTGTTGAAACACAGAAATTGCATCGCGATTGAATACAACAGTCACCTTTGCGCACTTTTCTCCATGGGAGTAATGACTCAAACAGTCTACGCTTTGATCGTGCACTGGAAGACCAGTAGTAGTTTCCGATGCACATCTGGAGGCAATCTGTAATCTGTGGACTATCAGAGTGTTGATGAAACTCAGAAATTGCATCGGGATTGAATACAACAGTCACCATGCACACTTTCCCCCATGGGAGTAATGTCTCAAACAATCTACGCTTTGATCGTTCCCTGTTAGACCAGTAGTGGTTTCCGATGCACATCTGGAGGCATTCTGAAATCTGTGGACTATCAGAGTGTTGATGAAACACAGAAATTGCTTCGGGATTGAATACAACAGTCAACATGCGCACTTTCCTCCATGTGAGTAATGTCTCAAACAGTCTACAATTTGATCGTTCCCTGGAAGTCCAGTAGTAGTTTAAGATGCACATCTGGAGTCATTCTGTAATCTGTGGACTATCAGAGTGTTGATGAATCACAGAAATTGAATCGGGATTGAATACAACAGTCACCATGCGCACTTTCCTCCAAGGGAGTAATGTCTCAAACAGTTTACGCTTTCATCGTTCCCTGGAAGACCAGTAATAGTTTCCGATGCACATCTGGAGGCAATCTGAAGTCTGTGGACTATCAGAGTGTTGATGAAACACAGAAATTGCATCGGGATTGAATAGAACAGTCACCATGCGCACTTTCCCCCATGGGAGTAATGTCTCAAACATTCTACGCTTTGATCGTTCCTTGTTAGACGAGTAGTATCTTCCGATGCACATTTATTGGCTTTCTGTAATCTGTGGACTATCAGAGTGTTGATGAAACACAGAAAGTGCTTCCGAATTGAATACAACAGTCACCATGCGCACTTTCCTCCATGGGAGTAATGTCTCAAACAGTCTACGCTTTTATCGTTCCCTGGAAGACCAGTAGTAGTTTCCGATGCACATCTGGAGGCATTCTGTAATCTGTGGACTATCAGAGTATTAATGAAACACAGAAATTCCATCGGGATTGAAACAACAGTCACCATTCGCACTTTCCTCCATTATAGTAATGTCTCAAAGAGTTTACGCTTTGATCGTTCCCTGGAAGACCAGTAGTAGTTTAAGACGCACATCTGGAGGCATTCTGTAATCTGTGGACTATCAGAGTGTTGATGAAACAAAGAAATTGCATCGGGATTGAATACAAAAGTCACCATGCGCTCTTTCCTACATAGGAGTAATGTCTCAAACAGTCTACGCTTTGTTCGTTCCCTGTAAGACCAGTAGTTTTTTCCGTTGCACATCTGGATGCATTCTGTAATCTGTGGACTATCAGAATGTTGATGAAACACACAAATTGCATAAGGATTGAATACAACAGTCACCATGCGCACTTTCCTCCATGGTAGTAATGTCTCAAACAGTCTACGCTTTGATCGTTCCCTGGAAGACCAGAAGTAGTTTCCGATGCACATCTGTAGGCATTCTGTTATCTGTTTACTATCAGAGTGTTGTTGAAACACAGAAATTGCCTCGGGATTGAATACAACAGTCACCATGCGCACTTTCCTCCATGGTAGTAATGTCTCAAACAGTCTACGTTTTGATCGTTCCCTGGAAGACCAGTAGTAGTTTCCCATGCACATCTTTAGTCATTCTGTTATCTGTGGACAATCAGAGTGTTGATAAAAGACGGAAATTGAATCGGGATTGAATACAACAGTCACCATGCGCACTTTCCTCCATGGGAGTAATGTCTCAAACAGTTTAAGCTTTGATCGTTCCCTGGAAAACCAGTAGTAGTTTCCGATTCACATCTGGAGTCATTCTGTAATCTGTGGACTAACTGAGTGTTGATAAAACACAGAAATTGCATCGGGATTGAATACAACAGTCACCATGCGCACTTTCCCCCATGGGAGTAATGTCTCAAACAGTCTACGCTTTGATCGTTCCCAGGAAGACCAGTAGTAGTTTCCGATGCACATCTGAAGGCATTCTGTAATCTGTGGACTAACTGAGTGTTGATGAAACACAGAAATTGCAATGGGATTGAATACAACAGTCACCATGCGCACTTTCCTCCATGGGAGTAATGTCTCAAACAGTCTACGCTTTGATCCTTCCCTGGAAGACCAGTAGTAGTTACCGTTGAACATCTGGAGGCATTCTGTAATCTGTGGACTATCATAGTATTGATGAAACACTGAAATTGAATCGGGATTGAATACAACAGTCACCATGCGCACTTTCCTCCATGGGAGTAATGTCTCAAACAGTCTATGATTTGATCGTTCCCAGGAAGACCAGTAGTAGTTTCCGATGCACATCTGGAGGCAATCTGTAATCTGTGGACTATCAGAGTGTTGATGAAACACAGAAATTGCATCGGGATTGAATACAACAGTCACCATGTGCAATCTCCTCCACAGGAGTAATGTCTCAAACAGTCTACGCTTTGATCGTTCCCTGGAAGACCAGTAGTAGTTTCCGATGCACATCTGGAGGCACTATGTAATCTGTGGACCTTCAATGTGTTGATGAAACACAGAAATTCCATCGGGATTGAATACAACAGTCACCATGACCACTTTCCTCCATTGGAGTAATTCTCGAACAGTCAACGCCTTGATCGTTGCCTGGAAGACCAGTAGTAGTTTACAATGCACATCTGGAGGCATTCTGTAATCTGTGGACTAACTGAGAGTTGATGAAACACTGAAATTGCATCGGGATTTAATACAACAGTCACCATGCGCACTTTCCCCCATTGGAGTAATGTCTCAAACATTCTACGCTTTGATCGTTCCTTGTTAGACGAATAGTATCTTCCGATGCACATTTATAGGCTTTCTGTAATCTGTGGACTATCAGAGTGTAGATGAAACACAGAAATTGCTTCCGAATTGAATACAACAGTCACCATGCGCACTTTCCTCCATGGGAGTAATGTCTCAAACAGTCTACGCTTTGATCGTTCCCTGGAAGACCAGTAGTAGTTTCCGATGCACATCTGGAGGCATTCTGTAATCTGTGGACTATCAGAGTGTTGATGAAGCAAAGAAATTGCATCGGGATTGAATACAAAAGTCACCATGCGCACTTTCCTACATAGGAGTAATGTCTCAAACAGTCTACGCTTTGTTCGTTCCCTGTAAGACCAGTAGTATTTTCCGTTGCACATCTGGATGCATTCTGTAATCTGTAGACTATCAGAATGTTGATGAAACACAGAAATTGCATCGGGATTGAATACAACAGTCACCATGCGCACTTTCCTCCATGGTAGTAATGTCTCAAACAGTCTACGCTTTGATCGTTCCCAGGAAGACCAGTAGTAGTTTCCGATGCACATCTGGAGGCAATCTGAAGTCTGTGGACTATCAGTGTGTTGATGAAACACAGAAATTGCATCGGGATTGAATGGAACAGTCACCATGCGCACTTTCCCCCATGGGAGTAATGTCTCAAACATTCTACGCTTTGATCGTTCCTTGTTAGACGAGTAGTATCTTCCGATCCACATTTATAGGCTTTCTGTAATCTGTGGACTATCAGAGTATTGATGAAACACAGAAATTGCTTTCGAATTGAATACAACAGTCACCATGCGCACTTTCCTCCATGGGAGTAATGTCTCAAACAGTCTACGCTTTGATCGTTCCCTGGAAGACCAGTAGTAGTTTCCGATGCACATCTGGAGGCATTCTGTAATCTGTGGACTATCAGAGTATTAATGAAACACAGAAATTCCATCGGGATTGAAACAACAGTCACCATTCGCACTTTCCTCCATTGGAGTAATGTCTCAAAGAGTTTACGCTTTGATCGTTCCCTGGAAGACCAGTAGTAGTTTAAGATGCACATCTGGAGGCATTCTGTAACCTGTGGGCTATCAGAGTGTTGATGAAACAAAGAAATTGCATCGGGATTGAATACAAAAGTCACCATGCGCTCTTTCCTACATAGGAGTAATGTCTCAAACAGTCTACGCTTTGTTCGTTCCCTGCAAGACCAGTAGTATTTTCCGTTGCACATCTGGATGCATTCTGTAATCTGTGGACTATCAGAATGTTGATGAAACACAGAAATTGCATCGGGATTGAATACAACAGTCACCATGCGCACTTTCCTCCATGGTAGTAATGTCTCAAACAGTCTACGCTTTGATCGTTCCCTGGAAGACCAGAAGAAGTTTCCGATGCACATCTGTAGGCATTCTGTTATCTGTTTACTATCAGAGTGTTGTTGAAACACAGAAATTGCCTCGGGATTGAATACAACAGTCACCATGCGGTCTTTCCTCCATGGTAGTAATGTCTCAAACAGTCTACGATTTGATCGTTCCCTGGAAGACCAGTAGTAGTTTCCGATGCACATCTGGAGGCATTCTGTAACCTGCGGACTATCAGAGTGTCGTTGAAACACTGAAATTGCATCGGGATTGAATACAACAGTCACCATGCTCACTTTCATCAATGGGATTAATGTCTCAAAAAGTCTACGCTTTGATCGTTCCCTGGAAGACCAGTAGTAGTTTCCGATGCACATCTGAAGGCATTCTGTAATCTGTGGACTAACTGAGTGTTGATGAAACACTGAAATTGCATCGGGATTGAAAACAACAGTCACCATGCACACTTTCCCCCATGGGAGTAATGTCTGAAACATTCTACCCTTTGATCGTTCGCAGTTAGACCAGTAGTAGTTTCCGATGCACATCTGGAGGCATTCTGTAATCTGTGGACTGTCAGAGTGATGATGAAACACAGAAATTGCTTCGGGACTGAATACAACAGTCACCATGCGCACTCTCCTCCATGGGAGTAATGTCTCAAACAGTCTACGATTTGATCGTTCCCTGGAAGACCAGTAATAGTTTCCGATGCACATCGTTAGTCATTCTGTTATCTGTGGACTATCAGAGTGTTGATATAACACAGAAATTGCATCGGGATTGAATACAACAGTCACCATGCGCACTTTCCTCCATGGGAGTAATGTCTCAAACAGTCTACGCTTTGATCGTTCCCTGGAAGACCAGTAGTAGTTTCCGATGCTCATCTGGAGGCATTCTGTAATCTGTGGACTATCAGAGTGTTGATGAAACACAGAAACTGCATCGGGATGGAATACAACAGTCACCATGCGCACTTTCCTCCATGGGAGTAATGTCTCAAACAGTCTACGGTTTGATCGTTCCCTGGAAGACCAGTAGCAGTTTCCGTTGCACATCTGGAGGCATTCTGTAATCTGTGGACTAACTGAGTGTTGATGAAACACAGAAATTGCATCGGGATTGAATACAACAGTCACCATGCGCACTTTCCTCCACGGGAGTAATGTCTCCAACAGTCTATGCTTTGATCGTTCCCTCGAAGACCAGTGGCAGTTTCCGATGCACATCTGCAGGCTATCTGTAATCTGTGGACATTCAAAGTGTTGATGAAACACAGAAATTACATCGTGATTGAATACAACTGTCACCATGCGCACTTTCCTCCATGGGAGTAATGCTTCAAACAGTCTATGCTTTGATCGTTCCCAGGAAGACCAGTAGTAGTTTCCGATGCACATCTGGAGGCAATCTGAAGTCTGTGGACTATCAGAGTGTTGATGAAACACAGAAATTGCATCGGGATTGAATAGAACAGTCACCATGGGCACTTTCCCCCATGGGAGTAATGTCTCAAACATTCTACGCTTTGATCGTTCCTTGTTAGACGAGTAGTATCTTCCGATCCACATTTATAGGCTTTCTGTAATCTGTGGACTATCAGAGTATTGATGAAACACAGAAATTGCTTTCGAATTGAATACAACAGTCACCATGCGCACTTTCCTCCATGGGAGTAATGTCTCAAACAGTCTACGCTTTGATCGTTCCCTGGAAGACCAGTAGTAGTTTCCGATGCACATCTGGAGGCATTCTGTAATCTGTGGACTATCAGAGTATTAATGAAACACAGAAATTCCATCGGGATTGAAACAACAGTCACCATTCGCACTTTCCTCCATTGGAGTAATGTCTCAAAGAGTTTACGCTTTGATCGTTCCCTGGAAGACCAGTAGTAGTTTAAGATGCACATCTGGAGGCATTCTGTAATCTGTGGACTATCATAGTGTTGATGAAACAAAGAAATTGCATCGGGATTGAATACAAAAGTCACCATGCGCTCTTTCCTACATAGGAGTAATGTCTCAAACAGTCTACGCTTTGTTCGTTCCCTGCAAGACCAGTAGTATTTTCCGTTGCACATCTGGATGCATTCTGTAATCTGTGGACTATCAGAATGTTGATGAAACACAGAAATTGCATCGGGATTGAATACAACAGTCACCATGCGCACTTTCCTCCATGGTAGTAATGTCTCAAACAGTCTACGCTTTGATCGTTCCCTGGAAGACCAGAAGAAGTTTCCGATGCACATCTGTAGGCATTCTGTTATCTGTTTACTATCAGAGTGTTGTTGAAACACAGAAATTGCCTCGGGATTGAATACAACAGTCACCATGCGCACTTTCCTCCATGGTAGTAATGTCTCAAACAGTCTACGTTTTGATCGTTCCCAGGAAGACCAGTAGTAGTTTCCCATGCACATCTTTAGTCATTCTGTTATCTGTGGACAATCAGAGTGTTGATAGAAGACGGAAATTGAATCGGGATTGAATACAACAGTCACCATGCGCACTTTCCTCCATGGGAGTAATGTCTCAAACAGTTTACGCTTTGATCGTTCCCTGGAAAACCAGTAGTAGTTTCCGATTCACATCTGGAGTCATTCTGTAATCTGTGGACTAACTGAGTGTTGATATAACACAGAAATTGCATCGGGATTGAATACAACAGTCACCATGCGCACTTTCCTCCATGGGAGTAATGTCTCAAACAGTCTACGCTTTGATCGTTCCCAGGAAGACCAGTAGTAGTTTCCGATGCACATCTGAAGGCATTCTGTAATCTGTGGACTAACTGAGTGTTGATGAAACACAGAAATTGCAATGGGATTGAATACAACAGTCACCATGCGCACTTTCCTCCATGGGAGTAATGTCTCAAACAGTCTACGCTTTGATCCTTCCCTGGAAGACCAGTAGTAGTTACCGTTGAACATCTGGAGGCATTCTGTAATCTGTGGACTATCATAGTATTGATGAAACACTGAAATTGAATCGGGATTGAATACAACAGTCACCATGCGCACTTTCCTCCATGGGAGTAATGTCTCAAACAGTCTATGATTTGATCGTTCCCAGGAAGACCAGTAGTAGTTTCCGATGCACATCTGGAGGCAATCTGTAATCTGTGGACTATCAGAGTGTTGATGAAACACAGAAATTGCATCGGGATTGAATACAACAGTCACCATGTGCAATCTCCTCCACAGGAGTAATGTCTCAAACAGTCTACGCTTTGATCGTTCCCTGGAAGACCAGTAGTAGTTTCCGATGCACATCTGGAGGCACTATGTAACCTGTGGACCTTCAATGTGTTGATGAAACACAGAAATTCCATCGGGATTGAATACAACAGTCACCATGACCACTTTCCTCCATTGGAGTAATTCTCGAACAGTCAGCGCCTTGATCGTTCCCAGGAAGACCAGTAGTAGTTTCCGATGCACATCTGAAGGCATTCTGTAATCTGTGGACTAACTGAGTGTTGATGAAACACAGAAATTGCTTCGGGATTGAATACAACAGTCACCATGCGCACTTTCCTCCATGGGAGTAATGTCTCAAACAGTCTACGCATTGATCGTTTCCTGGAAGACCAGTAGTAGTTTCCGATGCACATCTTTAGTCAGTCTGTTATCTGTGGACTATCAGAGTGTTGATAAAAACGGAAATTAAATCGGGATTGAATACAACAGTCACCATGCGCACTTTCCTCCATGGGAGCAACGTCTCAAACAGTTTACGCTTTGATCGTTCCCTGGAAAACCAGTAGTAGTTTCCGATTCACATCTGGAGGCATTCTGTAATCTGTGGACTAACTGAGTGTTGATAAAACACAGAAATTGCATCGGGATTGAATACAACAGTCACCATGCGCACTTTCCTCCATGGGAGTAATGTCTCAAACAGTCTACGCTTTGATCGTTCCCAGGAAGACCAGTAGTAGTTTCCGATGCACATCTGAAGGTATTCTGTAATCTGTGGACTAACTGAGTGTTGATGAAACACAGAAATTGCAATGGGATTGAATACAACAGTCACCATGCGCACTTTCCTCCATGGGAGTAATGTCTCAAACAGTCTACGCTTTGATCCTTCCCTGGAAGACCAGTAGTAGTTACCGTTGAACATCTGGAGGCATTCTGTAATCTGTGGACAATCATAGTGTTGATGAAACACTGAAATTGAATCGGGATTGAATACAACAGTCACCATGCGCCCATTCCCCCATGGGAGTAATGTCTCAAACATTCTACGCTTTGATCGTTCCTTGTTAGACCAGTAGTAGCTTCCGATGCACATTTATAGGCTTTCTGTAATCTGTGGACTATCAGAGTGTTGATGAAACACAGAAATTGCTTCGGGATTGAATACAACAGTCACCATGCGCACTTTCCTCCATGGTAGTCATGTCTCAAACAGTCTACGCTTTGATCGTTCCCTGGAAGACCAGAAGTAGTTTCCGTTGCACATCTGGAGGCATTCTGTTATCTGTTTACTATCAGAGTGTTGTTGAAACAGAGAAATTGCAATGGGATTGAATACAACAGTCACCATGCGTTCTTTCCTCCATGGGAGTAATGTCTCAAACAGTCTACGCTTTGATCGTTCCCAGGAAGACCAGTTGTAGTTTCCGATGCATATCTGGAGGCATTCTGTAACCTGTGGACTATCAGAGTGTCGTTGAAACACTGAAATTGCATCGGGATTGAATACAACAGTCACCATGCGCACTTTCATCCATGGGAGTAATGTCTAAAAAAGTCTACGCTTTGATCGTTCCCTGGAAAAACAGTAGTAGTTTCCTATGCACATCTGGAGGCATTCTGTAATCTGTGGACTATCAGAGTGTTGATGAAACACAGAAATTGCATCGGGATTGAATACAACAGTCACATTGCGCACTTTCCTACATAGGAGTAATGTCTCAAACAGTCTACGCTTTGATCGTTCACTGGAAGGTCAGTAGCTGTTTCCGATGCACATCTGGAGGCATTCTGTAATCTGATGAGTATCTGAGTGTTGATGAAACACAGAAATTGCATTGGGATTGAATACAACAGTCACCATGCGCACTTTCCTCCATGGGAGTAATGTCTCAAACAATCTACGATTTGATCGTTCCCTGTTAGACCAGTAGTGGTTTCCGATGCACATCTGGAGGCATTCTGTAATCTGTGGACTATCAGAATGTCGATGAAAAACAGAAATTGTTTCGGGATTGAATACAACAGTCACAATGCGCACTTTCCTCCATGTGAGTAATGTCTCAAACAGTCTACGCTTTGATCGTTCCCTGGAAGTCCAGTAGTAGTTTCCGATGCACATCTGGAGTCAATCTGTAATCTGTGGAATATCAGAGTGTTGATGAAACACAGAAATTGAATCGGGATTGAATACAACAGTCACCATGCACACTTTCCCCCATAGGAGTAATGTCTGAAACATTCTACCCTTTGATCGTACCCTGTTAGACCAGTAGTAGTTTCCGATGCACATCTGGAGGCATTCTGTAATCTGTGGACTATCAGAGGGTTGATGAAACACAGAAATTGCTTCGGGATTGAATACAACAGTCACCATGCGCACTTTCCTCCATGGGAGTAATGTCTCAAACAGTCTACGATTTGATCGTTCCCTGGAAGACCAGTAGTAGATTCCGATGCAAATCTTTAGCCATTCTGTTATCTGTGAACTATCTCAGTGTAGATAAACACGGAAATTGAATCGGGATTGAATACAACAGTCACCATGCACACTTTCCTCCATGTGAGTAATGTCTCAAACAGTCTACGCTTTGATCGTTCCCTGGAAGTCCAGTAGTAGTTTCCGATGCACATCTGGAATCAATCTGTAATCTGTGGACTATCAGAGTGTTGATGAAACACAGAAATTGAATCGGGATTGAATACAACAGTCACCATGCACACTTTCCCACATGGGAGTAATGTCTGAAACATTCTACCCTTTGATCGTACCCTGTTAGACCAGTAGTAGTTTCCGATGCACATCTGGAGGCATTCTGTAATCTGTGGACTATCAGAGGGTTGATGAAACACAGAAATTGCTTCGGGATTGAATACAACAGTCACCATGCGCACTTTCCTCCATGGGAGTAATGTCTCAAACAGTCTACGATTTGATCGTTCCCTGGAAGACCAGTAGTAGATTCCGATGCAAATCTTTAGTCATTCTGTTATCTGTGAACTATCTCAGTGTTGATAAAACACGGAAATTAAATCGGGATTGAATACAACAGTCACCATGCGCACTTTCCTCCATGGGAGTAATGTCTCAAACAATCTACGATTTGATCGTTCCCTGTTAGACCAGTAGTGGTTTCCGATGCACATCTGGAGGCATTCTGTAATCTGTGGACTATCAGAATGTCGACGAAACACAGAAATTGTTTCGGGATTGAATACAACAGTCACCATGAGCACTTTCCCGCATGGTAGTAATGTCTCAAACAGTCTACGCTTTGATCGTGCCCTGGAAGACCAGTAGTAGTTTCCGATGCACATCTGTAGGCTTTCTGTTATCTGTTTACTATCAGAGTGATGAAGAAACACAGAAATTGCCTCGGGATTGAATACAAGAGTCACCATGCGGTCTCTCCTCCATGGGAGTAATGTCTCAAACTGTCTACGCTTTGATCGTTCCCTGGAAGACCAGTAGTAGTTTCTGATGCACATCTGGAGGTATTCTGTAACCTGTGGACTATCAGAGTGTCGACGAAACACAGAAATTGTTTCGGGATTGAATACAACAGTCACCATGAGCACTTTCCCGCATGGTAGTAATGTCTCAAACAGTCTACGCTTTGATCGTGCCCTGGAAGACCAGTAGTAGTTTCCGATGCACATCTGTAGGCTTTCTGTTATCTGTTTACTATCAGAGTGATGAAGAAACACAGAAATTGCCTCGGGATTGAATACAACAGTCACCATGCTGTCTCTCCTCCATGGGAGTAATGTCTCAAACTGTCTACGCTTTGATCGTTCCCTGGAAGACCAGTAGTAGTTTCTGATGCACATCTGGAGGTATTCTGTAACCTGTGGACTATCAGAGTGTCGTTGAAACATTGAAATTGCATCGGGATTGAATACAACAGTCACCATGCGCACTTTCATCCATGGCAGTAATGTCTCAAAAAGTCTACGCTTTGATCGTTCCCTGGAAGACCAGTAGTAGTTTCCGATGCACATCTGAAGGCATTCTGTAATCTGTGGACTAACTGAGTGTTGATGAAACACAGAAATTGCAATGGGATTGAATACAACAGTCACCATGCGCACTTTCCTCCATGTGAGTAATGTCTCAAACAGTCTACGCTTTGATCGTTCCCTGGAAGTCCAGTAGTAGTTTCTGATGCACATCTGGAGTCAATCTGTAATCTGTGGACTATCAGAGTGTTGATGAAACACAGAAATTGAATCGGGATTGAATACAACAGTCACCATGCACCCTTTCCCCCATGGGAGTAATGTCTGAAACATTCTACCCTTTGATCGTACCCTGTTAGACCAGTAGTAGTTTCCGATGCACATCTGGAGGCATTCTGTAATCTGTGGACTATCAGAGGGTTGATGAAACACAGAAATTGCTTCGGGATTGAATACAACAGTCACCATGCGCACTTTCCTCCATGGGAGTAATGTCTCAAACCGTCTATGCTTTGATCGTTCACAGGAAGACCAGTAGTAGTTTCCGATGTACATTTGGAGGCAATCTGTAATCTGTGGACTATCAGAGTGTTGATGAAACACAGAAATTGCATCGAGATTGAATACAACAGTCACCATGTGCAATCTCCTCCACAGGAGTAATGTCTCAAACAGTCTACGCTTTGATCGTTCCCTGGAAGACCAGTAGTAGTTTCCGATGCACATCTGGAGGCATTATGTAATCTGTGGACCTTCAATGTGTTGATGAAACACAGAAATTGCATCGGGATTGAATACAACAGTCACCATGTGCAATCTCCTCCACAAGAGTAATGTCTCAAACAGTCTACGCTTTGATCGTTCCCTGGAAGACCAGTAGTAGTTTCCGATGCACATCTGGAGGCATTATGTAATCTGTGGACCTTCAATGTGTTGATGAAACACAGAAATTGCATCGGGATTGAATACAACAGTCACCATGACCACTTTCCTCCATGGGAGTAATTCTCAAACAGTCTACGCCTTGATCGTTCCCTGGAAGACCAGTAGTAGTTTACGATGCACATCTGGAGGCATTCTGTAATCTGTGGACTAACTGAGTGTTGATGAAACACTGAAATTGCATCGGGATTGAATACAACAGTCACCATGCGCACTTTCCCCCATGGGAGTAATGTCTCAAACATTCTACGCTTTGATCGTTCCTTGTTAGACCAGTAGTAGCTTCCGATGCACATTTATAGGCTTTCTGTAATCTGTGGACTATCAGAGTGTTGATGAAACACAGAAATTGCTTCGGGATTGAATACAACAGTCACCATGCGCACTTTCCTCCATGATAGTAATGTCTCAAACAGTCTACGCTTTGATCGTTCCCTGGAAGACTAGAAGTAGTTTCCGTTGCACATCTGGAGGCATTCTGTTATCTGTTTACTATCAGAGTGTTGTTGAAACACAGAAATTGCCTCGGGATTGAATACAACAGTCACCATGCGGTCTTTCCTCCATGGGAGTAATGTCTCAAACAGTCTACGCTTTGATCGTTCCCAGGAAGACCAGTAGTAGTTTCCGATGCATATCTGGAGGCATTCTGTAACCTGTGGACTATCAGAGTGTCGTTTAAACACTGAAATTGCATCGGGATTGCATACAACAGTCACCATGCGCACTTTCATCCATGGGAGTAATGTCTCAAAAAGTCTACGCTTTGATCGTTCCCTGGAAGAACAGTAGTAGTTTCCGATGCACATCTGGAGGCATTCTGTAATCTGTGGACTATCAGAGTGTTGATGAAACACAGAAATTGCATCGGGATTGAATACAACAGTCACATTGCGCACTTTCCTACATAGGAGTAATGTCTCAAACAGTCTACGATTTGATCGTTCACTGGAAGGTCAGTACCTGATTCCGATGCACATCTGGAGGCATTCTGTAATCTGATGAGTATCTGGGTGTTGATGAAACACAGAAATTGCATTGGGATTGAATACAACAGTCACCATGCGCACTTTCCCCCATGGGAGTAATGTCTCAAACATTCTACGCTTTGATCGTTCCTTGTTAGACCAGTAGTAGCTTCCGATGCACATCTGGAGGCATTCTGTAATCTGTGGACTATCAGAGGGTTGATGAAACACAGAAATTGCTTCGGGATTGAATACAACAGTCACCATGCGCACTTTCCTCCATGGGAGTAATGTCTCAAACCGTCTATGCTTTGATCGTTCACAGGAAGACCAGTAGTAGTTTCCGATGTACATTTGGAGGCAATCTGTAATCTGTGGACTATCAGAGTGTTGATGAAACACAGAAATTGCATCGGGATTGAATACAACAGTCACCATGTGCAATCTCCTCCACAAGAGTAATGTCTCAAACAGTCTACGCTTTGATCGTTCCCTGGAAGACCAGTAGTAGTTTCCGATGCACATCTGGAGGCATTATGTAATCTGTGGACCTTCAATGTGTTGATGAAACACAGAAATTGCATCGGGATTGAATACAACAGTCACCATGACCACTTTCCTCCATGGGAGTAATTCTCAAACAGTCTACGCCTTGATCGTTCCCTGGAAGACCAGTAGTAGTTTACGATGCACATCTGGAGGCATTCTGTAATCTGTGGACTAACTGAGTGTTGATGAAACACTGAAATTGCATCGGGATTGAATACAACAGTCACCATGCGCACTTTCCCCCATGGGAGTAATGTCTCAAACATTCTACGCTTTGATCGTTCCTTGTTAGACCAGTAGTAGCTTCCGATGCACATTTATAGGCTTTCTGTAATCTGTGGACTATCAGAGTGTTGATGAAACACAGAAATTGCTTCGGGATTGAATACAACAGTCACCATGCGCACTTTCCTCCATGATAGTAATGTCTCAAACAGTCTACGCTTTGATCGTTCCCTGGAAGACTAGAAGTAGTTTCCGTTGCACATCTGGAGGCATTCTGTTATCTGTTTACTATCAGAGTGTTGTTGAAACACAGAAATTGCCTCGGGATTGAATACAACAGTCACCATGCGGTCTTTCCTCCATGGGAGTAATGTCTCAAACAGTCTACGCTTTGATCGTTCCCAGGAAGACCAGTAGTAGTTTCCGATGCATATCTGGAGGCATTCTGTAACCTGTGGACTATCAGAGTGTCGTTTAAACACTGAAATTGCATCGGGATTGCATACAACAGTCACCATGCGCACTTTCATCCATGGGAGTAATGTCTCAAAAAGTCTACGCTTTGATCGTTCCCTGGAAGAACAGTAGTAGTTTCCGATGCACATCTGGAGGCATTCTGTAATCTGTGGACTATCAGAGTGTTGATGAAACACAGAAATTGCATCGGGATTGAATACAACAGTCACCATGCGCACTTTCCTCCATGGGAGTAATGTCTCAAACCGTCTATGCTTTGATCGTTCACAGGAAGACCAGTAGTAGTTTCCGATGTACATTTGGAGGCAATCTGTAATCTGTGGACTATCAGAGTGTTGATGAAACACAGAAATTGCATCGGGATTGAATACAACAGTCACCATGTGCAATCTCCTCCACAAGAGTAATGTCTCAAACGGTCTACGCTTTGATCGTTCCCTGGAAGTCCAGTAGTAGTTTCCGATGCACATCTGGAGTCAATCTGTAATCTGTGGACTATCAGAGTGTTGATGAAACACAGAAATTGAATCGGGATTGAATACAACAGTCACCATGCACACTTTCCCCCACGGGAGTAATGTCTGAAACATTCTACCCTTTGATCGTACCCTGTTAGACCAGTAGTAGTTTCCGATGCACATCTGGAGGCATTCTGTAATCTGTGGACTATCAGAGGGTTGATGAAGCACAGAAATTGCTTCGGGATTGAATAGAACAGTCACCATGCGCACATTCCTCCATGGGAGTAATGTCTCAAACAGTCTACGATTTGATCGTTCCCTGGAAGACCAGTAGTAGATTCCGATGCAAATCTTTAGTCATTCTGTTATCTGTGAACTATCTCAGTGTAGATAAACACGGAAATTGAATCGGGATTGAATACAACAGTCACCATGCGCACTTTCCTCCATGGGAGTAGTGTCTCAAACAGTTTACGCTTTGATCGTTCCCTGGAAGACCAGTAGTAGTTTCCGATGCACATCTGGAGGCATTGTGTAATCTGTGGACTATCAGAGTGTTGATGAAACACAGATATTGCATCGGGATTGAATACAACAGTCACCATGCGCACTTTCCCCCGTGGTAGTAATGTCTCAAACAGTCTACGCTTTAATCGTGCCCTGGAAGACCAGTAGTAGTTTCCGATGCACATCTGTAGGCCTTCTGTTATCTGTTTACTATCAGAGTGTTGTTGAAACACAGAAATTGCCTCGGGATTGAATACAACAGTCACCATGCGGTCTCTCCTCCATGGGAGTAATGTCTCAAACAGTCTACGCTTTGATCGTTCCCTGGAAGACCAGTAGTAGTTTCTGATGCACATCTGGAGGTATTCTGTAACCTGTGGACTATCAGAGTGTCGTTGAAACATTGAAAATGCATCGGGATTGAATACAACAGTCACCATGCGCACTTTCATCCATGGGAGTAATGTCTCAAAAAGTCTACGCTTTGATCGTTCCCTGGAAGACCAGTAGTAGTTTCCGATGCACATCTGAAGGCATTCTGTAATCTGTGGACTATCAGAGTGTTGATGAAACACAGAAATTGAATCGGGATTGAATACAACAGTCACCATGCACACTTTCCCCCATGGGAGTAATGTCTGAAACATTCTACACTTTGATCGTACCCTGTTAGACCAGTAGTAGTTTCCGATGCACATCTGGAGGCATTCTGTAATCTGTGGACTATCAGAGGGTTGATGAAACACAGAAATTGCTTCGGGATTGAATACAACAGTCACCATGCGCACTTTCCTCCATGGGAGTAATGTCTCAAACAGTCTACGATTTGATCGTTCCCTGGAAGACCAGTAGTAGTTTCCGATGCAAATCTTTAGTCATTCTGTAATCTGTGGACTAACTAAGTGTTGATGACACACTGAAATTGCAATGGGATTGAATACAACAGTCACCATACGCACTTTCCTCCATGGGAGTAATGTCTCAAAGAGTCTACGCTTTGATCCTTCCCTGGAAGACCAGTAGTAGTTACCGTTGAACATCTGGAGGCATTCTGTAATCTGTGGACTATCATAGTGTTGATGAAACACTGAAATTGAATCGGGATTGAATACAATAGTCACCATGCGCACTTTCCTCCATGGGAGTAATGTCTCAAACCGTCTATGCTTTGATCGTTCCCAGGATGACCAGTAGTAGTTTCCGATACACATCTGGAGGCAATCTGTAATCTGTGGACTATCAGAGTGTTGATGAAACACAGAAATTGCATCGAGATTCAATACAACAGTCACCATGTGCAATCTCCTCCACAGGAGTAATGTCTCAAACAGTCTACGCTTTGATCGTTCCCTGGAAGACCTGTAGTAGTTTCCGATGCACATCTGGAGGCATTATGTAATCTGTGGACCTTCAACGTGTTGATGAAACACAGACATTGCATCGGGATTGAATACAACAGTCACCATGACCACTTTCCTCCATGTGAGTAACGTCTCAAACAGTTTACGCTTTGATAGTTCCTTGGAAAACCAGTAGTAGTTTCCGATTCACATCAGGAGGCATTCTGTAATCTGTGGTCTAACTGAGTGTTGATGAAACACAGAAATTGCATCGGGATTGAATACAACAGTCACATTGCGCACTTTCCTACATAGGAGTAATGTCTCAAACAGTCTACGCTTTGATCGTTCACTGGAAGTTCAGTACCTGATTCCGATGCACATCTGGAGGCATTCTGTAATCTGATGAGTATCTGGGTGTTGATGAAACACAGAAATTGCATTGGGATTGAATACAACGGTCACCATGCGCACTTTCCTCCATGGGAGTAATGTCTCAAACAATCTACGATTTGATCGTTCCCTGTTAGACCTGTAGTGGTTTCCGACGCACTACTGGAGGCATTCTGTAATCTGTGGACTATCAGAATGTCGATGAAACACAGAAGTTGTTTCGGGATTGAATACAACAGTCACCATGCGCACTTTCCTATATGTGAGTAATGTCTCAAACGGTCTACGCTTTGATCGTTCCCTGGAAGTCCAGTAGTAGTTTCCGATGCACATCTGGAGTCAATCTGTAATCTGTGGACTATCAGAGTGTTGATGAAACACAGAAATTGAATCGGGATTGAATACAACAGTCACCATGCACACTTTCCCCCACGGGAGTAATGTCTGAAACATTCTACCCTTTGATCGTACCCTGTTAGACCAGTAGTAGTTTCCGATGCACATCTGGAGGCATTCTGTAATCTGTGGACTATCAGAGGGTTGATGAAGCACAGAAATTGCTTCGGGATTGAATAGAACAGTCACCATGCGCACTTTCCTCCATGGGAGTAATGTCTCAAACAGTCTACGATTTGATCGTTCCCTGGAAGACCAGTAGTAGATTCCGATGCAAATCTTTAGTCATTCTGTTATCTGTGAACTATCTCAGTGTAGATAAACACGGAAATTGAATCGGGATTGAATACAACAGTCACCATGCGCTCTTTCCTCCATGGTCGTAGTGTCTCAAACAGTTTACGCTTTGATCGTTCCCTGGAAGACCAGTAGTAGTTTCCGATGCACATCTGGAGGCATTGTGTAATCTGTGGACTATCAGAGTGTTGATGAAACACAGATATTGCATCGGGATTGAATACAACAGTCACCATGCGCACTTTCCCCCATGGTAGTAATGTCTCAAACAGTCTACGCTTTAATCGTGCCCTGGAAGACCAGTAGTAGTTTCCGATGCACATCTGTAGGCCTTCTGTTATCTGTTTACTATCAGAGTGTTGTTGAAACACAGAAATTGCCTCGGGATTGAATACAACAGTCACCATGCGGTCTCTCCTCCATGGGAGTAATGTCTCAAACAGTCTACGCTTTGATCGTTCCCTGGAAGACCAGTAGTAGTTTCTGATGCACATCTGGAGGTATTCTGTAACCTGTGGACTATCAGAGTGTCGTTGAAACATTGAAATTGCATCGGGATTGAATACAACAGTCACCATGCGCACTTTCATCCATGGGAGTAATGTCTCAAAAAGTCTACGCTTTGATCGTTCCCTGGAAGACCAGTAGTAGTTTCCGATGCACATCTGAAGGCATTCTGTAATCTGTGGACTATCAGAGTGTTGATGAAACACAGAAATTGAATCGGGATTGAATACAACTGTCACCATGCACACTTTCCCCCATGGGAGTAATGTCTGAAACATTCTACACTTTGATCGTACCCTGTTAGACCAGTAGTAGTTTCCGATGCACATCTGGAGGCATTCTGTAATCTGTGGACTATCAGAGGGTTGATGAAACACAGAAATTGCTTCGGGATTGAATACAACAGTCACCATGCGCACTTTCCTCCATGGGAGTAATGTCTCAAACAGTCTACGATTTGATCGTTCCCTGGAAGACCAGTAGTAGTTTCCGATGCAAATCTTTAGTCATTCTGTAATCTGTGGACTAACTAAGTGTTGATGACACACTGAAATTGCAATGGGATTGAATACAACAGTCACCATGCGCACTTTCCTCCATGGGAGTAATGTCTCAAAGAGTCTACGCTTTGATCCTTCCCTGAAAGACCAGTAGTAGTTACCGTTGAACATCTGGAGGCATTCTGTAATCTGTGGACTATCATAGTGTTGATGAAACACTGAAATTGAATCGGGATTGAATACAATAGTCACCATGCGCACTTTCCTCCGTGGGAGTAATGTCTCAAACCGTCTATGCTTTGATCGTTCCCAGGATGACCAGTAGTAGTTTCCGATACACATCTGGAGGCAATCTGTAATCTGTGGACTATCAGAGTGTTGATGAAACACAGAAATTGCATCGAGATTGAATACAACAGTCACCATGTGCAATCTCCTCCACAGGAGTAATGTCTCAAACAGTCTACGCTTTGATCGTTCCCTGGAAGACCAGTAGTAGTTTCCGATGCACATCTGGAGGCATTATGTAATCTGTGGACCTTCAACGTGTTGATGAAACACAGAAATTGCATCGGGATTGAATACAACAGTCACCATGACCACTTTCCTCCATGTGAGTAATGTCTCAAACAGTTTACGCTTTGATAGTTCCTTGGAAAACCAGTAGTAGTTTCCGATTCACATCAGGAGGCATTCTGTAATCTGTGGACTAACTGAGTGTTGATAAAACACAGAAATTGCATCGGGATTGAATACAACGGTCACCATGCGCACTTTCCTCCATGGGAGTAATGTCTGAAACAGTCTACGCTTTGATCGTTTCCTGGAAGACCAGTAGTAGTTTCCGATGCACATCTTTAGTCATTCTGTTATCTGTGGACTATCAGAGTGTTGATAAAAGACGGAAATTGAATCGGGATTGAATACAACAGTCACCATGCGCACTTTCCTCCATGGGAGTAATGTCTCAAACAGTTTACGCTTTGATCGTTCCTTGGAAAACCAGTAGTAGTTTCCGATTCTCATCTGGAGGCATTCTGTAATCTGTGGACTAACTGAGTGTTGATAAAACACAGAAATTGCATCGGGATTGAATACAACAGTCACCATGCGCACTTTCCTACATGGGAGTAATGTCTCAAACAGTCTACGCTTTGATCGCTAACAGGAAGACCAGTAGTAGTTTCCGATGCACATCTGAAGGCATTCTGTAATCTGTGGACTAACTGAGTGTTGATGAAACACAGAAATTGCAATGGGATTGAATACAACAGTCACAATGCGCACTTTCCTCCATGGGAGTAATGTCTCAAACAGTCTACGCTTTGATCCTTCCTTGGAAGACCAGTAGTAGTTACCGTTGAACATCTGGAGGCATTCTGTAATCTGTGGACTATCATAGTGTTGATGAAACACTGAAATTGAATCGGGATTGAATACAACAGTCACCATGCGGTCTTTCCTCCATGGGAGTAATGTCTCAAACAGTCTACGCTTTGATCGTTCCCTGTTAGACCAGTAGTGGTTTCCGATGCACATCTGGAGGCATTCTGTAATCTGTGGACTATCAGAATGTCGATGAAACACAGAAATTGTTTCGGGATTGAATACAACAGTCACCATGCGCACTTTCCTCCATGTGAGTAATGTCTCAAACAGTATACGCTTTGATCGTTCCCTGGAAGTCCAGTAGTAGTTTCCGATGCACATCTGGAGTCAATCTGTAATCTGTGGACTATCAGAGTGTTGATGAAACACAGAAATTGAATCGGGATTGAATACAACAGTCACCATGCACACTTTCCCCCATGGGAGTAATGTCTGAAACATTCTACCCTTTGATCGTACCCTGTTAGACCAGTAGTAGTTTCCGATGCACATCTGGAGGCATTCTGTAATCTGTGGACTATCAGAGGGTTGATGAAACACAGAAATTGCTTCGGGATTGAATACAACAGTCACCATGCGCACTTTCCTCCATGGGAGTAATGTCTTAAACAGTCTACGATTTGATCGTTCCCTGGAAGACCAGTAGTAGATTCCGATGCAAATCTTTAGTCATTCTGTTATCTGTGAACTATCTCAGTGTTGATAAAACACGGAAATTGAATCGGGATTGAATACAACAGTCACCATGCGCACTTTCCTCCATGGGAGTAATGTCTCAAACAGTTTACGCTTTGATCTTTCCCTGGAAGACCAGTAGTAGTTTCCGATGCACATCTGGAAGCATTGTGTAATCTGTGGACTATCAGAGTGTTGATGAAACACAGAAATTGCATCGGGATTGAATACAACAGTCACCTTGCGCACTTTCCCCCATGGTAGTAATGTCTCAAACAGTCTACGCTTTGATCGTTCCCTGGAAGACCGGTAGTAGTTTCCGATGCACATCTGTAGGCCTTCTGTTATCTGTTTACTATCAGAGTGTTGTTGAAACACAGAAATTGCCTCGGGATTGAATACAACAGTCACCATGCGGTCTCTCCTCCATGGGAGTAATGTCTCAAACAGTCTACGCTTTGATCTTTCCCTGGAAGACCAGTAGTAGTTTCTGAGGCACATCTGGAGGTATTCTGTAACCTGTGGACTATCAGAGTGTCGTTGAAACATTGAAATTGCATCGGGATTGAATACAACAGTCACCATGCGCACTTTTATCCATGGGAGTAATGTCTCAAAAAGTCTACGCTTTGATCGTTCCCTGGAAGACCAGTAGTAGTTTCCGATGCACATCTGGAGGCATTCTGAAATCTATGGACTATCAGAGTGTCGATGAAACACAGAAATTGTTTCGGGATTGAATACAACAGTCACCATGCGCACTTTCCTCCATGTGAGTAATGTCTCAAACAGTCTACGCTTTGATCGTTCCCTGGAAGTCCAGTAGTAGTTTCCGACGCACATCTGGAGGCAATCTGTAATCTGTGGACTATCAGAGTGTTGATGGAACTCAGAAATTGCATCGGGATTGAATACAACAGTCACCATGCTCACTTTCCTCCATGTGAGTAATGTCACAAACAGTCTACGCTTTGATCGTTTTCTGGAAATCCAGTAGTAGTTTCCGATGCACATCTGGAGGCAATCTGTAATCTGTGGACTATCAGAGTGTAGATGAAACTCAGAAATTGCATCAGGATTGAATACAACAGTCACCATGCACACTTTCACCCATGGGAGTAATGTCTCAAACAATCTACGCTTTGGTCGTTAACTGTTAGAACAGTAGTGGTTTCCGATGCACATCTAGAGGCATTCTGCAATCTGTGGACTATCAGAGTGTTGATGAAACAAAGAAATTGCATCGGGATGGAATACAACAGTCACCATGCGCACTTTCCTCCATGGGAGTAATGTCTGAAACATTCTACCCTTTGATCGTTCCCTGTTAGACCAGTAGTAGTTTCCGATGCACATATTTAGGCATTCTGTAATCTGTGGACTATCAGAGTGTTGTAGAAACACAGAAATTGCTTCGGGATTGAATACAACAGTCACCATGCGCACTTTCCTCCATGGGAGTAATGTCTGAAACAGTCTACGCTTTGATCGTTCCCTGGAAGACCAGTAGTAGTTTCCGATGCACATCTTTAGTCATTCTGTTATCTGTGGACTATCAGAGTGTTGATAAAAGACGGAAATTGAATCGGGATTGAATACAACAGTCCTCATGCGCACTTTCCTCCATGGGAGTAAGTCCCAAACAGTCTATGCTTTGATCGTTCCCTTGAAGACCAGTAGTAGTTTCCGATGCACATCTGGAGGCAATCTGTAATCTGTGGACTATCAGAGTGTTGATGAAACACAGAAATTGCATCGGGATTGAATACAACAGTCACCATGTGCAATCTCCTCCACAGGAGTAATGTCTCAAACAGTCTACGCTTTGATCGTTAGCTCGAAGACCAGTAGTAGTTTCCGATGCACATCTGGAGGCATTATGTAATCTGTGGACCTTCAATGTGTTGAAGAAACACAGCAATTGCATCGGGATTGAATACAACAGTCACCATGACCACTTTCCTCCATGGGAGTTATTCTCAAACAGTCTACGCCTTGATCGTTCCCTGGAATACCAGTAGTAGTTTACGATGCAAATCTGGAGGCATTCTGTAATCTGTGGACTAACTGAGTGTTGATGAAACACTGAAATTGCATCGGGATTGAATACAACAGTCACCATGCCCACTTTCCCCCATGGGAGTAATGTCTCAAACATTCTACGCTTTGATCGTTCCTTGTTAGACCAGTAGTAGCTTCCGTTGCACATTTATAGGCTTTCTGTAATCTGTGGACCATCAGAGTGTTGATGAAACACAGAAATTGCTTCGGGATTGAATACAACAGTCACCATGCGCACTTTCCTCCATGGAAGTAATGTCTCAAACAGTCTACGCTTTGATCGTTCCGTGGAATACCAGTAATAGTTTCCGATGCACATCTGGAGGCATCTGTAATCTGTGGACTATCAGAGTATTAATGAAACACAGAAATTCCATCGGGATTGAAACAACAGACACCATTCGCACTTTCCTCCATTGGAGTAATGTCTCAAAGAGTTTGCGCTTTGATCGTTCCCTGGAAGACCAGTAGTAGTTTCCGATGCACATCTGGAGGCATTCTGTAACCTGTGGATTATCAGAGTGTCGTTGAAACACTGAAATTGCATCGGGATTGAATACAACAGTCACCATGCGCACTTTCATCTATGGGAGTAATGTCTCAAAAAGTCTACGCTTTGATCGTTTACTGGAAGAACAGTAGTAGTTTCCGATGCACATCTGGAGGCATTCTGTAATCTGTGGACTATCAGAGTGTTGATGAAACACAGAAATTGCATCGGGATTGAATACAACAGTCACATTGCGCACTTTCCTACATAGGTGTAATGTCTCAAACAGTCTACGCTTTGATCGTTCACTGGAAGGTCAGTAGCTGTTTCCGATGCACATCTGGAGGCATTCTGTAATCTGATGAGTATCTGAGTGTTGATGAAACACAGAAATTGCATTGGGATTGAATACAACAGTCACCATGCGCACTTTCCTCCATGGGAGTAATGTCTCAAAGAATCTACGCTTTGATCGTTCCCTGTTAGACCAGTAGTGGTTTCCGATGCACATCTGGAGGCGTTCTGTAATCTGTGGACTATCAGAATGACGATGAAACACAGAAATTGCTTCGGGATTGAATACAACAGTCACCATGCACACTTTCCCCCATGGGAGTAATGTCTGAAACATTCTACCCTTTGATCGTTCCCTGTTAGACCAGTAGTAGTTTCCGATGCACATCTGGAGGCATTCTGTAATCTGTGGACTATCAGAGGGTTGATGAAACACAGAAATTGCTTCGGGATTGAATACAACAGTCACCATGCGCACTTTCCTCCATGTGAGTAATGTCTCAAACAGTCTACGCTTTGATCGTTCCCTGGAAGTCCAGTAGTAGTTTCCGACGCACATCTGGAGGCAATGTGTAATCTGTGGACTATCAGAGTGTTGATGAAACTCAGAAATTGCATCGGGATTGAATACAACAGTCACCATCCGCACTTTCCTCCATGTGAGTAATGTCACAAACAGTCTACGCTTTGATCGTTTTCTGGAAATCCAGTAGTAGTTTCCGATGCACATCTGGAGGCAATCTGTAATCTGTGGACTATCAGAGTGTAGATGAAACTCAGAAATTGCATCGGGATTGAATACAACAGTCACCATGCACACTTTCACCCATGGGAGTAATGTCTCAAACAATCTACGCTTTGGTCGTTAACTGTTAGAACAGTAGTGGTTTCCGATGCACATCTAGAGGCATTCTGCAATCTGTGGACTATCAGAGTGCTGATGAAACAAAGAAATTGCATCGGGATGGAATACAACAGTCACCATGCGCACTTTCCTCCATGGGAGTAATGTCTGAAACATTCTACCCTTTGATCGTTCCCTGTTAGACCAGTAGTAGTTTCCGATGCACATCTTTAGGCATTCTGTAATCTGTGGACTATCAGAGTGTTGATGAAACACAGAAATTGCTTCGGGATTGAATACAACAGTCACCATGCGCACTTTCCTCCATGGGAGTAATGTCTGAAACAGTCTACGCTTTGATCGTTCCCTGGAAGACCAGTAGTAGTTTCCGATGCACATCTTTAGTCATTCTGTTATCTGTGGACTATCAGAGTGTTGATAAAAGACGGAAATTGAATCGGGATCGAATACAACAGTCCTCATGCGCACTTTCCTCCATGGGAGTAATGTCTCAAACAGTCTATGCTTTGATCGTTCCCTTGAAGACCAGTAGTAGTTTCCGATGCACATCTGGAGGCAATCTGTAATCTGTGGACTATCAGAGTGTTGATGAAACACAGAAATTGCATCGCGATTGAATACAACAGTCACCATGTGCAATCTCCTCCACAGGAGTAATGTCTCAAACAGTCTACGCTTTGATCGTTAGCTCAAAGACCAGTAGTAGTTTCCGATGCACATCTGGAGGCATTATGTAATCTGTGGACCTACAATGTGTTGATGAAACACAGCAATTGCATCGGGATTGAATACAACAGTCACCATGACCACTTTCCTCCATGGGAGTAATTCTCAAACAGTCTACGCCTTGATCGTTCCCTGGAATACCAGTAGTAGTTTACGATGCAAATCTGGAGGCATTCTGTAATTTGTGGACTAACTGAGTGTTGATGAAACACTGAAATTGCATCGGGATTGAATACAACAGTCACCATGCGCACTTTCCCCCATGGGAGTAATGTCTCAAACATTCTACGCTTTGATCGTTCCTTGTTAGACCAGTAGTAGCTTCCGTTGCACATTTATAGGCTTTCTGTAATCTGTGGACCATCAGAGTGTTGATGAAACACAGAAATTGCTTCGGGATTGAATACCACAGTCACCATGCGCACTTTCCTCCATGGAAGTAATGTCTCAAACAGTCTACGCTTTGATCGTTCCGTGGAATACCAGTAGTAGTTTCCGATGCACATCTGGAGGCATCTGTAATCTGTGGACTATCAGAGTATTAATGAAACACAGAAATTCCATCGGGATTGAAACAACAGACACCATTCGTACTTTCCTCCATTGGAGTAATGTCTCAAAGAGTTTGCGCTTTGATCGTTCCCTGGAAGACCAGTAGTAGTTTCCGATGCACATCTGGAGGCATTCTGTAACCTGTGGATTATCAGAGTGTCGTTGAAACACTGAAATTGCATCGGGATTGAATACAACAGTCACCATGCGCACTTTCATCCATGGGAGTAATGTCTCAAAAAGTCTACGCTTTGATCGTTTACTGGAAGAACAGTAGTAGTTTCCGATGCACATTTGGAGGCATTCTGTAATCTGTGGACTATCAGAGTGTTGATGAAACACAGAAATTGCATCGGGATTGACTACAACAGTCACATTGCGCACTTTCCTACATGGGAGTATTGTCTCAAACAGTCTACGCTTAGATCGTTCACTGGAAGGTCAGTAGCTGTTTCCGATGCACATCTGGAGGCATTCTGTAATGTGATGAGTATCTGAGTGTTGATGAAACACATAAATTGCATTGGGATTGAATACAACAGTCACCATGCGCACTTTCCTCCATGGGAGTAATGTCTCAAACAATCTACGCTTTGATCGTTCCCTGTTAGACCAGTAGTGGTTTCCGATGCACATCTGGAGGCATTCTGTAATCTGTGGACTATCAGAATGTCGATGAAACACAGAAATTGTTTCGGGATTGAATACAACGGTCACCATGCGTACTTTCCTCCATGTGAGTAATGTCTCAAACAGTCTACGCTTTGATCGTTCCCTGGAAGTCCAGTAGTAGTTTCCGATGCACATCTGGAGTCATTCTGTAATCTGAGGACTATCAGAGTGTTGATGAAACACAGAAATTGAATCGGGATTGAATACAACAGTCACCATGCACACTTTCCCCCATGGGAGTAATGTCTGGAACATTCTACCCTTTGATCGTTCCCTATTAGACCAGTAGTAGTTTCCGATGCACATCTAGAGGCATTCTGTAATCTGTGGACTATCAGAGGGTTGATGAAACACAGAAATTGCTTCGGGATTGAATACAACAGTCACAATGCGCACTTTCCTCCATGGGAGTAATGTCTCAAACAGTCTACGATTTGATCGTTCCCTGGAATACCAGTAGTAGATTCCGATGCACATCTTTAGTCATTCTGTTATCTGTGAACTATCATAGTGTTGATAAAACACGGAAATTGAATCGGGATTGAATACAACAGTCACCATGCACACTTTCCTACATGGGAGTAATGTCTCAAACAGTTTACACTTTGATCGTTCCCTGGCAGTCCAGTAGTAGTTTCCGATGCACATCTGGAGGCATTGTGTAATCTGTGGACTATCAGAGTGTTGATGAAACACAGAAAATGCATCGGGATGGAATACAACAGTCACCATGCGCACTTTCCTCGATGGGAGTAATGTCTCAAACAGTCTATATTTTGATCGTTCCCTGGAAGACCAGTAGCAGTTTCCGTTGCACATCTGGAGGCATTCTGTAATCTGTGGACTAACTGAGTGTTGATGAAACACAGAAATTGCATCGGGATTGAATACAACAGTCACCATGCGCACTTTCCTCCACGGGAGTAAATATCTCAAACAGTCTATGCTTTGATCGTTCCCTCGAAGACCAGTAGCAGTTTCCGATGCACATCTGGAGGCATTCTGTAATCTGTGGACTATCAGAGTGTTAATGAAACAAAGAAATCCCATCGGGATTGAAGCAACAGTCACCATTCGCACTTTCCTCCATTGGAGTAATGTCTCAAAGAGTTTACGCTTAGATCGTTCCCTGGAAGACCAGTAGTAGTTTCCGATGCACATCTGGAGGCATTCTGTAATCTGTGGACTATTAGAGTGTTTATGAAACAAAGAAATTGCATCGGGATTGAATACAACAGTCACCATGCGCACTTTCCTACATAGGAGTAATGTCTCAAACAGTCTACGTTTTGTTCTTTCCCTGGAAGACCAGTAGTATTTTAAGTTGCACATCTGGAGGCATTCTGTAATCTGTGGACTATCAGAATGTTGATGAAACAAAGAAATTGCATCGGGATTGAATACAACAGTCACCATGCGCACTTTCCTCCATGGTAGTAATGTCTCAAACAGTCTACGCTTTGATCGTTCCCTGGAAGACCAATAGTAGTTTCCGATGCATATCTGGAGGCAATCTGTAATCTGTGGACTATCAGAGTGTAGATGAAACTCAGAAATTGCATCGGGATTGAATACAACAGTCACCATGCATACTTTCCTCCATGGTAGTAATGTCTCAAACGGTCTATTATTTGATCGTTCCCAGAAAAACCAGTAGTAGTTTCCGATGCACATCTGGAGGCATTCTGTAATCTGTGGAATATCAGAGTGTTGATGAAACTCAGAAATTGCATCGGGATTGAATACAACAGTCACCATGCGCACTATCCTCCATGTGAGTAATGTCTCAAACAGTCTACGCTTTGATCGTTCCCTGGAAGACCAGTAGTAGTTTCCGATGCACATCTGGAGGCATTCTGAAATCTATGGACTATCAGAGTGTTGATGAAACACAGAAATTGCATCGGGATTGAATACAACAGTCACATTGCGCCCTTTCCTACATTGGAGTAATGTCTCAAACAGTCTACGCTTTGATCGTTTCCTGGAAGGTCAGTAGCTGTTTCCGATGCATATCTGGGGGCATTCTGTAATCTGATGAGTATCTGAGTGTTGATGAAACACAGAAATTGCATTGGGATTGAATACAACTGTCACCATGCGCAATTTCCTCCATGGTAGTAATGTCTCAAACGGTCTATTCTTTGATCGTTCCCAGAAAAACCAGTAGTAGTTTCCGATTCACATCTGGAGGCAATCTGTAATCTGTGGACTATCAGAGTGTTGATGAAACTCAGAAATTGCATCGGGATTGAATACAACAGTCACCATGCGCACTTTCCTACATTGGAGTAATGTCTCAAACAATCTACGCTTTGATCGTTCCCTGTACGACCAGTAGTGGTTTCCGATGCACATCTGGAGGCATTCTGTAATCTGTGGACTATCAGAGTGTCGATGAAACACAGAAATTGCTTCGGGATTGAATACAACAGTCAGCATGCGCACTTTCCTCCATGTGAGTAATGTTTCAAACAGTCTACGCTTTGATCGTTCCGTGGAAGTCCAGTAGTAGTTTCCGACGCACATCTGGAGGCAATGTGTAATCTGTGGACTATCAGAGTGTTGATGAAACTCAGAAATTGCATCAGGATTGAATACAACAGTCACCATGGGCACTTTCCTCCATGTGAGTAATGTCACAAACAGTCTACGCTTTGATCGTATTCTGGAAATCCAGTAGTAGTTTCCGATGCACATCTGGAGGCAATCTGTAATCTGTGGACTATCAGAGTGTAGATGAAACTCAGAAATTGCATCGGGATTGAATACAACAGTCACCATGCACACTTTCACCCATGGGAGTAATGTCTCAAACAATCTACGCTCAGGTCGTTAACTGTTAGAACAGTAGTGGTTTCCGATGCACATCTAGAGGCATTCTGCAATCTGTGGACTATCAGAGTTTTGATGAAACAAAGAATTTGCATCGGGATGGAATACAACAGTCACCATGCGCACTTTCCTCCATGGGAGTAATGTCTGAAACATTCTACCCTTTGATCGTTCCCTGTTAGACCAGTAGTAGTTTCCGATGCACATCTTTAGGCATTCTGTAATCTGTGGACTATCAGAGTGTTGATGAAACACAGAAATTGCTTCGGGATTGAATACGACAGTCCTCATGCGCACTTTCCTCCATGGGAGTAATGTCTCAAACAGTCTATGCTTTGATCGTTCCCAGGAAGACCAGTAGTAGTTTCCGATGCACATCTGTAGGCAATCTGTAATCTGTGGACTATCAGAGTGTTGATGAAACACAGAAATTGCATCGGGATTGAATACAACAGTCACCATGTGCAATCTCCTCTACAGGAGTAATGTCTCAAACAGTCTACGCTTTGATCGTTAGCTCGAAGACCAGTAGTAGTTTCCGATGCACATCTTTAGGCATTATGTAATCTGTGGACCTTCAATGTGTTGATGAAACACAGCAATTGCATCGGGATTGAATACAACAGTCACCATGACCACTTTCCTCCATGGGAGTAATTCTCAAACAGTCTACGCCTTGATCGTTCCCTGGAATACCAGTAGTAGTTTACGATGCAAATCTGGAGGCATTCTGTAATCTGTGGACTAACTGAGTGTTGATGCAACACTGAAATTGCATCGGGATTGAATACAACAGTCACCATGCGCACTTTCCCCCATGGGTGTAATGTCTCAAACATTCTACGCTTTGATCGTTCCTTGTTAGACCAGTAGTAGCTTCCGTTGCACATTTATAGGCTTTCTGTAATCTGTGGACCATCAGAGTGTTGATGAAACACAGAAATTGCTTCGGGATTGAATACAACAGTCACCATGCGCACTTTCCTCCATGGAAGTAATGTCTCAAACAGTCTACGCTTTGATCGTTCCGTGGAATACCAGTAGTAGTTTCCGATGCACATCTGGAGGCATTCTGTTATCTGTGACTATCAGAGTATTAATGAAACACAGAAATTCCATCGGGATTGAAACAACAGACACCATTCGCACTTTCCTCCATTGGAGTAATGTCTCAAAGAGTTTGCGCCTTGATCGTTCCCTGGAAGACCAGTAGTAGTTTCCGATGCACATCTTTAGTCATTCTGTTATCTGTGGACTATCAGAGTGTTGATAAAAGACGGAAATTGAATCGGGATTGAATACAACTGTCCTCATGCGCACTTTCCTCCATGGGAGTAATGTCTCAAACAGTCTATGCTTTGATCGTTCCCAGAAAGACCAGTAGTAGTTTCCGATGCACATCTGGAGGCAATCTGTAATCTGTGGACTATCAGAGTGTTGATGAAACACAGAAATTGCATCGGGATTGAATACAACAGTCACCATGGGCAATCTCCTCCACAGGAGTAATGTCTCAAACAGTCTACGCTTTGATCGTTAGCTCGAAGACCAGTAGAAGTTTCCGATGCACATCTGGAGGTATTATGTAATCTGTGGACCTTCAATGTGTTGATGAAACACAGCAATTGCATCGGGATTGAATACAACAGTCACCATGACCACTTTCCTCCATGGGAGGAATTCTCAAACAGTCTACGCCTTGATCGTTCCCTGGAATACCAGTAGTAGTTTACGATGCAAATCTGGAGGCATTCTGTAATCTGTGGACTAACTGAGTGTTGATGAAACACTGAAATTGCATCGGGATTGAATACAACAGTCACCATGCGCACATTCCCCCATGGGAGTAATGTCGCAAACATTCTACGCTTTGATCGTTCCGTGTTAGACCAGTAGTAGCTTCCGTTGCACATTTATAGGCTTTCTGTAATCTGTGGACCATCAGAGTGTTGATGAAACACAGAAATTGCTTCGGGATTGAATACAACAGTCACCATGCGCACTTTTCTCCATGGAAGTAATGTCTCAAACAGTCTACGCTTTGATCGTTCCGTGGAATACCAGTAGTAGTTTCCGATGCACATCTGGAGGCATTCTGTAATCTGTGGACTATCAGAGTATTAATGAAACACAGAAATTCCATCGGGATTGAAACAACAGACACCATTCGCACTTTCCTCCATTGGAGTAATGTCTCAAAGAGTTTGCGCTTTGATCGTTCCCTGGAAGACCAGTAGTAGTTTCCGATGCACATCTTTAGTCATTCTGTTATCTGTGGACTATCAGAGTGTTGATAAAAGACGGAAATTGAATCGGGATTGAATACAACAGTCCTCATGCGCACTTTCCTCCATGGGAGTAATGTCTCAAACAGTCTATGCTTTGATCGTTCCCAGAAAGACCAGTAGTAGTTTCCGATGCACATCTGGAGGCAATCTGTAATCTGTGGACTATCAGAGTGTTGATGAAACACAGAAATTGCATCGGGATTGAATACAACAGTCACCATGGGCAATCTCCTCCACAGGAGTAATGTCTCAAACAGTCTACGCTTTGATCATTCACTGGAAGGTCAGTAGCTGTTTCCGATGCACATCTGGAGGCATTCTGTAATCTGATGAGTATCTGAGTGTTGATGAAACACAGAAATTGCATTGGGATTGAATACAACAGTCACCATGCGCACTTTCCTCCATGGGAGTAATGTCTCAAACAATCTACACTTTGATCGTTCCCTGGAAGACCAGTAGTAGTTTCCGATGCACATCTGGAGGCATTGTGTAATCTGTGGACTATCAGAGTGTTGATGAAACACAGAAAATGCATCGGGATGGAATACAACAGTCACCATGCGCACTTCCCTCGATGGGAGTAATGTCTCAAACAGTCTACGCTTTGATCGTTCAATGGAAGTCCAGTAGTAGTTTCCGATGCACATCTGGAGGCATTCTGTAATCTGTGGACTATCAGAGTGTTGATGAAACAAAGAAATTGCATCGGGATTGAATACAACAGTCACCATGCGCACTTTCCTACATAGGAGTAATGTCTCAAACGGTCTACGTTTTGTTCGTTCCCTGGAGGTCCAGTAGTATTTTCATTTGCACATCTGGAGGCATTCTGTAATCTGTGGACTATCAGAATGTTGATGAAACAAAGAAATTGCATCGGGATTGAATACAACAGTCACCATGCGCACTTTCCTCCATGGTAGTAATGTCTCAAACAGTCTATGCTTTGATCGTTCCCAGAAAGACCAGTAGTAGTTTCCGATGCACATCTGGAGGCAATCTGTAATCTGTGGACTATCAGAGTGTTGATGAAACACAGAAATTGCATCGGGATTGAATACAACAGTCAGCATGCGCACTTTCCTACATTGGAGTAATGTCTCAAACAGTCTACGCTTTGATCGTTAGCTCGAAGACCAGTAGTAGTTTCCGATGCACATCTTTAGGCATTATGTAATCTGTGGACCTTCAATGTGTTGATGAAACACAGCAATTGCATCGGGATTGAATACAACAGTCACCATGACCACTTTCCTCCATGGGAGTAATTCTCAAACAGTCTACGTCTTGATCGTTCCCTGGAATACCAGTAGTAGTTTACGATGCAAATCTGGAGGCATTCTGTAATCTGTGGACTAACTGAGTGTTGATGAAACACTGAAATTGCATCGGGATTGAATACAACAGTCACCATGCGCACATTCCCCCATGGGAGTAATGTCTCAAACATTCTACGCTTTGATCGTTCCGTGTTAGACCAGTAGTAGCTTCCGTTGCACATTTATAGGCTTTCTGTAATCTGTGGACCATCAGAGTGTTGATGAAACACAGAAATTGCTTCGGGATTGAATACAACAGTCACCATGCGCACTTTCCTCCATGGAAGTAATGTCTCAAACAGTCTACGCTTTGATCGTTCAGTGGAATACCAGTAGTAGTTTCCGATGCACATCTGGAGGCATTCTGCAATCTGTGGACTATCAGAGTATTAATGAAACACAGAAATTCCATCGGTATTGAAACAACAGACACCATTCGCACTTTCCTCCATTGGAGTAATCTCTCAAAGAGTTTGCGCTTTGATCGTTCCCTAGAAGACCAGTAGTAGTTTCCGATGCGCATCTGGAGGCATTCTGTAACCTGTGGACTATCAGAGTGTCGTTGAAACACTGAAATTGCATCGGGATTGAATACAACAGTCACCATGCGCACTTTCATCCATGGGAGTAATGTCTCAAAAAGTCTACGCTTTGATCGTTCCCTGTAAGACCAGTAGTAGTTTCCGATGCACATCTGGAGGCATTCTGCAATCTGTGGACTATCAGAGTGTTGATGAAACACAGAAATTGCATCGGGATTGAATACAACAGTCACATTGCGCACTTTCCTACATAGGAGTAATGTCTCAAACAGTCTACGCTTTGATCGTTCACTGGAAGGTCAGTAGCTGTTTCCGATGCACATCTGGAGGCATTCTGTAATCTGATGAGTATCTGAGTGTTGATGAAACACAGAAATTGCATTGGGATTGAATTCAACAGTCACTATGCGCACTTTCCTCCATGGGAGTAATGTCTCAAACAATCTACACTTTGATCGTTCCCTGGAAGACCAGTAGTAGTTTCCGATGCACATCTGGAGGCATTGTGTAATCTGTGGACTATCAGAGTGTTGATGAAACACAGAAAATGCATCGGGATTGAATACAACAGTCACCATGACCACTTTCCTCCATGGGAGTAATTCTCAAACAGTCTACGCCTTGATCGTTCCCTGGAATACCAGTAGTAGTTTACGATGCAAATCTGGAGGCATTCTGTAATCTGTGGACTAACTGAGTGTTGATGCAACACTAAAATTGCATCGGGATTGAATACAACAGTCACCATGCGCACTTTCCCCCATGGGTGTAATGTCTCAAACATTCTACGCTTTGATCGTTCCTTGTTAGACCAGTGGTAGCTTCCGTTGCACATTTATAGGCTTTCTGTAATCTGTGGACCATCAGAGTGTTGATGAAACACAGAAATTGCTTCGGGATTGAATACAACAGTCACCATGCGCACTTTCCTCCATGGAAGTAATGTCTCAAACAGTCTACGCTTTGATCGTTCCGTGGAATACCAGTAGTAGTTTCCTATGCACATCTGGAGGCATTCTGAAATCTGTGGACTATCAGAGTATTAATGAAACACAGAAATTCCATCAGGATTGAAACAACAGACACCATTCGCACTTTCCTCCATTGGAGTAATGTCTCAAAGAGTTTGCGCTTTGATCGTTCCCTGGAAGACCAGTAGTAGTTTCCGATGCACATCTTTAGTCATTCTGTTATCTGTGAACTATCAGAGTGTTGATAAAAGACGGAAATTGAATCGGGATTGAATACAACAGTCCTCATGCGCACTTTCCTCCATGGGAGTAATGTCTCAAACAGTCTATGCTTTGATCGTTCCCAGAAAGACCAGTAGTAGTTTCCGATGCACATCTGGAGGCAATCTGTAATCTGTGGACTATCAGAGTGTTGATGAAACACAGAAATTGCATCGGGATTGAATACAACAGTCACCATGTGCAATCTCCTCCACAGGAGTAATGTCTCAAACAGTCTACGCTTTGATCGTTAGCTCGAAGACCAGTAGTAGTTTCCGATGCACATCTGGAGGTATTATGTAATCTGTGGACCTTCAATGTGTTGATGAAACACAGCAATTGCATCGGGATTGAATACAACAGTCACCATGACCACGTTCCTCCATGGGAGTAATTCTCAAACAGTCTACGCCTTGTTCGTTCCCTGGAATACCAGTAGTAGTTTACGATGCAAATCTGGAGGCATTCTGTAATCTGTGGACTAACTGAGTGTTGATGAAACACTGAAATTGCATCGGGATTGAATACAACAGTCACTATGCGCACATTCCCCCATGGGAGTAATGTCTCAAGCATTCTACGCTTTGATCGTTCCGTGTTAGACCAGTAGTAGCTTCCGTTGCACATTTATAGGCTTTCTGTAATCTGTGGACCATCAGAGTGTTGATGAAACACAGAAATTGCTTCGGGATTGAATACAACAGTCACCATGCGCACTTTCCTCCATGGAAGTAATGTCTCAAACAGTCTACGCTTTGATCGTTCAGTGGAATACCAGTAGTAGTTTCCGATGCACATCTGGAGGCATTCTGCAATCTGTGGACTATCAGAGTATTAATGAAACACATAAATTCCATCGGGATTGAAACAACAGACACCATTCGCACTTTCCTCCATTGGAGTAATGTCTCAAAGAGTTTGCGCTTTGATCGTTCCCTGGAAGACCAGTAGTAGTTTCCGATGCGCATCTGGAGCCATTCTGTAACCTGTGGACTATCAGAGTGTCGTTGAAACACTGAAATTGCATCGGGATTGAATACAACAGTAACCATGCGCACTTTCATCCATGGGAGTAATGTCTCAAAAAGTCTACGCTTTGATCGTTCCCTGTAAGACCAGTAGTAGTTTCCGATGCACATCTGGAGGTATTCTGCAATCTGTGGACTATCAGAGTGTTGATGAAACACAGAAATTGCATCGGGATTGAATACAACAGTCACATTGCGCACTTTCCTACATAGGAGTAATGTCTCAAACAGTCTACGCTTTGATCGTTCACTGGAAGGTCAGTAGCTGTTTCCGATGCACATCTGGAGGCATTCTGTAATCTGATGAGTATCTGAGTGTTGATGAAACACAGAAATTGCATTGGGATTGAATACAACAGTCACCATGCGCACTTTCCTCCATGGGAGTAATGTCTTAAACAATCTACACTTTGATCGTTCCCTGGAAGACCAGTAGTAGTTTCCGATGCTCATCTGGAGGCATTCTGTAATCTGTGGACTATCAGAGTGTTGATGAAACACAGAAAATGCATCGGGATGGAATACAACAGTCACCATGCGCATTTTCCTCGATGGGAGTAATGTCTCAAACAGTCTAAGCTTTGATCGTTCCCTGGAAGTCCAGTAGTAGTTTCCGATGCACATCTGGAGGCATTCTGTAATCTGTGGACTATCAGAGTGTTGATGAAACAAAGAAATTGCATCGGGATTGAATACAACAGTCACCATGCGCACTTTCCTACATAGGAGTAATGTCTCAAACAGTCTACGTTTTGTTCGTTCCCTGGAAGACCAGTAGTATTTTCATTTGCACATCTGGGGGCATTCTGTAATCTGTGGACTATCAGAAGGTTGATGAAACAAAGAAATTGCATCGGGATTGAATACAACAATCACCATGCGCACTTTCCTCCATGGTAGTAATGTCTCAAACAGTCTACGCTTTGACCGTTCCCTGGAAGACCAGTAGTTGTTTCCGATGCACATCTGGAGGCATTCTGTAATCTGTGGTCTATCAGAGTGTTGATGAAACACAGAAATTGCATCGGGATTGAATACAACAGTCAGCATGCGCACTTTCCTACATTGGAGTAATGTCTCAAACAGTCTATGCTTTGATCGTTCCCTGGAAGGTCAGTAGCTGTTTCCGATGCACATCTGGAGGCATTCTGTAATCTGATGAGTATCTGAGTGTTGATGAAACACAGAAATTGCATTGGGATTGAATACAACAGTCACCATGCGCACTTTCCTCCATGGTAGTAATGTCTCAAACGGTCTATTATTTGATCGTTCCCAGAAAAACCAGTAGTCGTTTCCGATGCACATCTGGAGGCAATCCGTAATCTGTGGACTATCAGAGTGTTGATGAAACTCAGAAATTGCATCGGGATTGAATACAACAGTCACCATGCACACTTTCCCCCATGGGAGTAATGTCTCAAACAATCTACGCTTTGATCGTTCCTGTTAGACCAGTAGTGGTTTCCGACGCACATCAGGAGGCATTCTGTAATCTGTGCACTATCAGAGTGTCGATGAAACACAGAAATTGCTTCGGGATTGAATACAACAGTCACCATGCGCACTTTCCTCCATGTGAGTAATGTCTCAAACAGTCTACGCTTTGATCGTTCCCTGGAAGTGCAGTAGTAGTTTCCGATGCACATCTGGAGGCAATCTGTAATCTGTGGACTATCAGAGTGTTGATGAAACTCAGAAATTGCATCGGGATTGAATACAACAGTCACCATGCACACTTTCCCCCATGGGAGTAATGTCTCAAAGAATCTACGCCTTGATCGTTCCCTGTTAGACCAGTAGTGGTTTCCGATGCACATCTGGAGGCATTCTGTAACCTGTGGACTATCAGAGTATCGATGAAACACAGAAATTGCTTCGGGATTGAATACAACAGTCACCATGCGCACTTTCCTCCATGTGAGTAATGTCTCAAACAGTCTACGCTTTGATCGTTCCCTGGAAGACCAGTACTAGTTTCCGATGCACATCTCTAGGCAATCTGTAATCTGCGGACTATCAGAGTGTAGATGAAACTCAGAAATTGCATCGGGATTGAATACAACAGTCACCATGCACACTTTCCCCCATGGGAGTAATGTCTCAAACAATCTACGCTTTGATCGTTCACTGGAATGTCAGTAGCTGTTTCCGATGCACATCTGGAGGCATTCTGTAATCTGATGAGTATCTGAGTGTTGACGAAACACAGAAATTGCATTGGGATTGAATACAACAGTCACCATGCGCACTTTCCTCCATAGGAGTAATGTCTCAAACAGTCTACGCTTTGATCGTTCCCTGTTAGACCAGTAGTGGTTTCCGATGCACATCTGGAGGCATTCTGTAATCTGTGGACTATCAGAATGTCGATGAAACACAGAAATTGTTTCGGGATTGAATACAACAGTCACCATGCGCACTTTCCTCCATGTGAGTAATGTCTCAAACAGTCTACGCTTTGATCGTTCCCTGGAAGTCCAGTAGTAGTTCCCGATGCACATCTGGAGTCATTCTGTAATCTGTGGACTATCAGAGTGTTGATGAAACACAGAAATTGAATCGGGATTGAATACAACAGTCACCATGCACACTTTCCACCATGGGAGTAATGTCTGAAACATTCTACCTTTTGATCGTTCCCTGTTAGACCAGTAGTAGTTTCCGTTGCACATCTGGAGGCATTCTGTAATCTGTGGACTATCAGAGGTTTGATGAAACACAGAAATTGCTTCGGGATTGAATACAACGGTCACCATGCGCACTTTCCTCCATGGGAGTAATGTCTCAAACAGTCTACGATTTGATCGTTCCCTGGAAGACCAGTAGTAGATTCCGATGGACATCTTTAGTCAATCTGTTATCTGTGAACTATCATAGTATTGATAAAACACGGAAATTGTATCGGGATTGAATACAACAGTCACCATGCGCACTTTCCTCCATGGGAGTAATGTCTCAAACAGTTTACACACTGATCGTTCCCTGGAAGACCAGTAGTAGTTTCCGATGCACATCTGGAGGCATTGTGTAATCTGTGGACTATCAGAGTGTTGATGAAACACAGAAACTGCATCGGGATGGAATACAACAGTCACCATGCGCACTTTCCTCGATGGGAGTAATGTCTCAAACAGTCTACGGTTTGATCATTCCCTGGAAGACCAGTAGCAGTTTCCGTTGCACATCTGGAGGCATTCTGTAATCTGTGGACTAACTGAGTGTTGATGAAACACAGAAATTGCATCGGGATTGAATACAACAATCACCATGCGCACTTTCCTCCACGGGAGTAATGTCTCAAACAGTCTATGCTTTGATCGTTCCCTCGAAGACCAGTAGTAGTTTCCGGTGCACATCTGGAGGCATTCTGTAATCTGTGGACTATCAGAGTATTAATGAAACACAGAAATTCCATCGGGATTGAAACAACAGTCACCATTCGCACTTTCCTCCATTGGAGTAATGTCTCAAAGAGTTTACGCTTAGATCTTTCCCTGGAAGGCCAGTAGTAGTTTCCGATGCACATCTGGAGGCATTCTGCAATCTGTGGACTATCAGAGTGTTGATGAAACAAAGAAATTGCATCGGGATTGAATACAACAGTCACCATGCGCACTTTCCTACATAGGAGTAATGTCTCAAACAGTCTACGCTTTGTTCGTTCACTGGAAGACCAGTAGTATTTTCCGTTGCACATCTGGAGGCATTCTGTAATCTGTGGACTATCAGAATGTTGATGAAACAAAGAAATTGCATCGGGGTTGAATACAACAGTCACCATGCGCACTTTCCCCCATGTTAGTAATGTCTCAAACAGTCTACGCTTTGATCGTTCCCTGGAAGACCAGTAGTAGTTTCCGATGCACATCTGGAGGCATTCTGTAATCTGTGGCCTATCAGAGTGTTGATGAAACACAGAAATTGCATCGGGATTGAATACAACAGTCACCATGCGCACTTTCCTACATTGGAGTAATGTCTCAAACAGTCTATGCTTTGATCGTTCCCTGGAAGGTCAGTAGCTGTTTCCGATGCACATCTGGAGGCATTCTATAATCTGATGAGTATCTGAGTGTTGATGAAACACAGAAATTGCATTGGGATTGAATACAACAGTCACCATGCGCACTTTCCTCCATGGTAGTAATGTCTCAAACGGTCTATTCTTTGATCGTTCATAGAAAAACCAGTAGTAGTTTCCGATGCACATCTTGAGGCAATCGGTAATCTGTGGACTATCAGAGTGTTGATGAAACTCAGAAATTGCATCGGGATTGAATACAACAGTCACCATGCACACTACCCCCATGGGAGTAATGTCTCAAACAATCTACGCTTTGATCGTTCCCTGTTAGACCAGTAGTGGTTTCCGATGCACATCTGGAGGCATTCTGTAATCTGTGGACTATCAGAGTGTCGATGAAACACGGAAATTGCTTCGGGATTGAATACAACAGTCACCATGCACACTTTCCCCAATGGGAGTAATGTCTCAAACAATCTACGCTTTGATCGTTAACTGTTAGAACAGTAGTGGTTTCCGATGCACATCTGGAGGTATTCTGTAATCTGTGGACTATCAGATTGTCGATGAAACACAGAAATTGCTTCGGGATTGAATACAACAGTCACCATGCACACTTTCCCCCATGGAAGTAATGTCTCAAACAATCTACGCTTTGATCGTTCCCTGTTAGGCCAGTAGTGGTTTCCGATGCACATCTGGAGGCATTCTGTAATCTGTGGACTAACTGAGTGTTGATGAAGCACTGAAATTGCATCGGGATTGAATACAACAATCACCATGCGCACTTTCCCCCATGGGAGTAATGTCTCAAACATTCTACGCTTTGATCGTTCCTTGTTAGACCAGTAGTAGCTTCCGATGCACATTTATAGGCTTTCTGTAATCTGTGCACTATCAGAATGTTGATGAAACAAAGAAATTGCATCGGGGTTGAATACAACAGTCACCATGCACACTATCCCCCATGGGAGTAATGTCTCAAACAATCTACGCTTTGATCGTTCCCTGTTAGACCATTAGTGGTTTCCGATGCACATCTCGAGGCATTCTGTAATCTGTGGACTATCAGAGTGTCGATGAAACACAGAAATTGCTTCGGGATTGAATACAACAGTCACCATGCACACTTTCCCCAATGGGAGTAATGTCTCAAACAATCTACGCTTTGATCGTTAACTGTTAGAACAGTAGTGGTTTCCGATGCACATCTGGAGGTATTCTGTAATCTGTGGACTATCAGATTGTCAATGAAACACAGAAATTGCTTCGGGATTGAATACAACAGTCACCATGCACACTTTCCCCCATGGGAGTAATGTCTAAAACAATCTACGCTTTGATCGTTCCCTGTTAGACCAGTAGTGGTTTCCGATGCACATCTGGAGGCATTCTGTAATCTGTGGACTAACTGAGTGTTGATGAAACACAGAAATTGCATCGGGATTGAATACAACAATCACCATGCGCACTTTCCTCCACGGGAGTAATGTCTCAAACAGTCTATGCTTTGATCGTTCCCTCGAAGACCAGTAGTAGTTTCCGATGCACATCTGGAGGCATTCTGTAATCTGTGGACTATCAGAGTATTAATGAAACACAGAAATTCCATCGGGATTGAAACAACAGTCACCATTCGCACTTTCCTCCATTGGAGTAATGTCTTAAAGAGTTTACGCTTAGATCGTTCCCTGGAAGACCAGTAGTAGTTTCCGATGCACATCTGGAGGCATTCTGTAATCTGTGGGCTATCAGAGTGTTGATGAAACAAAGAAATTGCATCGGGATTGAATACAACAGTCACCATGCACACTTTCCCCCATGGGAGTAATGTCTCAAAGAATCTACGCCTTGATCGTTCCCTGTTAGACCAGTAGTGGTTTCCGATGCACATCTGGAGGCATTCTGTAATCTGTGGACTATCAGAGTGTTGATGAAACACAGAAATTGCATCGGGATTGAATACAACAGTCACCATGCGCACTTTCCTCCATGGTAGTAATGTCTCAAACGGTCTATTCTTTGATCGTTCCCAGAAAAACCAGTAGTAGTTTGCGATGCACATCTGGAGACAATCTGTAATCTGTGGACTATCAGAGTGTTGATGAAACTCAGAAATTGCATCGGGATTGAATACAACAGTCACCATGCACACTTTCCCCCATGGGAGTAATGTCTCAAACAATCTACGCTTTGATCGTTCCCTGTTAGACCAGTAGTGGTTTCCGATGCACATCTGGAGGCATTCTGTAATCTGTGGACTATCAGAGTGTTGATGAAACTCAGAAATTGCATCGGGATTGAATACAACAGTCACCATGCACACTTTCCCCCATGGGAGTAATGTCTCAAAGAATCTACGCCTTGATCGTTCCCTGTTAGACCAGTAGTGGTTTCCGATGCACATCTGGAGGCATTCTGTAACCTGTGGACTATCAGAGTATCGATGAAACACAGAAATTGCTTCGGGATTGAATACAACAGTCACCATGCGCACTTTCCTCCATGTGAGTAATGTCTCAAACAGTCTACACTTTGATCGTTCCCTGGAAGACCAGTACTAGTTTCCGATGCACATCTCTAGGCAATCTGTAATCTGTGGACTATCAGAGTGTATATGAAACTCAGAAATTGCATCGGGATTGAATACAACAGTCACCATGCACACTTTCCCCCATGGGAGTAATGTCTCAAACAATCTACGCTTTGATCGTTCACTGGAATGTCAGTAGCTGTTTCCGATGCACATCTGGAGGCATTCTGTAATCTGATGAGTATCTGAGTGTTGACGAAACACAGAAATTGCATTGGGATTGAATACAACAGTCACCATGCGCACTTTCCTCCATGGGAGTAATGTCTCAAACAATCTACGCTTTGATCGTTCCCTGTTAGACCAGTAGTGGTTTCCGATGCACATCTGGAGGCATTCTGTAATCTGTGGACTATCAGAATGTCGATGAAACACAGAAATTGTTTCGGGATTGAATACAACAGTCACCATGCGCACTTTCCTCCATGTGAGTAATGTCTCAAACAGTCTACGCTTTGATCGTTCCCTGGAAGTCCAGTAGTAGTTCCCGATGCACATCTGGAGTCATTCTGTAATCTGTGGACTATCAGAGTGTTGATGAAACACAGAAATTGAATCGGGATTGAATACAACAGTCACCATGCACACTTTCCACCATGGGAGTAATGTCTGAAACATTCTACCCTTTGATCGTTCCCTGTTAGACCAGTAGTAGTTTCCGATGCACATCTGGAGGCATTCTGTAATCTGTGGACTATCAGAGGGTTGATGAAACACAGAAATTGCTTCGGGATTGAATACAACGGTCACCATGCGCACTTTCCTCCATGGGAGTAATGTCTCAAACAGTCTACGATTTGATCGTTCCCTGGAAGACCAGTAGTAGATTCCGATGCACATCTTTAGTCATTCTGTTATCTGTGAACTATCATAGTATTGATAAAACACGGAAATTGTATCGGGATTGAATACAACAGTCACCATGCGCACTTTCCTCCATGGGAGTAATGTCTCAAACAGTTTACACACTGATCGTTCCCTGGAAGACCAGTAGTAGTTTCCGATGCACATCTGGAAGCATTGTGTAATCTGTGGACTATCAGAGTGTTGATGAAACACAGAAACTGCATCGGGATGGAATACAACAGTCACCATGCGCACTTTCCTCGGTGGGAGTAATGTCTCAAACAGTCTACGGTTTGATCGTTCCCTGGAAGACCAGTAGCAGTTTCCGTTGCACATCTGGAGGCATTCTGTAATCTGTGGACTAACTGAGTGTTGATGAAACACAGAAATTGCATCGGGATGGAATACAACAGTCACCATGCGCACTTTCCTCGATGGGAGTAATGTCTCAAACAGTCTACGGTTTGATCGTTCCCTGGAAGACCAGTAGCAGTTTCCGTTGCACATCTGGAGGCATTCTGTAATCTGTGGACTAACTGAGTGTTGATGAAACACAGAAATTGCATCGGGATTGAATACAACAATCACCATGCGCACTTTCCTCCACGGGAGTAATGTCTCAAACAGTCTATGCTTTGATCGTTCCCTCGAAGACCAGTAGTAGTTTCCGATGCACATCTGGAGGCATTCTGTAATCTGTGGACTATCAGAGTATTAATGAAACACAGAAATTCCATCGGGATTGAAACAACAGTCACCATTCGCACTTTCCTCCATTGGAGTAATGTCTCAAAGAGTTTACGCTTAGATCGTTCCCTGGAAGACCAGTAGTAGTTTCCGATGCACATCTGGAGGCATTCTGTAATCTGTGGACTATCAGAGTGTTGATGAAACAAAGAAATTGCATCGGGATTGAATACAACAGTCACCATGCGCACTTTCCTACATAGGAGTAATGTCTCAAACAGTCTACGCTTTGTTCGTTCACTGGAAGACCAGTAGTATTTTCCGTTGCACATCTGGAGGCATTCTGTAATCTGTGGACTATCAGAATGTTGATGAAACAAAGAAATTGCATCGGGGTTGAATACAACAGTCACCATGCGCACTTTCCCCCATGGTAGTAATGTCTCAAACAGTCTACGCTTTGATCGTTCCCTGGAAGACCAGTAGTAGTTTCCGATGCACATCTGGAGGCAGTCTGTAATCTGTGGACTATCAGAGTGTTGATGAAACAAAGAAATTGCATCGGGATTGAATACAACAGTCACCATGCGCACTTTCCTACATAGGAGTAATGTCTCAAACAGTCTACGCTTTGTTCGTTCACTGGAAGACCAGTAGTATTTTCCGTTGCACATCTGGAGGTATTCTGTAATCTGTGGACATTCAGATTGTCGATGAAACACAGAAATTGCTTCGGGATTAAATACAACAGTCACCATGCACACTTTCCCCCATGGAAGTAATGTCTCAAACAATCTACGCTTTGATCGTTCCCTGTTAGACCAGTAGTGGTTTCCGATGCACATCTGGAGGCATTCTGTAATCTGTGGACTAACTGAGTGTTGATGAAGCACTGAAATTGCATCGGGATTGAATACAACAGTCACCATGCGCACTTTCCCCCATGGGAGTAATGTCTCAAACATTCTACGCTTTGATCGTTCCTTGTTAGACCAGTAGTAGCTTCCGATGCACATTTATAGGCTTTCTGTAATCTGTGGACTATCAGAATGTTGATGAAACAAAGAAATTGCATCGGGGTTGAATACAACAGTCACCATGCACACTATCCCCCATGGGAGTAATGTCTCAAACAATCTACGCTTTGATCGTTCCCTGTTACACCAGTAGTGGTTTCCGATGCACATCTGGAGGCATTCTGTAATCTGTGGACTATCAGAGTGTCGATGAAACACGGAAATTGCTTCGGGATTGAATACAACAGTCACCATGCACACTTTCCCCAATGGGAGTAATGTCTGAAACAATCTACGCTTTGATCGTTAACTGTTAGAACAGTAGTGGTTTCCGATGCACATCTGGAGGTATTCTGTAATCTGTGGACTATCAGATTGTCAATGAAACACAGAAATTGCTTCGGGATTGAATACAACAGTCACCATGCACACTTTCCCCCATGGGAGTAATGTCTCAAACAATCTACGCTTTGATCGTTCCCTGTTAGACCAGTAGTGGTTTCCGATGCACATCTGGAGGCATTCTGTAATCTGTGGACTATCAGAGTGTCGATGAAACACAGAAATTGCTTCGGGATTGAATACAACAGTCACCATGCGCACTTTCCTCCATGTGAGTAATGTCTCAAACAGTCTACGCTTTGATCGTTCCCTGGAAGTCCAGTAGTAGTTTCCGATGCACATCTGGAGGCAGTCTGTAATCTGTGGACTATCAGAGTGTTGATGAAACTCAGAAATTGCATCGGGATTGAATACAACAGTCACCATGCACACTTTCCCCCATGGAAGTAATGTCTCAAACAATCTTCGCTTTGATCGTTCCCTGTTAGACCAGTAGTGGTTTCCGATGCACGTCTGGAGGTATTCTGTAATCTGTGGACCTTCAAAGTGTTGATGAAACACAGAAATTACATCGTGATTGAACACAACAGTCACCATGCGCACTTTCCTCCATGTGAGTAATGTCTCAAACAGTCTACGCTTTCATCGTTCCCTGGAAGACCAGTAGTGGTATCCGATGCACATCTGGAGGCATTCTGTAATCTGTGGACTATCAGAGTATTAATGAAACACAGAAATTCCATCTGGATTGAATACAACAGTCACCATACGCACATTCCTCCATGGGGGTAATGTCTCAAAGAGTTTGCGCTTTGATCGTCCCCTGCTAGACCAGTAGTAGTTTCCGATGCACATCTGGAGGCATTCTATAATCTGATGGACTATGAGTGTGTTGATGAAACAAAGAAATTGCATCGGGATGGAATACAACAGTCACCATGCGCACTTTCTTCCATGGGAGTATTGTCTGAAACATTCTACCCTTTGATCGTTCCCTGTTAGACCAGTAGTAGCTTCCGATGCACATCTGGAGGCATTCTGTAATCTGTGGACTATCAGAGTGTTGATGAAACACAGAAATTGCTTCGGGATTGAATACAACAGTCACCATGCGCACTTTCCTCCATGGGAGTAATGTCTCAAACAGTCTATGCTTTGATCGTTCCCTGCAAGACCAGTAGTAGTTTCCGATGCATATCTTTAGTCATTCTGTTATCTGTGGACTATCAGAGTGTTGATAAAAGACGGAAATTGAATCGGGATTGAATACAACAGTCACCATGCGCACTTTCCTCCATGGGAGTAATGTCTCAAACAGTTTACGCTTTGATTGTTCCCTGGAAGACCAGTAGTAGTTTCAAATGCACATCTGGAGGCATTGTGTAATCTGTGGACTATCAGAGTGTCGATGAAACACAGATATTGCTTCGGGATTGAATACAACAGTCACCATGCACACTTTCCCCAATGGGAGTAATGTCTCAAACAATCTACGCTTTGATCGTTAACTGTTAGAACAGTAGTGGTTTCCGATGCACATCTGGAGGTATTCTGTAATCTGTGGACTATCAGATTGTCAATGAAACACAGAAATTGCTTCGGGATTGAATACAACAGTCACCATGCACACTTTCCCCCATGGGAGTAATGTCTCAAACAATCTACGCTTTGATCGTTCCCTGTTAGACCAGTAGTGGTTTCCGATGCACATCTGGAGGCATTCTGTAATCTGTGGACTAACTGAGTGTTGATGAAACACAGAAATTGCATCGGGATTGAATACAACAATCACCATGAACACTTTCCTCCACGGGAGTAATGTCTCAAACAGTCTATGCTTTGATCGTTCCCTGGAAGGTCAGTAGTAGTTTCCGATGCACATCTGGAGGCATTCTGTAATCTGTGGACTATCAGAGTATTAATGAAACACAGAAATTCCATCGGGATTGAAACAACAGTCACCATTCGCACTTTCCTCCATTGGAGTAATGTCTCAAAGAGTTTACGTTTAGATCGTTCCCTGGAAGACCAGTAGTAGTTTCCGATGCACATCTGGAGGCATTCTGTAATCTGTGGACTATCAGAGTGTTGATGAAACAAAGAAATTGCATCGGGATTGAATACAACAGTCACCATGCGCACTTTCCTACATAGGAGTAATGTCTCAAACAGTCTACGCTTTGTTCGTTCACTGGAAGACCAGTAGTATTTTCCGTTGCACATCTGGAGGCATTCTGTAACCTGTGGACTATCAGAATGTTGATGAAACAAAGAAATTGCATCGGGGTTGAATACAACAGTCACCATGCGCACTTTCCCCCATGGTAGTAATGTCTCAAACAGTCTACGCTTTGATCGTTCCCTGGAAGAGCAGTAGTAGTTTCCGATGCACATCTGGAGGCATTCTGTAATCTGTGGACTATCAGAGTGTTGATGAAACACAGAAATTGCATCGGGATTGAATACAACAGTCACCATGCGCACTTTCCTACATTGGAGTAATGTCTCAAACAGTCTATGCTTTGATCGTTCCCTGGAAGGTCAGTAGCTGTTTCCGATGCACATCTGGAGGCATTCTGTAATCTGATGAGTATCTGAGTGTTGATGAAACACAGAAATTGCATTGCTATTGAATACAACAGTCACCATGCGCACTTTCCTCCATGGTAGTAATGTCTCAAACGGTCTATTCTTTGATCGTTCCCAGAAAAACCAGTAGTAGTTTGCGATGCACATCTGGAGACAATCTGTAACCTGTGGACTATCAGAGTGTTGATGAAACTCAGAAATTGCATCGGGATTGAATACATCAGTCACCATGCACACTTTCCCCCATGGGAGTAATGTCTCAAACAATCTACGCTTTGATCGTTCCCTGTTAGACCAGTAGTGGTTTCCGATGCACATCTGGAGGCATTCTGTAATCTGTGGACTATCAGAGTGTCGATGAAACACAGAAATTGCTTCGGGATTGAATACAACAGTCACCATGCGCACTTTCCTCCATGTGAGTAATGTCTCAAACAGTCTACGCTTTGATCGTTCCCTGGAAGTCCAGTAGTAGTTTCCGATGCACATCTGGAGGCAGTCTGTAATCTATGGACTATCAGAGTGTTGATGAAACTCAGAAATTGCATCGGGATTGAATACAACAGTCACCATACACACTTTCCCCCATGGAAGTAATGTCTCAAACAATCTACGCTTTGATCGTTCCCTGTTAGACCAGTAGTGGTTTCCGATGCACGTCTGGAGGCATTCTGTAATCTGTGGACCTTCAAAGTGTTGATGAAACACAGAAATTACATCGTGATTGAACACAACAGTCACCATGCGCACTTTTCTCCATGGGAGTAATGTCTCAAACACTCTATGCTTTGATCGTTCCCAGGAAGACCAGTAGTAGTTTTCGATGCACATCTGGAGGCTATCTGTAATCTGTGGACTATCAGAGTTTTGATGAAACACAGAAATTGCATCGTTATTGAATACAACAGTCACAATGCGCACTTTCCCAAATGGGAGTAATGTGTGAAACTTTCTACGCTTTGATCGTTCCTTGTTAGACCAGTAGTAGTTTCCGATGCACATATGAATTCATTCTGTAATCTGTAGACTACCAGAGTGTTGATGAAACACAGAAATTGCTTCGGGATTGAATACAACAGTCACCATGCGCACTTTCCTCCATGTGAGTAATGTCTCAAACAGTCTACGCTTTCATCGTTCCCTGGAAGACCAGTAGTGGTATCCGATGCACATCTGGAGGCATTCTGTAATCTGTGGACTATCAGAGTATTAATGAAACACAGAAATTCCATCTGGATTGAATACAACAGTCACCATACGCACATTCCTCCATGGGGGTAATGTCTCAAAGAGTTTGCGCTTTGATCGTCCCCTGCTAGACCAGTAGTAGTTTCCGATGCACATCTGGAGGCATTCTATAATCTGATGGACTATGAGTGTGTTGATGAAACAAAGAAATTGCATCGGGATGGAATACAACAGTCACCATGCGCACTTTCTTCCATGGGAGTATTGTCTGAAACATTCTACCCTTTGATCGTTCCCTGTTAGACCAGTAGTAGCTTCCGATGCACATCTGGAGGCATACTGTAATCTGTGGACTATCAGAGTGTTGATGAAACACAGAAATTGCTTCGGGATTGAATACAACAGTCACCATGCGCACTTTCCTCCATGGGAGTAATGTCTCAAACAGTCTATGCTTTGATCGTTCCCTGCAAGACCAGTAGTAGTTTCCGATGCATATCTTTAGTCATTCTGTTATCTGTGGACTATCAGAGTGTTGATAAAAGATGGAAATTGAATCGGGATTGAATACAACAGTCACCATGCGCACTTTCCTCCATGGGAGTAATGTCTCAAACAGTTTACGCTTTGATTGTTCCCTGGAAGACCAGTAGTAGTTTCAAATGCACATCTGGAGGCATTGTGTAATCTGTGGACTATCAGAGTGTTGATGAAACACAGAAACTGCATCGGGATGGAATACAACAGTAACTATGCGCACTTTCCCCCATGGGAGTAATGTCTCAAACAGTCTACGCTTTGATCGTTCCCTGGAAGGCCAGTAGTAGTTTCCGATTCACATCTGGAGGCATTCTGTAATCTGTGGACTAACTGAGTGTTGATTAAACACATAAATTGCATCGGGAGTTAATGCAACAGTCACCATGTGCACTTTCCTCCATGGGAGTAATGTCTCAAACAGACTGCGCTTTGATCGTTCCCAGGAAGACCAGTAGTAGTTTCCGATGCACATCGGGAGGCATTCTGTAATCTGTGGACTAACTGAGTGTTGATGAAACACAGAAATTGCATCGGGATTGAATACAACAGTCACATTGCGCACATTCCTACATTGGAGTAATGTCTCAAACAGTCTACGATTTCATCGTTCCCTGGAAGTCCAGTAGTAGTTTCCGATGCATATCTGGAGGCAATCTGTAATCTGTGGACTATCAGAGTGTTGATGAAACTCAGAAATTGCATCGGGATTGAATACAACAGTCACCATGCACACTTTCCCCCATGGGAGTAATGTGTCAAACAATCTACGCTTTTGATCGTTCCCTGTTAGACCAGTAGTGGTTTCCGATGCACATCTGGAGGCATTCTGTAATCTGTGGACTATCAGAGTGTCGATGAAACACAGAAATAGCTTCGGGATTGAATACAACTGTCACCATGCGCACTTACCTCCATGTGAGTAATATCTCAAACTGTCTACGCTTTGATCGTTCCCTGGAAGTCCGGTACTAGTTTCCGATGCACATCTGGAGGCAATCTGTAATCTGTGGACTATCAGAGTGTAGATGAAACTCAGAAATTGCATCGGGATTGAATACAACAGTCACCATGCACACTTTCCTCCATGGGAGTAATGTCTCAAACCGTCTACGCTTTGATCGTTCCCTGGAAGACCAGTAGCAGTTTCCGTTGCACATCTGGAGGCATTCTGTAATCTGTGGACTAACTGAGTGTTGATGAAACACAGAAATTGCATCGCGATTGAATACAACAGTCACCATGCGCACTTTCCTCCATGTGAGTAATGTCTCAAACAGTCTACGCTTTGATCGTTCCCTGGAAGACCAGTAGTAGTTTCCGATGCACATCTGGAGTCATTCTGTAATCTGTGGACTAACTGAGTGTTGAAGAAACACAGAAATTGCATCGGGATTGAATACAACAGTCACCATGCGCACATTCCTCCATGTGAGTAATGTCTCAAACAGTCTACGCTTTGATCGTTCCCTGGAAGACCAGTAGTAGTTTCCGATGCACATCTGGAGTCATTCTGTAATCTGTGGACTATCAGAGTGTCGATGAAACACAGAAATTGCTTCGGGATTGAATACAACAGTCACCATGCGCACTTTCCTCCATGTGAGTAATGTCTCAAACAGTCTACGCTTTGATCGTTCCCTGGAAGGCCAGTAGTAGTTTCCGATTCACATCTGGAGGCATTCTGTAATCTGTGGACTAACTGAGTGTTGATTAAACACATAAATTGCATCGGGAGTTAATGCAACAGTCACCATGCGCACTTTCCTCCATGGGAGTAATGTCTCAAACAGACTGCGCTTTGATCGTTCCCAGGAAGACCAGTAGTAGTTTCCGATGCACATCGGGAGGCATTCTGTAATCTGTGGACTAACTGAGTGTTGATGAAACACAGAAATTGCATCGGGATTGAATACAACAGTCACATTGCGCACATTCCTACATTGGAGTAATGTCTCAAACAGTCTACGATTTCATCGTTCCCTGGAAGTCCAGTAGTAGTTTCCGATGCATATCTGGAGGCAATCTGTAATCTGTGGACTATCAGAGTTTTGATGAAACTCAGAAATTGCATCGGGATTGAATACAACAGTCACCATGCACACTTTCCCCCATGGGAGTAATGTGTCAAACAATCTACGCTTTTGATCGTTCCCTGTTAGACCAGTAGTGGTTTCCGATGCACATCTGGAGGCATTCTGTAATCTGTGGACTATCAGAGTGTCGATGAAACACAGAAATAGCTTCGGGATTGAATACAACTGTCACCATGCGCACTTACCTCCATGTGAGTAATATCTCAAACTGTCTACGCTTTGATCGTTCCCTGGAAGTCCGGTACTAGTTTCCGATGCACATCTGGAGGCAATCTGTAATCTGTGGACTATCAGAGTGTAGATGAAACTCAGAAATTGCATCGGGATTGAATACAACAGTCACCATGCACACTTTCCTCCATTGGAGTAATGTCTCAAACCGTCTACGCTTTGATCGTTCCCTGGAAGACCAGTAGCAGTTTCCGTTGCACATCTGGAGGCATTCTGTAATCTGTGGACTAACTGAGTGTTGATGAAACACAGAAATTGCATCGCGATTGAATACAACAGTCACCATGCGCACTTTCCTCCATGTGAGTAATGTCTCAAACAGTCTACGCTTTGATCGTTCCCTGGAAGACCAGTAGTAGTTTCCGATGCACATCTGGAGTCATTCTGTAATCTGTGGACTAACTGAGTGTTGAAGAAACACAGAAATTGCATCGGGATTGAATACAACAGTCACCATGCGCACTTTCCTCCATGTGAGTAATGTCTCAAACAGTCTACGCTTTGATCGTTCCCTGGAAGACCAGTAGTAGTTTCCGATGCACATCTGGAGTCATTCTGTAATCTGTGGACTATCAGAGTGTCGATGAAACACAGAAATTGCTTCAGGATTGAATACAACAGTCACCATGCGCACTTTCCTCCATGTGAGTAATGTCTCAAACAGTCTACGCTTTGATCGTTCCCTGGAAGACCAGTAGTAGTTTCCGATGCACATCTGGAGTCATTCTGTAATCTGTGGACTATCAGAGTGTCGATGAAACACAGAAATTGCTTCGGGATTGAATACAACAGTCACCATGCGCACTTTCCTCCATGTGAGTAATGTCTCAAACAGTCTACATTTGATCGTTCCCTGTTAGACCAGTAGTAGTTTCCGATGCACATCTGGAGGCATTGTGTAATCTGTGGACAATCAGAGTGTTGATGAAACACAGAAACCGCATCTCGATGGAATACAACAGTCACCATGCTCACTTTCCTCCATGGGAGTAATGTCTCAAACCGTCTACGCTTTGATCGTTCCCTGGAAGACCAGTAGCAGTTTCCGTTGCACATCTGGAGGCATTCTGTAATCTGTGGACTAACTGAGTGTTGATGAAACACAGAAATTGCATCGCGATTGAATACAACAGTCACCATGCGCACTTTCCTCCACAGGAGTAATGTCTCAAACAGTCTATGCTTTGATCTTTCCCTTGAAGTCCAGTAGTAGTTTCCGATGCACATCTGGAGGCATTCTGTAATCTGTGGACCTTCAAAGTGTTGATGAAACACAGAAATTACATCGTGATTGAATACAACAGTCACCATGCGCACTTTCCTCCATGGGAGTAATGTCTCAAACACTCTATGCTTTGATCGTTCCTTGTTAGACCAGTAGTAGTTTCCGATGCACATCTGAATTCATTCTGTAATCTGTGGACTATCAGAGTGTTGATGAAACACAGAAATTGCTTCGGGATTGAATACAACAGTCACCATGCGCACTTTCCTCCATGGGAGTATTGTCTCAAACAGTCTACGCTTTGATCGTTCCCTGGAAGACCAGTAGCGGTTTCCGATGCACATCTGGAGGCATTCTGTAATCTGTGGACTATCAGAGTATTAATGAAACACAGAAATTGCTTCGGGATTGAATACAACAGTCACCATGCGCACTTTCCCCCATGGGAGTAATGTCTCAAACAGTCTACGCTTTGATCGTTCCCTGGAAGACCAGTAGTGGTTTCCGATGCTCATCTGGAGGCATTCTGTAATCTGTGGACTATCAGAGTATTAATGAAACACAGATATTCCATCGGGATTGAATACAACAGTCACCATGCGCACTTTCCTCCATGGGAGTATTGTCTGAAACATTCTACCCTTTGATCGTTCCCTGTTAGACCAGTAGTAGTTTCCGATGCACATCTGGAGGCATTCTGTAATCTGATGGACTATCAGAGTGTTGATGAAACAAGGAAATTGCATCGGGATGGAATACAACAGTAACCATGCGCACTTTCCTCCATGGGAGTATTGTCTGAAACATTCTACCCTTTGATCGTTCCCTGTTAGACCAGTAGTAGTTTCCGATGCACATCTGGAGGCATTCTGTAATCTGTGGACTATCAGAGTGTTGATGAAACTCAGAAATTGCATCGGGATTGAATAAAACAGTCACCATGCACACTTTCCCCCATGGGAGTAATGTCTCAAACAATCTACGCTTTGATCGTTCCCTGTTAGACCAGTAGTGGTTTCCGATGCACATCTGGAGGCATTCTGTAATCTGTGGACTATCAGGGTGTCGGTGAAACACAGAAATTGCTTCGGGATTGAATACAACAGTCGCCATGCGCACTTTCCTCCATGGGAGTAATGTCTCAAACAGTCTACGATTTGATCGTTCCCTGGAAGACCAGTAGTAGATTCCGATGCACATCTTTAGTCATTCTGTTATCTGTGAACTATCATAGTGTTGTTAAAACACGGAAATTGAATCGGGATTGAATGCAACAGTCACCATGCGCACTTTCCTCCATGGGAGTAATGTCTCAAACAGTCTACGCTTTGATCGTTCCCTGGAAGACCAGTAGCAGTTTCCGTTGCACATCTGGAGGCATTCTGTAATCTGTGGACTAACTGAGTGTTGAAGAAACACAGAAATTGCATCGGGATTGAATACAACAGTCACCATGCCCACTTTCCTCCACGGGAGTAATGTCTCAAACAGTCTATGCTTTGATCGTTCCCTCGAAGACCAGTAGTAGTTTCCGATGCACATCTGGAGGCATTCTGTAACCTGTGGACTATCAGAGTATTAATGAAACACAGAAATTCCATCGTAATTGAAACAACAGTCACCATTCGAACTTTCCTCCATTGGAGTAATGTCTCAAAGAGTTTACGCTTTGATCGTTCCCTGGAAGACCAGTAGTAGTTTCAGATGCACATCTGGAGGCATTCTGTAATCTGTGGACTATCAGAGTGTTGATGAAACAAAGACATTGCTTCGGGATTGAATACAACAGTCACCATGCGCACTTTCCTCCATGTGAGTAATGTCTCAAACAGTCTACGCTTTGATCGTTCCCTGGAAGTCCAGTACTAGTTTCCGATGCACATCTGGAGGCAATCTGTTATCTGTGGACTATCAGAGTGTAGATGAAACTCAGAAATTGCATCGGGATTGAATAAAACAGTCACCATGCACACTTTCCCCCATGGGAGTAATGTCTCTAACAATCTACGCTTTGATCGTTAACTGTTAGAACAGTAATCGTTTCCGATGCACATCTGGAGGCATACTGTAATCTGTGGACTATCAGAGTGTCGATGAAACACAGAAATTGCTTCGGGATTGAATACAACAGTCACCATGCGCACATTCCTCTATGTGAGTAATGTCTCAAACAGTCTACCTTTTGATCGTTCCCTGTTAGACCAGTAGTAGTTTCCGATGCACACCTGGAGTCATTCTGTAATCTGTGGACTATCAGAGTGTCGATGAATCACAGAAATTGCTTCGGGATTGAATACAACAGTCACCATGCGGACATTCCTCTATGTGAGTAATGTCTCAAACAGTCTACCATTTGATCGTTCCCTGTTAGACCAGTAGTAGTTTCCGATGCACATCTGGAGGCATTGTGTAATCTGTGGACTATCAGAGTGTTGATGAAACACAGAAACTGCATCGGGAAGGAATACAACAGTAACCATGCACACTTTCCTCCACGGGTGTAATGTCTCAAACAGTCTATGCTTTGATCGTTCCCTGGAAGACAAGTAGTAGTTTCCGATGCACATCTGGAGTCATTCTGTAATCTGTGGACTATCAGAGTGCTGATGAAACACAGAAATTGCATCGTTATTGAATACAACAGTCACCATGCGCACTTTCCTCCATGGGAGTAATGTCTCAAACACTCTATGCTTTGATCGTTCCCAGGAAGACCAGTAGTAGTTTTCGATGCACATCTGGAGGCAATCTGTAATCTGTGGACTATCAGAGTGCTGATGAAACACAGAAATTGCATCGTTATTGAATACAACAGTCACCATGCGCACTTTCCTCCATGTGAGTAATGTCTCAAACAGTCTACGCTTTGATCGTTCCCTGGAAGACCAGTAGTAGTTTCCGATGCACATCTGGTTTCATTCTGTAATCTGTGGACTATCAGAGTGTCGATGAAACACAGAAATTGCTTCGGGATTGAATACAACAGTCGCCATGCGCACTTTCCTCCATGTGAGTAATGTCTCAAACAGTCTACCTTTTGATCGTTCCCTGTTAGACCAGTAGTAGTTTCCGATGCACATCTGGAGGCATTGTGTAATCTGTGGACTATCAGAGTGTTGATGAAACACAGAAACTGCATCGGGATGGAATACAACAGTCACCATGCGCACTTTCCTCCATTGGAGTAATGTCTCAAACACTCTACGCTTTGATCGTTCCCTGGAAGAAAAGTAGCAGTTTCCGTTGCACATCTGAAGGCATTCTGTAATCTGTGGACTAACTGAGTGTTGATTAAACACAGAAATTGCATCGGGATTGAATACAACAGTCACCATGCGCACTTTCCTCCACGGGAGTAATGTCTCAAACACTCTATGCTTTGATCGTTCCCAGGAAGAACAGTAGTAGTTTTCGATGCACATCTGGAGGCAATCTGTAATCTGTGGACTATCAGAGTGTTGATGAAACACAGAAATTGCATCGTTATTGAATACAACAGTCACCATGCGCACTTTCCCCCATGGGAGTAATGTGTCAAACATTCTACGCTTTGATCGTTCCTTGTTAGACCAGTAGTAGTTTACGATTAACATCTGAATTCATTCTGTAATCTGTGGACCATCAGAGTGTTGATGAAACACAGAAATTGCTTCGGGATTGAATACAACAGTCGCCATGCGCACTTTCCTCCATGGGAGTAATGTCTCAAACAGTCTACGCTTTGATCGTTAACTGGAAGACCAGTAGAGGTTTCCGATGCACATCTGGAGGCATTCTGTAATCTGTGGACTATCAGAGTATTAATGAAACACAGAAATTCCATCGGGATTGAATACAACAGTCACCATGCGCACTTTCCTCCATGAGAGTATTGTCTGAAACATTCTACCCTTTGATCGTTCCCTGTTAGACCAGTAATAGTTTCCGATGCACATCTGGAAGCATTCTGTAATCTGTGGACTATCAGAGTGTTGATGAAACACAGAAATTGCTTCGGGATTGAATACAACAGTCACCATGCGCACTTTCCTCCATGGGAGTAATGTCTCAAACAGTCTACGCTTTGATCGTTCCCTGGAAGACCAGTAGTAGTTTCCGATTCACATCTGGAGGCATTCTGTAATCTGTGGACTAACTGAGTGTTGATTAAACACATAAATTGCATCGGGATTTAATGCAACAGTCACCATGCGCACTTTCCTCCATGGGATTAATGTCTCAAACAGTCTACGCTTTGATCGTTCCCAGGAAGACCAGTAGTAGTTTCCGATGCACATCTGGAGGTATTCTGTAATCTGTGGACTAACTGAGTGTTGATAAAACACAGAAATTACAATGGGATTGAATAGAACAGTCACCATGCGCACTTTCCTCCATGGGAGTAATGTCTCAAACAGACTACGCTTTGATCGTTCCCTGTTAGACCAGTAGTAGTTACCGTTGAACATCTGGAGGCATTCTGTAATTTGTGGACTAACTGAGTGTTCATTAAACACATAAATTGCATCGGGATTTAATGCAACAGTCACCATGCGCACTTTCCTCCATGGGAGTAATGTCTCAAACAGTCTACGTTTTGATCGTTCCCTGGAAGTCCAGTACTAGTTTCCGATGCACATCTGGAGGCAATCTGTAATCTGTGGACTATCAGAGTGTAGATGAAACTCAGAAATTGCATCGGGATTGAATACAACAGTCACCATGCACACTTTCCCCCATGGGAGTAATCTGTCAAACAATCTACGCTTTGATCGTTAACTGTTAGAACAGTAATGGTTTCCGATGCACATCTGGAGTCATTCTGTAATCTGTGGACTATCAGAGTGTCGATGAAACACAGAAATTGCTTCGGGATTGAATACAACAGTCACCATGCGCACATTCCTCTATGTGAGTAATGTCTCAAACAGTCTACCTTTTGATCGTTCCCTGTTAGACCAGTAGTAGTTTCCGATGCACATCTGGAGGCATTGTGTAATCTGTGGACTATCAGAGTGTTGATGAAACACAGAAACTGCATCGGGAAGGAATACAACAGTCACAATGCGCACTTTCCTCCACGGGAGTAATGTCTCAAACAGTCTATGCTTTGATCGTTCCCTTGAGGACCAGTAGTAGTTTCCGATGCACATCTGGAGGCATTCTGTAATCTGTGGACCTTCAAAGTGTTGATGAAACACAGAATTTACATCGTGATGGAACACAACAATCACCATGCGCACTTTCCTGCATGGGAGTAATGTCTCAAACACTCTATGCTTTGATCGTTCCCAGGAAGACCAGTAGTAGTTTTCGATGCACATCTGGAGGCAATCTGTAATCTGTGGACTATCAGAGTTTGATGAAACACAGAAATTGCATCGTTATTGAATACAACAGTCACCATGCGCACTTTCCTCCATGTGAGTAATGTCTCAAACAGTCTACGCTTTGATCCTTCCCTGGAAGACCAGTAGTAGTTTCCGATGCACATCTGGAGTCATTCTGTAATCTGTGGACTATCAGAGTGTCGATGAAACACAGAAATTGCTTCGGGATTGAATACAACAGTCACCATGCGCACTTTCCTCCATGTGAGTAATGTCTCAAACAGTCTACGCTTTGATCGTTCCCTGGAAGACCAGTAGCAGTTTCCGTTGCACATCTGAAGGCATTCTGTAATCTGTGGACTAACTGAGTGTTGATGAAACACAGAAATTGCATCGGGATTGAATACAACAGTCACCATGCGCACTTTCCTCCACGGGAGTAATGTCTCAAACACTCTATGCTTTGATCGTTCCCAGGAAGAACAGTAGTAGTTTTCGATGCACATCTGGAGGCAATCTGTAATCTGTGGACTATCAGAGTGTTGATGAAACACAGAAATTGCATCGTTATTGAATACAACAGTCACCCTGCGCACTTTCCCCCATGGGAGTAATGTGTCAAACATTCTACGCTTTGATCGTTCCTTGTTAGACCAGTAGTAGTTTACGATTCACATCTGAATTCATTCTGTAATCTGTGGACCATCAGAGCGTTGATGAAACACAGAAATTGCTTCGGGATTGAATACAACAGTCGCCATGCGCACTTTCCTCCATGGGAGTAATGTCTCAAACAGTCTACGCTTTGATCGTTAACTGGAAGACCAGTAGTGGTTTCCGATGCACATCTGGAGGCATTCTGTAATCTGTGGACTATCAGAGTATTAATGAAACACAGAAATTCCATCGGGATTGAATACAACAGTCACCATGCGCTCTTTCCTCCATGAGAGTATTGTCTGAAACATTCTACCCTTTGATCGTTCCCTGTTAGACCAGTAATAGTTTCCGATGCACATCTGGAGGCATTCTGTAATCTGTGGACTATCAGAGTGTTGATGAAACACAGAAATTGCTTCGGGATTGAATACAACAGTCACCATGCGCACTTTCCTCCATGGGAGTAATGTCTCAAACAGTCTACGCTTTGATCGTTCCCTGGAAGACCAGTAGTAGTTTCCGATTCACATCTGGAGGCATTCTGTAATCTGTGGACTAACTGAGTGTTGATTAAACACATAAATTGCATCGGGATTTAATGCAACAGTCACCATGCGCACTTTCCTCCATGGGAGTAATGTCTCAAACAGTCTACGCTTTGATCGTTCCCAGGAAGACCAGTAGTAGTTTCCGATGCACATCTGGAGGTATTCTGTAATCTGTGGACTAACTGAGTGTTGATGAAACACAGAAATTACAATGGGATTGAATAGAACAGTCACCATGCGCACTTTCCTCCATGGGAGTAATGTCTCAAACAGACTACGCTTTGATCGTTCCCTGTTAGACCAGTAGTAGTTACCGTTGAACATCTGGAGGCATTCTGTAATTTGTGGACTAACTGAGTGTTCATTAAACACATAAATTGCATCGGGATTTAATGCAACAGTCACCATGCGCACTTTCCTCCATGGGAGTAATGTCTCAAACAGTCTACGCTTTGATCGTTCCCTGGAAGTCCAGTACTAGTTTCCGATGCACATCTGGAGTCAATCTGTAATCTGTGGACTATCAGAGTGTAGATGAAACTCAGAAATTGCATCGGGATTGAATACAACAGTCACCATGCACACTTTCCCCCATGGGAGTAATGTGTCAAACAATCTACGCTTTGATCGTTAACTGTTAGAACAGTAATGGTTTCCGATGCACATCTGGAGTCATTCTGTAATCTGTGGACTATCAGAGTGTCGATGAAACACAGAAATTGCTTCGGGATTGAATACAACAGTCACCATGCGCACATTCCTCTATGTGAGTAATGTCTCAAACAGTCTACCTTTTGATCGTTCCCTGTTAGACCAGTAGTAGTTTCCGATGCACATCTGGAGGCATTGTGTAATCTGTGGACTATCAGAGTGTTGATGAAACACAGAAACTGCATCGGGAAGGAATACAACAGTCACAATGCGCACTTTCCTCCACGGGAGTAATGTCTCAAACAGTCTATGCTTTGATCGTTCCCTTGAGGACCAGTAGTAGTTTCCGATGCACATCTGGAGGCATTCTGTAATCTGTGGACCTTCAAAGTGTTGATGAAACACAGAATTTACATCGTGATGGAACACAACAATCACCATGCGCACTTTCCTGCATGGGAGTAATGTCTCAAACACTCTATGCTTTGATCGTTCCCAGGAAGACCAGTAGTAGTTTTCGATGCACATCTGGAGGCAATCTGTAATCTGTGGACTATCAGAGTTTGATGAAACACAGAAATTGCATCGTTATTGAATACAACAGTCACCATGCGCACTTTCCTCCATGTGAGTAATGTCTCAAACAGTCTACGCTTTGATCGTTCCCTGGAAGACCAGTAGTAGTTTCCGATGCACATCTGGAGTCATTCTGTAATCTGTGGACTATCAGAGTGTCGATGAAACACAGAAATTGCTTCGGGATTGAATACAACAGTCACCATGCGCACTTTCCTCCATGTGAGTAATGTCTCAAACAGTCTACGCTTTGATCGTTCCCTGGAAGACCAGTAGCAGTTTCCGTTGCACATCGGAAGGCATTCTGTAATCTGTGGACTAACTGAGTGTTGATGAAACACAGAAATTGCATCGGGATTGAATACAACAGTCACCATGCGCACTTTCCTCCACGGGAGTAATGTCTCAAACACTCTATGCTTTGATCGTTCCCAGGAAGAACAGTAGTAGTTTTCGATGCACATCTGGAGGCAATCTGTAATCTGTGGACTATCAGAGTGTTGATGAAACACAGAAATTGCATCGTTATTGAATACAACAGTCACCCTGCGCACTTTCCCCCATGGGAGTAATGTGTCAAACATTCTACGCTTTGATCGTTCCTTGTTAGACCAGTAGTAGTTTACGATTCACATCTGAATTCATTCTGTAATCTGTGGACCATCAGAGCGTTGATGAAACACAGAAATTGCTTCGGGATTGAATACAACAGTCGCCATGCGCACTTTCCTCCATGGGAGTAATGTCTCAAACAGTCTACGCTTTGATCGTTAACTGGAAGACCAGTAGTGGTTTCCGATGCACATCTGGAGGCATTCTGTAATCTGTGGACTATCAGAGTATTAATGAAACACAGAAATTCCATCGGGATTGAATACAACAGTCACCATGCGCACTTTCCTCCATGAGAGTATTGTCTGAAACATTCTACCCTTTGATCGTTCCCTGTTAGACCAGTAATAGTTTCCGATGCACATCTGGAGGCATTCTGTAATCTGTGGACTATCAGAGTGTTGATGAAACACAGAAATTGCTTCGGGATTGAATACAACAGTCACCATGCGCACTTTCCTCCATGGGAGTAATGTCTCAAACAGTCTACGCTTTGATCGTTCCCTGGAAGACCAGTAGTAGTTTCCGATTCACATCTGGAGGCATTCTGTAATCTGTGGACTAACTGAGTGTTGATTAAACACATAAATTGCATCGGGATTTAATGCAACAGTCACCATGCGCACTTTCCTCCATGGGAGTAATGTCTCAAACAGTCTACGCTTTGATCGTTCCCAGGAAGACCAGTAGTAGTTTCCGATGCACATCTGGAGGTATTCTGTAATCTGTGGACTAACTGAGTGTTGATGAAACACAGAAATTACAATGGGATTGAATAGAACAGTCACCATGCGCACTTTCCTCCATGGGAGTAATGTCTCAAACAGACTACGCTTTGATCGTTCCCTGTTAGACCAGTAGTAGTTACCGTTGAACATCTGGAGGCATTCTGTAATTTGTGGACTAACTGAGTGTTCATTAAACACATAAATTGCATCGGGATTTAATGCAACAGTCACCATGCGCACTTTCCTCCATGGGAGTAATGTCTCAAACAGTCTACGCTTTGATCGTTCCCTGGAAGTCCAGTACTAGTTTCCGATGCACATCTGGAGGCAATCTGTAATCTGTGGACTATCAGAGTGTAGATGAAACTCAGAAATTGCATCGGGATTGAATACAACAGTCACCATGCACACTTTCCCCCATGGGAGTAATGTCTCAAACAATCTACGCTTTGATCGTTAACTGTTAGAACAGTAATGGTTTCCGATGCACATCTGGAGTCATTCTGTAATCTGTGGACTATCAGAGTGTCGATGAAACACAGAAATTGCTTCGGGATTGAATACAACAGTCACCATGCGCACATTCCTCTATGTGAGTAATGTCTCAAACAGTCTACCTTTTGATCGTTCCCTGTTAGACCAGTAGTAGTTTCCGATGCACATCTGGAGGCATTGTGTAATCTGTGGACTATCAGAGTGTTGATGAAACACAGAAACTGCATCGGGAAGTAATACAACAGTCACAATGCGCACTTTCCTCCACGGGAGTAATGTCTCAAACAGTCTATGCTTTGATCGTTCCCTTGAGGACCAGTAGTAGTTTCCGATGCACATCTGGAGGCATTCTGTAATCTGTGGACCTTCAAAGTGTTAATGAAACACAGAAATTACATCGTGATGGAACACAACAATCACCATGCGCACTTTCCTGCATGGGAGTAATGTCTCAAACACTCTATGCTTTGATCGTTCCCAGGAAGACCAGTAGTAGTTTTCGATGCACATCTGGAGGCAATCTGTAATCTGTGGACTATCAGAGTTTGATGAAACACAGAAATTGCATCGTTATTGAATACAACAGTCACCATGCGCACTTTCCTCCATGTGAGTAATGTCTCAAACAGTCTACGCTTTGATCGTTCCCTGGAAGACCAGTAGTAGTTTCCGATGCACATCTGGAGTCATTCTGTAATCTGTGGACTATCAGAGTGTCGATGAAACACAGAAATTGCTTCGGGATTGAATACAACAGTCACCATGCGCACTTTCCTCCATGTGAGTAATGTCTCAAACAGTCTACGCTTTGATCGTTCCCTGGAAGACCAGTAGCAGTTTCCGTTGCACATCTGAAGGCATTCTGTAATCTGTGGACTAACTGAGTGTTGATGAAACACTGAAATTGCATCGGGATTGAATACAACAGTCACCATGCGCACTTTCCTCCATAGGAGTAATGTCTCAAACACTCTATGCTTTGATCGTTCCCAGGAAGACCAGCAGCAGTTTTCGATGCACATCTGGAGGCAATCTGTAATCTGTGGACTATCAGAGTGTTGATGAAACACGGAAATTGCATCGTTATTGAATACAACAGTCACCATGCGCACTTTCCCCCATGGGAGTAATGTGTCAAACATTCTACGCTTTGATCGTTCCTTGTTAGACCAGTAGTAGTTAACGATGCAAATCTGATTTCATTCTGTAATCTGTGGACTATCAGAGTGTTGATGAAACACTGAAATTGCTTCGGGATTGAATACAACAGTCGCCATGCGCACTTTCCTCCATGGGAGTAATGTCTCAAACAGTCTACGCTTTGATCGTTAACTGGAAGACCAGTAGTGGTTTCCGATGCACATCTGGAGGCATTCTGTAATCTGTGGACTATCAGAGTATTAATGAAACACAGAAATTCCGCGGGATTGAATACAACAGTCACCATACGCACTTTCCTCCATGGGAGTAATGTCTCAAAGAGTTTGCGCTTTGATCGTTCCCTGGAAGACCAGTAGTAGTTTCCGATGCACATCTGGAGGCATTCTGTAATCTGATGGACTATCAGAGTGTTGATGAAACAAAGAAATTCATCGGGATGGAGTACAACAGTCACCATGCGCACTTTCCTCCATGAGAGTATTGTCTGAAACATTCTACCCTTTGATCGTTCCCTTTTAGACCAGTAGTAGTTTCCGATTCACATCTGGAGGCATTCTGTAATCTGTGGACTAACTGAGTGTTGATTAAACACATAAATTGCATCGGGATTTAATGCAACAGTCACCATGCGCACTTTCCTCCATGGGAGTAAAGTCTCAAACAGTCTACGCTTTGATCGTTCCCAGGAAGACCAGTAGTAGTTTCCGATGCACATCTGGAGGTATTCTGTAATCTGTGGACTAACTGAGTGTTGATGAAACACAGAAATTACAATGGGATTGAATAGAACAGTCACCATGCGCACTTTCCTCCATGGGAGTAATGTCTAAAACAGACTACGCTTTGATCGTTCCCTGTTAGACCAGTAGTAGTTACCGTTGAACATCTGGAGGCATTCTGTAATTTGTGGACTAACTGAGTGTTCATTAAACACATAAATTGCATCGGGATTTAATGCAACAGTCACCATGCGCACTTTCCTCCATGGGAGTAATGTCTCAAACAGTCTACGCTTTGATCGTTCCCAGGGAGACCAGTAGTAGTTTCAGATGCACATCTGGAGGCATTCTGTAATCTGTGGACTATTTGAGTGTTGATGAAACACGAAAATTGCAATGGGATTGAATAGAACAGTCACCATGCGCACTTTCCTCCATGGGAGTAATGTCTCAAACAGTCTACGCTTTGATCGTTCCCTGGAAGACCAGTAGTAGTTTCCGATGCACATCTGGAAGCATTCTGTAACCTGTGGACTATCAGAGTATTAATGAAACACAGAAATTATATCGGGATTGAAACAACAGTTACCATACGCACTTTCCTCCATTGGAGTAATGTCTCAAGGAGTTTACGCTTTGATCGTTCCCTGGAAGACCAGTAGTAGTTTCCGATGCACATCTGGAGGCATTGTGTAATCTGTGGACTATCAGAGTGTTGATGAAACACAGAAACTGCATCGGGATGGAATACAACAGTCACCATGCGCACTTTCCTCCATGGGAGTAATGTCTCAAACAGTCTACGCTTTGATCGTTTCCTGGAAGACCAGTAGTAGTTTCCGATGCACATCTGGAGGCATTCTGTAATCTGTGGACTAACTGAGTGTTGACGAAACACAGAAATTGCATCGGGATTGAATACAAAAGTCACCATGCGCACTTTCCTCCACGGGAGTAATGTCTCAAACAGTCTATGCTTTGATCGTTCCCTCGAAGACCAGTATTAGTTTCCGATGCACATCTGGAGGCATTATGTAATCTGTGGACTATCAGAGTGTTGATGAAACACAGAAATTGCATCGGGATTGAATACAACAGTCACTATGCGGACTTTCGTCAATGGGAGTAATGTCTCAAACAGTCTACGCTTTGATCGTTCATTGGGAGACCAGTAGTAGTTTCCGATGCACATCTGGTATCATTCTGTAATCTGTGGACTATCAGAGTGTTGATGAAACACAGAAATTGCATCGGGATTGAATACAACAGTCACCATTCGCACTTTCCTCCATGGGAGTAATGTCTCAAACAGTCTACGCTTTGATCGTTCCCTGGAAGACCAGTAGTAGTTTCCGATGCACATCTGGAGGCATTCTGAAACCTGTGGACTATCAGAGTGTTGATGAAACACCGAAATTGCATCGGGATTGAATTCAACAGTCACCATGCGCACTTTCCTCCATGGGAGTAATGTCTCAAACAGTCTACGCTTTGATCGTTCCCTGGAAGACCAGTAGTAGCGTCCGATGCACATCTGGCGGCATTCTGCAGTCTGTGGACTAGCAGAGTGTTCTTGAAACACAGAAATTGCATCGCGACTTAATACAACAGTCACCACGCGCAATTTTCTCCATGGGAGTAATGACTCAAACAGTCTACGCTTTGATCGTTCCCTGGAAGACCAGTAGTAGTTTCCGATTCACATCTGGAGGCATTCTGTAATCTGATGAGTATCTGAGTGTTGATGAAACACAGAAATTGCATCGGGATTGAATACAACAGTCACCATGCGCACTTTCCTCCAAGGGAGTAATGTCTCAAACAGTCTATGCTTTGATCGTTCCCTCGAAGACCAGTAGTAGTTTCCGATTCACATCTGGTGGCATTCTGTAATCTGTGGACTATCAGTGTGTTGATGAAACGCAGAAAATGCACCGGGATTGAATACAACAGTCACCATGCCCACTTTCCTCAACGGAAGTATTGTCTCAAACAGTCTACGCTTTGATCGTTCCCTGGAAGACCAGTAGTAGTTTCCGATGCACATCTTTAGTCATTCTGTCATCTGTGGACTATCAGAGTGTTGATAAAACACGGAAATTGAATCGGGATTGGATACAACAGTCACCATGCGCACTTTCCTCCATGGGAGTAATGTCTCAAACAGTCTACGATTTGATCGTTCCCTGGAAGACCAGTAGTAGTTTCCGATGCACATCTGGAGGTATTCTGTAATCTGTGGACTAACTGAGTGTTGATGAAACACAGAAATTACAATGGGATTGAATAGAACAGTCACCATGCGCACTTTCCTCCATGGGAGTAATGTCTCAAACAGACTACGCTTTGATCGTTCCCTGGAAGACCAGTAGTAGTTACCGTTGAACATCTGGAGGCATTCTGTAATTTGTGGACTAACTGAGTGTTCATTAAACACATAAATTGCATCGGGATTTAATGCAACAGTCACCATGCGCACTTTCCTCCATGGGAGTAATGTCTCAAACAGTCTACGCTTTGATCGTTCCCAGGAAGACCAGTAGTAGTTTCAGATGCACATCTGGAGGCATTCTGTAATCTGTGGACTAACTGAGTGTTGATGAAACACAGAAATTGCAATGGGATTGAATAGAACAGTCACCATGCGCACTTTCCTCCATGGGAGTAATGTCTCAAACAGTCTACGCTTTGATCGTTCCCTGTTAGACCAGTAGTAGTTTCCGATGCACATCTGGAGGCATTCTGTAACCTGTGGGCTATCAGAGTATTAATGAAACACAGAAATTATATCGGGATTGAAACAACAGTTACCATACGCACTTTCCTCCATTGGAGTAATGTCTCAAGGAGTTTACGCTTTGATCGTTCCCTGGAAGACCAGTAGTAGTTTCCGATGCACATCTGGAGGCATTGTGTAATCTGTGGACTATCAGAGTGTTGATGAAACACAGAAACTGCATCGGGATGGAATACAACAGTCACCATGCGCACTTTCCTCCATGGGAGTAATATCTCAAACAGTCTACGCTTTGATCGTTTATTGGAAGACCAGTAGTAGTTTCCGATGCACATCTGGAGGCTTTCTGTAATCTGTGGACTAACTGAGTGTTGACGAAACACAGAAATTGCATCGGGATTGAATACAAAAGTCACCATGCGCACTTTCCTCCACGGGAGTAATGTCTCAAACAGTCTATGCTTTGATCGTTCCCTCGAAGACCAGTATTAGTTTCCGATGCACATCTGGAGGCATTCTGTAATCTGTGGACTATCAGAGTGTTGATGAAACACAGAAATTGCATCGGGATTGAATAGAACAGTCACCATTCGCACTTTCCTCCACAGGAGTAATGTCTCAAACAGTCTACGCTTTGATCGTTCCCTGGAAGACCAGTAGTAGTTTCCGATGCACATCTGGAGGCATTCTGTAATCTGCGGACTATCCGAGTGCTAATGAAACACAGAATTGCTTCGGGATTGAATACACCAGTCACCATGACCACTTTCCTCCATGGGAGTAATGTCTCAAACAGTCTACGCTTTGATCGTTCCCTTGAAGGCCAGTAGTAGTTTCCGATGCATATCTGGAGGCATTCTGTAATCTGTTTACTATCAGAGTGTTGTTGAAACACAGAAATTGCATCGGGATTGAATACAACAGTCACTATGCGGACTTTCGTCAATGGGAGTAATGTCTCAAACAGTCTACGCTTTGATCGTTCATTGGGAGACCAGTAGTAGTTTCCGATGCACATCTGGTATCATTCTGTAATCTGTGGACTATCAGAGTGTTGTTGAAACACAGAAATTGCATCGGGATTGAATACAACAGTAACCATGCGCACTTTTCTCCATGGGAGAAATATCTCAAACAGTCTACGCTTTGATCGTTCCCTGGAAGACCAGTAGTAGTTTCCGATGCACATCTTGAGGCATTCTGTAATCTGTAGACCTTCAAAGTGTTGATGAAACACAGAAATTGCATCGGGATTGAATACAACAGTCACCATGCGCACTTTCCCCAACTGGAGTAATATCTTAAACAGTCTACGCTTTGATCGTTCCCTGGAAGACCAGTAGTAGATTCCAATACACATTTTTAGTCATTCTGTTATCTGTGAACTATCTCAGTGTTGATAAAACACGGAAATTGAATCGGGATTGAATACAAAAGTCACCATGCGCACTTTCCTCCATGGGGGTAATGTCTCAAACAGTTTACGCTTTGATCGTCCCCAGGAAGACCAGTAGTAGTTTCCGATGCACATCTGGAGGCATTGTGTAATCTGTGGACTATCAGAGTGTTGACGAAACACAGAAACCGCATCGGGATGGAATACAACAGTCACCATGCGCACTTTACTCCATGGGAGTAATGTCTCAAACAGTCTACGCTTTGATCGTTTCCTGGAAGACCAGTAGTAGTTTCCGATGCACATCTGGAGGCATTCCGTAATCTGTGGACTAACTGAGTGTTGATGAAACACAGATATTGCATCGGGATTGAATACTACAGTCACCATGCGCACTTTCCTCCAAGGGAGTAATGTCTCAAACAGTCTATGCTTTGATCGTTCCCTGGAAGACCAGTAGTAGTTTCCGATTCATATCTGGTGGTATTCTGTAATCTGTGGACTATCAGTGTGTTGATGAATCGCAGAAATTGCATCGGGATTGAATACAACAGTCACCATGCCCACTTTCCTCAACGGAAGTAATGTCTCAAACAGTTTACGCTTTCATCGTTCCCTGGAAGACCAGTAGTAGTTTCCTATGCACATCTGGAGGCATTCTGTAATCTGTGGACTATCAGAGTGTTGATGAAACACACAAATTGCATCGGGATTGAATACAACAGTCAACATGCGCACTTTCCTCCATAGGAGTAACGTCTCAAAGAGTCTATTGTTTGATCGTTCCCAGGAAGACCAGTAGCAGTTTCCGATGCACATCTGGAGGCAATCTGTAATCTGTAGACTATCAGAGTGTTGATGAAACTCAGAAATTGCATCGGGATTGAATACAACAGTCACCATGCGCACTTTCCTCCGTGGGAGTAATGTCTCAAACAGTCTACTCTTTGATCGTTCCCAGGAAGACCAGTAGTAGTTTCAGATGCACATCTGGAGGCATTCTGCACTCTGTGGACTATCTGAGTGTTGATGAAACACAGAAATTGCATCGGGATTGAAAACAACAGTCACCATGCACACTTTCCCCCATGGGAGTATTGTCTGAAACATTCTACACTTTGATCGTCTCTGTTAGACCAGTAGTAGGTTCCGATGCACATCTGGAGGCATTCTGTAAACTGTGGACTATCAGAGTGTTGATAAAACACAGAAATTGCTTCGGGATTGAATACAACAGTCACCATGCGCACTTCCCTCCATGGGAGTAATGTCTCAAACAGTCTACGCTTTGATCGTTCCCTGGAAGACCAGTAGTAGTTTCCGATGCACATCTTTAGTCATTCTGTTATCTGTGGACTATCAGAGTGTTGATAAAACACGGAAATTGAATCGGGATTGAATACAACAGTCACCATGCGCACTTCCCTCCATGGGAGTAATGTCTCAAAGAGTTTACGTTTTGATCGTTCCCTGGAAGACCAGTAGAAGTTTCCGATGCATATCTGGAGGCATTGTGTAATCTGTGGACTATCAGAGTGTTGATGAAACACAGAAACTGCATCAAGATGGAATACAACAGTCACCATGCGCACTTCCCTCCATGGGAGTAATGTCTCAAATAGTCTACGCTTTAATCGTTCCCTGGAAGACCAGTAGTAGTTTCCGATGCACATCTTTAGTCATTCTGTTATCTGTGGACTATCAGAGTGTTGATGAAACACAGAAACTGCATCGCGATGGAATACAACAGTCACCATGCGCACTTCCCTCCATGGGAGTAATGTCTCAAACAGTCTACGCTTTGATCGTTCCCTGGAAGGCCAGTAGTAGTTTCCGATGCATATCTGGAGGCATTCTGTAATCTGTTTACTATCAGAGTGTTGTTGAAACACAGAAATTGCATCGGGATTGAATATAACAGTCACTATGACGGACTTTCGTCCATGGGAGTAGTGTCTCAAACAGTCTATGCTTTGATCGTTTCCTCGAAGACCAGTAGTAGTTTCCGATGCACATCTTGAGGCATTCTGTAATCTGTGGACCTTCAAAGTGTTGATGAAACTCAAAAATTGCATCGTGATTGAATACAACAGTCACCATGCGCACTTTCCTCCATGGGAGTAATGTCTCAAACAGTCTATGCCTTGATCGATCCCTGGAAGAAAAGTAGTAGTTTCCCATGCACATCTGGAGGCATTCTGTACTGTGTGGACTATCAGAGTGTTGATGAAAGACAGAAACTGTATCGGGATTGAATATAACTGCCACCATGCGCACTTTCCTCCATGGGAGTAATGTCTCAAACAGTCTACGCCATGATCGTTCCCTGGAAGAAAAGTAGTAGTTTCCCATGCACATCTGGAGGCATTCTGTAATCTGTGGACTATCAGAGTGTTGATGAAACACAGAAATTGCATCGGGATTGAATACAACAGTCACCATGCGCACTTTCCTCCATGAGAGTAATGTCTCAAACAGATTACGCTCTGATCGTTCCCTGGAAGACCAGTAGTAGTATCCGATGGACATCTGGAGGCATTCTGTAATCTGAGGACTATGAGAGTGTTGATGAACACAGAAATTGCATCGGGATTGAATACAACAGTTACCATGGGCACTTTCCCCCATGGGAGTATTGTCTCAAACAGTCTACGCTTTGATCGCTCCCTGGAAGACCAGTAGTATTTTCCGGTGCACATCTGGAGGCATTCTGTAATCTGTGGACTATCAGAATGTTGATGAAACACAGAAATTGCATCGGGATTGAATACAACAGTCACTGTCCGCACTTTCCTGCATGGGAGTAATGTCTCAAACAGTCAACGCTTTGATCGTTCCCTGGAAGACCAGTAGTAGTTTCCGATGCACATCTGTAGGCATTCTGTTATCTGTTTACCATCGGAGTGGTGTTGAAACACAGAAATTGCCTCGCGATTGAATACAACAGTCACCAATCGGACTTTCCTCCATGGGAGTAGTGTCTCAAACAGTCTACGCTTTGATCGTTCACTGGAAGACCAGTAGTGGTTTCCGATGCACATCTGGAGGCATTCTGTAATCTGTGGACTATCAGACTGTTGTTGAAACACAGAAATTGCATCAAGATTGAATACAAAAGTCAACACGCGCTCTTTCCTCAATGGGAGTTATGTCTCAAACAGTCTACGGTTTGATCGTTCCCTGGAAGACCAGTAGAAGATTCCGATGCACATCTCGAGGCAATCTGTAATCCGTGGACCTTCAAAGTGTTGATGAAACACAGAATTTGCATCGGGATTTAATACATCAGTAACCATGCGCAATTTTCTCCATGGGAGTAGTGCCTCAAACAATCTTTGCTTTAATCGTTCCCTAGAAGACCAGTAGTTGTTTCCGATGCACATCTGGTGGCATTCTGTAAGCTGTGGACTATCAGAGTGTTGTTGAAACACAGAAATTGCATCGGGATTGAATACAACAGTAACCATGCGCACTTTCCTCCATGGGAGTAATATCTCAAACAGTCTACGGCTTCATCGTTCCCTGGAAGACCAGTAGAAGATTCCAATGCACATCTGGAGGCATTCTGTAATCTGTGGAGCTTCAAAGTGTTGATGAAACACAGAAATTGCATCGCGGTTTAATACAACAGTCACCAAGCGCACTTCCCTCCATGGGAGTAATACCTCAAACAGTCTATGCTTTGATCGTTCCCAGGAAGACCAGTAGTAGCTTCCGATGCACATCTGGAGTCATTCTGTAATCTGTGGACTAACTGAGTGTTGATGAAACACAGAAATTGCATCGGGATTGAATACAACAGTCACCATGCGCACTTTCCTCCATGGGAGTAATGTCTCAAACAGTCTACTCTTTTATCGTTCCCTGGAAGACCAGTAGTAGTTTCCGATGCACATCTGGAGGCATTCTGTAATCTGTGGACCTTCAAAGTGTTGATGAAACACAGAAATTGCATCGTGAGTGAATACAAGTCACCATGCGCACCTCCCTCCATGGGAGTAATGTCTCAAACAGTCTATTGTTTGATCGTTCCCAGGAAGACCAGTAGCAGTTTCCGATGCACATCTGGAGGCAATCTGTAATCTATGGACTATCAGAGTGTTGATGAAACTCAGAAATTGCATCGGGATTGAATACAACAGTCACCATGCGCACTTTCCTCCGTGGGAGTAATGTCACAACAGTCTACTCTTTGATCGTTCCCAGGAAGACCAGTAGTAGTTTCAGATGCACATCTGGAGGCATTCTGTAATCTGTGGACTATCTGAGTGTTGATGAAACACAGAAATTGCATCGGGATTGAAAACAACAGTCACCATGCACACTTCCCTCCATGGGAGTAATGTCTCAAATAGTCTACGCTTTAATCGTTCCCTGGAAGACCAGTAGTAGTTTCCGATGCACATCTTTAGTCATTCTGTTATCTGTGGACTATCAGAGTGTTGATGAAACACAGAAATTGAGTCGGGATTGAATACAACAGTTACCATGTGCACTTTCCTCCACTGGAGTAATATCTTAAACAGTCTACGCTTTGATCGTTCCCTGAAGAACAGTAGTAGTTTCCGATGCACATCTAAAGGAATTCTGTAATTTGTTTTCTATCCGGGTGTTTATGAAACACAGAAATTGCATCGGGATTGAATACAACAGTCAATATGCGCACTTTCCTACATGCGAGTAATATCTCAAACTGTCATCGATTTGATCGACCCCTGAAGAACAGTAGTAGTTTCCGATGCACATCTAAAGGAATTCTGTAATTTGTTTTCTATCCGGGTGTTTATGAAACACAGAAATTGCATCGGGATTGAATACAACAGTCACCATGCGCACTTTCCTCAACGGGAGTAATGTCTCAAACAGTCTACGATTTGATCGTTCCATGGAAGACCAGTAGTTATTTCCGATGCACATCTGGTGTCATTCTGTAATCTGTGCAATATCAGAGTGTTGATGAAACACAGAAATTGAGTCGGGATTGAATACAACAGTTACCATGTGCACTTTCCTCCACTGGAGTAATATCTTAAACAGTCTACGCTTTGATCGTTCCCTGAAGAACAGTAGTAGTTTCCGATGCACATCTAAAGGAATTCTGTAATTTGTTTTCTATCCGGGTGTTTATGAAACACAGAAATTGCATCGGGATTGAATACAACAGTCACCATGCGCACTTTCCTCAACGGGAGTAATGTCTCAAACAGTCTACGATTTGATCGTTCCCTGGAAGACCAGTAGTTATTTCCCATGCACATCTGGTGTCATTCTGTAATCTGTGCAATATCAGAGTGTTGATGAAACACAGAAATTGCATCGGGATTGTATACAACAGTCACCATGCGCACTTTCTTCCACGGGAGTAGTGTCTCAAACAGTCTATGCTTTGATCGTTTCCTCGAAGACCAGTAGTAGTTTCCGATGCACATCTTGAGGCATTCTGTAATCTGTGGACCTTCAAAGTGTTGATGAAACACAAAAATTGCATCGTGATTGAATACAACAGTCATCATGCGCACTTTCCTCCATGGGAGTAATGTCTCAAACAGTCTATGCCTTGATCGATCCCTGGAAGAAAAGTAGTAGTTTCCCATGCACATCTGGAGGCATTCTGTACTGTGTGGACTATCAGAGTGTTGATGAAAGACAGAAACTGTATCGGGATTGAATATAACTGCCACCATGCGCACTTTCCTCCATGGGAGTAATGTCTCAAACAGTCTACGCCATGATCGTTCCCTGGAAGAAAAGTAGTAGTTTCCCATGCACATCTGGAGGCATTCTGTAATTTGTGGACTATCAGAGTGTTGATGAAACACAGAAATTGCATCGGGATTGAATACAACAGTCACCATGCGCACTTTCCTCCATGAGAGTAATGTCTCAAACAGATTACGCTTTGATCGTTCCCTGGAAGACCAGTAGTAGTATCCGATGGACATCTGGAGGCATTCTGTAATCTGAGGACTATGAGAGTGTTGATGAACACAGAAATTGCATCGGGATTGAATACAACAGTTACCATAGGCACTTTCCCCCATGGGAGTATTGTCTCAAACAGTCTACGCTTTGATCGCTCCCTGGAAGACCAGTAGTATTTTCCGGTGCACATCTGGAGGCATTCTGTAATCTGTGGACTATCAGAATGTTGATGAAACACAGAAATTGCATCGGGATTGAATACAACAATCACTGTCCGCACTTTCCTGCATGGGAGTAATGTCTCAAACAGTCAACGCTTTGATCGTTCCCTGGAAGACCAGTAGTAGTTTCCGATGCACATCTGTAGGCATTCTGTTATCTGTTTACCATCGGAGTGGTGTTGAAACACAGAAATTGCCTCGCGATTGAATACAACAGTCACCATTCGGACTTTCCTCCATGGGAGTAGTGTCTCAAACAGTCTACGCTTTGATCGTTCACTGGAAGACCAGTAGTGGTTTCCGATGCACATCTGGAGGCATTCTGTAATCTGTGGACTATCAGACTGTTGTTGAAACACAGAAATTGCATCAAGATTGAATACAAAAGTCACCACGCGCTCTTTCCTCAATGGGAGTTATGTCTCAAACAGTCTACGGTTTGATCGTTCCCTGGAAGACCAGTAGAAGATTCCGATGCACATCTCGAGGCAATCTGTAATCCGTGGACCTTCAAAGTGTTGATGAAACACAGAATTTGCATCGGGATTTAATACATCAGTAACCATGCGCAATTTTCTCCATGGGAGTAATGTCTCAAACAGTCTACTCTTTTATCGTTCCCAGGAAGACCAGTAGTAGCTTCCGATGCACATCTGGAGTCATTCTGTAATCTGTGGACTAACTGAGTGTTGATGAAACACAGAAATTGCATCGGGATTGAATACAACAGTCACCATGCGCACTTTCCTCCATGGGAGTAATGTCTCAAACAGTCTACTCTTTTATCGTTCCCTGGAAGACCAGTAGTAGTTTCCGATGCACATCTGGAGGCATTCTGTAATCTGTGGACCTTCAAAGTGTTGATGAAACACAGAAATTGCATCGTGAGTGAATACAAGTCACCATGCGCACCTCCCTCCATGGGAGTAATGTCTCAAACAGTCTATTGTTTGATCGTTCCCAGGAAGACCAGTAGCAGTTTCCGATGCACATCTGGAGGCAATCTGTAATCTATGGACTATCAGAGTGTTGATGAAACTCAGAAATTGCATCGGGATTGAATACAACAGTCACCATGCGCACTTTCCTCCGTGGGAGTAATGTCACAACAGTCTACTCTTTGATCGTTCCCAGGAAGACCAGTAGTAGTTTCAGATGCACATCTGGAGGCATTCTGTAATCTGTGGACTATCTGAGTGTTGATGAAACACAGAAATTGCATCGGGATTGAAAACAACAGTCACCATGCACACTTTCCCACATGGGAATATTGTCTGAAACTTTCTACCCTTAGATCGTTCCCTGTTAGACCAGTAGTAGGTTCCGATGCACATCTGGAGGCATTCTGTAAACTGTGGACTATCAGAGTGTTGATGAAACACAGAAATTGCATCGGGATTGAATACAACAGTCACCATGCGCACTTCCCTCCATGGGAGTAATGTCTCAAACAGTCTACGATTTGATCGTTCCCTGGAAGACCAGTAGTAGTCTCCGATGCACATCTTTAGTCATTCTGTTATCTGTGGACTATCAGAGTGTTGATAAAACAATGAAATTGAATCGGGAATGAATACAACAGTCACCATGCGCACTTTCCTCCATGGGAGTAATGTCTCATAGAGTTTACGCTTTGATCGTTCCCTGGAAGACCAGTAGAAGTTTCCGATGCACATCTGGAGGCATTGTGTAATCTGTGGACTATCAGAGTGTTGATGTAACACAGAAACTGCATCGGGATGGAATACAACAGTCACCATGCGCACTTTCCTCCATGGGAGTAATGTCTCAAACAGTTTACGCTTTGATCGTTTCCTGGAGGACCAGTAGTAGTTTCCGATGCACATCTGGAGGCATTCTGTAATCTGTGGACTAAATGAGTGTTGACGAAACACAGAAATTGCCTCAAGATTGAATACAAAAGTCACCATGCGCACTTTCCTCCACGGGAGTAATGTCTTAAACAGTCTATGCTTTGATCGTTCCCTCGAAGACCAGTATTAGTTTCCGATGCACATCTGGAGGCAGTCTATAATCTGTGGACTATCAGAGTGTTGATGAAACACAGAAATTGCATCGGGATTGAATACAACAGTAACCATGCGCACTTTCCTCCATGGGAGTAATACCTCAAACAGTCTATGCTTTGATCGTTCCCTGGAAGACCAGTAGTAGTTTCCGATGCACATCTGGAGTCATTCTGTAATCTGTGGACTAACTGAGTGTTGGTGAAACACAGAAATTGCATCGGGATTGAATACAACAGTCACCATGCGCACTTTCCTCAATGGGAGTAATACCTCAAACAGTCTATGTTTGATCGTTCCCAGGAAGACCAGTAGTAGTTTCCGATGCACATCTGGAGGCATTCTGTAATCTGTGGACCTTCAAAGTGTTGATGAAACACAGAAATTGCATCGTGATTGAATACAAGTCACCATGCGCACATCCCTCCATTGGAGTAATGTCTCAAACAGTCTATTGTTTGATCGTTCCCAGGAAGACCAGTAGCAGTTTCCGATGCACATCTGGAGGTAATCTGTAATCTGTGGACTATCTGAGTGTTGATGAAACACAGAAATTGCATCGGGATTGAAAACAACAGTCACCATGCGCACTTTCCCCCATGGGAGTATTGTCTGAAACGTTCTACCCTTTGATCGTTTCCTGTTAGACCAGTAGTAGGTTCCGATGCGCATCTGGAGGCATCCTGTAAACTGTGGACTATCAGAGTGTTGATGAAACACAGAAATTGCTTCGGGATTGAATACAACAGTCACCATGCGCACTTCCCTCCATGGGAGTAATGTCTCAAACAGTCTACGCTTTGATCGTTCCCTGGAAGACCAGTAGTAGTTTCCGATGCACATCTTTAGTCATTCTGTTATCTGTGGACTATCAGAGTGTTGATAAAACACGGAAATTGAATCGGGATTGAATACAACAGTCACCATGAGCACTTTCCTCAATGGGAGTAATGTCTCAAAGAGTTTACGCTTTGATCGTTCCCTGGAAGACCAGTAGAAGTTTCCGATGGACAGCTGGAGGCATTGTGTAATCTGTGGACTATCAGAGTGTTGATGAAACACAGAAATTGCTTCGGGATTGAATACAACAGTCACCATGCGCACTTCCCTCCATGGGAGTAATGTCTCAAACAGTCTACGCTTTGATCGTTCCCTGGAAGACCAGTAGTAGTTTCCGATGCACATCTTTAGTCATTCTGTTATCTGTGGACTATCAGAGTGTTGATGAAACACAGAAACTGCATCGGGATGGAATACAACAGTCACCATGCGCACTTCCCTCCATGGGAGTAATGTCTCAAACAGTCTACGCTTTGATCGTTCCCTGGAAGGCCAGTAGTAGTTTCCGATGCATATCTGGAGGCATTCTGTAATCTGTTTACTATCAGAGTGTTGTTGAAACACAGAAATTGCATCGGGATTGAATACAACAGTCACTATGACGGACTTTCGTCCATGGGAGTAATGTCTCAAACAGTCTACGCTTTCATCGTTCCCTGGAAGACCAGTAGTAGTTTCCGATGCACATCTGGAGGCATTCTGTAATCTGTGGACCTTCAAAGTGTTGATGAAACACAGAAATTGCATCGTGATTGAATACAACAGTCACCATGCGCACTTTCCTACATGCGAGTAATGTCTCAAACTGTCATCGATTTGATCGTTCCCTGAAGAACACTAGTAGCTTCCGATGCACATCTAAAGGAATTCTGTAATTTGTTTTCTATCCCGGTGTTTATGAAACACAGAAATTGCATCGGGATTGAATACAACAGTCACCATGCGCACATTCCTCAACAGGAGTAATGTCTCAAACAGTCTACGATTTGATCGTTCCCTGGGAGACCAGTAGTTATTTCCGATGCACATCTGGTGTCATTCTGTAATCTGTGCAATATCAGAGTGTTGATGAAACACAGAAATTGCATCGGGAATGAATACAACAGTTACCATGTGCACTTTCCTCCACTGGAGTAATATCTTAAACAGTCTACGCTTTGATCGTTCCCTGGAAGACCAGTAGTAGTTTCCGATGCACATCTGGTGGCTTTCTGTAATCTGTGGACTATCAGAGTGTTGATGAAACACAGAAATTGCATCGGGATTGAGAACAACAGTCACCATTCGCACTTTCCTCCATGGAAGTAATGTCTCCAACAGTCTACGCTTTGATCGTTCCCTGGAAGAGCAGTAGTAGTTTCCGATGCACATCTGGAGGCATTCTGTAATCTGTGAACTAACTGAGTGTTGATGAAACACAGAAATTGCATCGGGATGGAATACAACAGTCACCATGCGCACTTTCTTCCACGGGAGTAATGTCTCAAACAGTCTATGCTTTGATCGTTTCCTCGAAGACCAGTAGAAGTTTCCGATTCACATCTTGAGGCATTCTGTAATCTGTGGACCTTCAAAGTGTTGATGAAACACAAAAATTGCATCGTGATTGAATACAACAGTCACCATGCGCACTTTCCTCCATGGGTGTAATGTCTCAAACAGTCTACGCCTTGATCGATCCCTGGAAGAAAAGTGGTAGTTTCCCATGCACATCTGGAGGCATTCTGTACTGTGTGGACTATCAGAGTGTTGATGAAAGACAGAAACTGTATCGGGATTGAATATAACTGCCACCATGCGCACTTTCCTCCATGGGAGTAATGTCTCAAACAGTCTACGCCATGATCGTTCCCTGGAAGAAAAGTAGTAGTTTCCCATGCACATCTGGAGGCATTCTGAAATCTGTGGACTATCAGAGTGTTGATGAAACACAGAAATTGCATCGGGATTGAATACAACAGTCACCATGCACACTTTCCTCCATGAGAGTAATGTCTCAAACAGATTACGCTTTGATCGTTCCCTGGAAGACCAGTAGTAGTATCCGATGGACATCTGGAGGCATTCTGTAATCTGAGGACTATGAGAGTGTTGATGAACACAGAAATTGCATCGGGATTGAATACAACAGTTACCATGGGCACTTTCCCCCATGGGAGTATTGTCTCAAACAGTCTACGCTTTGATCGCTCCCTGGAAGACCAGTAGTATTCTCCGGTGCACATCTGGAGGCATTCTGTAATCTGTGGACTATCAGAATGTTGATGAAACACAGAAATTGCATCGGGATTGAATACAACAGTCACTGTCCGCACTTTCCTGCATGGGAGTAATGTCTCAAACAGTCAACGCTTTGATCGTTCCCTGGAAGACCAGTAGTAGTTTCCGATGCACATCTGTAGGCATTCTGTTATCTGTTTACCATCGGAGTGGTGTTGAATCACAGAAATTGCCTCGCGATTGAATACAACAGTCACCATTCGGACTTTCCTCCATGGGAGTAGTGTCTCAAACAGTCTACGCTTTGATCGTTCACTGGAAGACCAGTAGTGGTTTCCGATGCACATCTGGAGGCATTCTGTAATCTGTGGACTATCAGCGTGTTGTTGAAACACTGAAATTGCATCGGGATTGAATACAACAGTCACCATGCGCACTTTCCTCCATGGGAGTAATGTCTCAAACAGTCTACGCTTTGATCGTTCCCTGGAAGACCAGTAGTAGATTCCGATGCACATCTGGAGTCATTCTGTAATCTGTGGACCTTCTAAATGTTGATGAAAGGCAGAAATTGCATCGGGATTGAATACAACAGTCACCATGCGCACTTTCCTCTTTGGGAGTAATGTCTCAAAGAGGGTTCCCTTTGTTCGGTCCCTGGAAGACCAGTAGTGCTTTCCGATGCACATCTGGAGGCGTTCTGTAATCTGTGGACTATCAGAGTGTTGTTGAAACACAGATATTGCATCGGGACTGAATACAAAAGTCACCATGCGCTCTTTCCTCAATGGGAGTTATGTCTCAAACAGTCTACGGTTTGATCGTTCCCTGGAAGACCAGTAGAAGATTCCGATGCACATCTCGAGGCATTCTGTAATCCGTGGACCTTCAAAGTGTTGATGAAACACAGAATTTGCATCGGGATTTAATACATCAGTAACCATGCGCAATTTTCTCCATGGGAGTAGTGCCTCAAACAATCTTCGCTTTAATCGCTCCCTAGAAGACCAGTAGTTGTTTCCAATGCACATCTGGTGGCATTCTGTAAGCTGTGGACTATCAGAGTGTTGTTGAAACACAGAAATTGCATCGGGATTGAATACAACAGTAACCATGCGCACTTTCCTCCATGGGAGTAATATCTCAAACAGTCTACGGCTTCATCGTTCCCTGGAAGACCAGTAGAAGATTCCAATGCACATCTGGAGGCATTCTGTAATCTGTGGAGCTTCAAAGTGTTGATGAAACACAGAAATTGCATCGCGATTTAATACAACAGTCACCAAGCGCACTTCCCTCCATGGGAGTAATACCTCAAACAGTCTATGCTTTGATCGTTCCCTGGAAGACCAGTAGTAGTTTCCGATGCACATCTGGAGTCATTCTGTAATCTGTGGACTAACTGAGTGTTGATGAAACACAGAAATTGCATCGGGATTGAATACAACAGTCACCATGCGCACTTTCCTCCAAGGGAGTAATACCTCAAACAGTCTATGCTTTGATCTTTCCCAGGAAGACCAGTAGTAGTTTCCGATGCACATCTGGAGGCATTCTGTAATCTGTGGACCTTCAAAGTGTTGATGAAACACAGAAATTGCATCGTGAGTGAATACAAGTCACCATACGCACCTCCCTCCATGGGAGTAATGTCTCAAACAGTCTATTGTTTGATCGTTCCCAGGAAGACCAGTAGCAGTTTCCGATGCACATCTTTAGTCATTCTGTTATCTGTGGACTATCAGAGTGTTGATAAAACACGGAAATTGAATCGGGATAGAATACAACAGTCACCATGCGCACTTTCCTCCGTGGGAGTAATGTCACAACAGTCTACTCTTTGATCGTTCCCAGGAAGACCAGTAGTAGTTTCAGATGCACATCTGGACTCATTCTGTAATCTGTGGACCATCTGAGTGTTGATGAAACACAGAAATTGCATCGGGATTTAAAACAACAGTCACCATGCACACTTTCCCACATGGGAATATTGTCTGAAACGTTCTACCCTTTTATCGTTCCCTGTTAGACCAGTAGTAGGTTCCGATGCACATCTGGAGGCATTCTGTAAACTGTGGACTATCAGAGTGTTGATGAAACACAGAAATTGCTTCGGGATTGAATACAACAGTCACCATGCGCACTTCCTCCATGGGAGTAATGTCTCAAACAGTCTACGATTTGATCGTTCCCTGGAAGACCAGTAGTAGTTTCCGATGCACATCTTTAGTCATTCTGTTATCTGTGGACTATCAGAGTGTTGATAAAACACGGAAATTGAATCGGGATTGAATACAACAGTCACCATGCGCACTTTCCTCCATGGGAGTAATGTCTCAAAGAGTTTACGCTTTGATCGTGCCCTGGAAGACCAGTAGAAGTTTCCGATGCACATCTGGAGGCATTGTGTAATCTGTGGACTATCAGAGTGTTGATGAAACACAGAAACTGCATCGGGATGGAATTCAACAGTCACCATGCGCACTTTCCTCCATGGGAGTAATGTCTCTAACAGTCTACGCTTTGATCGTTTCCTGGAAGACCAGTAGTAGTTTCCGATGCACATCTGGAGGCCTTCTGTAATCTGTGGACTAACTGAGTGTTGACGAAACACAGAAATTGCATCGGGATTGAATACAATAGTCACCATGCGCACTTTCCTCCACGGGAGTAATGTCTTAAACAGTCTATGCTTTGATCGTTCCCTCGAAGACCAGTATTAGTTTCCGATGCACATCTGGGGGCATTCTGTAATCTGTGGACTATCAGAGTGTTGATGAAACACAGAAATTGCATCGGGATTGAATACAACAGTAACAATGCGCACTTTCCTCCATGGGAGTAATATCTCAAACAGTCTACGGCTTGATCGTTCCCTGGAAGACCAGTAGAAGATTCCAATGCACATCTGGAGGCATTCTGTAATCTGTGGAGCTTCAAAGTGTTGATGAAACACAGAAATTGCATCGCGATTTAATACAACAGTCACCAAGCGCACTTCCCTCCATGGGAGTAATACCTCAAACAGTCTATGCTTTGATCGTTCCCTGGAAGTCCAGTAGTAGATTCCGATGCACATCTGGAGTCATTCTGTAATCTGTGGACTAACTGAGTGTTGGTGAAACACAGAAATTGCATCGGGATTGAATACAACAGTCACCATGCGCACTTTCCTCCATGGGAGTAATACCTCAAACAGTCTATGCTTTGATCGTTCCCAGGAAGACCAGTAGTAGTTTCCGATGCACGTCTGGAGGCATTCTGTAATCTGTGGACCTTCAAAGTGTTGATGAAACACAGAAATTGCATTGTGATTGAATACAAGTCACCATGCGCACATCTCTCCATTGGAGTAATGTCTCAAACAGTCTATTGTTTGATCGTTCCCAGGAAGACCAGTAGCAGTTTCCGATGCACATCTGGAGGCAATCTGTAATCTGTGGACTATCAGAGTGTTGATGAAACTCAGAAATTGCATCGGGATTGAATACAACAGTCACCATGCGCACTTTCCTCCGTGGGAGTAATGTCACAAACAGTCTACTCTTTGATCGTTCCCAGGAAGACCAGTAGTAGTTTCAGATGCACATCTGGAGGCATTCTGTAATCTGTGGACTATCTGAGTGTTGATGAAACACAGAAATTGCATCGGGATTGAATACAACAGTCACCATGCGCACTTTCCTCAATGGGAGTAATGTCTCAAAGAGTTTACGCTTTGATCGTTCCCTGGAAGACCAGTAGAAGTTTCCGATGGACAGCTGGAGGCATTGTGTAATCTGTGGACTATCAGAGTGTTGATGAAACACAGAAATTGCATCGCGATTGAATACAAAAGTCACCATGCGCACTTTCCTCCATGGGAGTAATGTCTCAAACAGTGTATGCTTTGATCGTCCCCTCGAAGTCTAGTATTAGTTTCCGATGCACATCTGGAGGCATTCTGTAATCTGTGGACTATCAGAGTGTTGATGAAACACAGAAATTGCATCGGGATTGAATACAAAAGTCACCATTCGCACTTTCCTCCACAGGAGTAATGTCTCAAACAGTCTACGCTTTGATCGTTCCCTGGAAGACCAGTAGTAGTTTCCGATGCACATCTGGAGGCATTCTGTAATCTGTGGACTATCCGAGTGCTAATGAAACACAGAAATTGCATCGGGATTGAATACAACAGTCACCATTCGCACTTTCCTCCTTGGGAGTAATGTCTCAAAGAGGGTACCCTTTGTTCGGTCCCTGGAAGCCCAGTAGTGCTTTCCGATGCACTTCTGGAGGCGTTCTCTAATCTGTGGACTATCAGAGTGTTGTTGAAACACAGAAATTGCATCGGGATTGAATACAACAGTCACCATACGCACTTTCCTCAATGGGAGTAATGTCTCAAACAGTCTACGGTTTGATCGTTCCCTGGAAGACCAGTAGAAGATTCCGATGCACATCTCGAGGCATTCTGTAATCCGTGGACATTCAAAGTGTTGATGAAACACAGAATTTGCATCGGGATTTAGTACATCAGTAACCATGCGCAATTTTCTCCATGGGAGTAGTGCCTCAAACAATCTTCGCTTTAATCGTTCCCTAGAAGACCAATAGTAGTTTCCGATGCACATCTTTAGTCATTCTGTTATCTGTGGACTATCAGAGTGTTGATAAAACACGGAAATTGAATTGGGATTGAATACAACAGTCACCATGCGCACTTTCCTCAAGGGGAGTAATGTCTCAAAGAGTTTACGATTTGATCGTTCCCTGGAAGACCAGTAGAAGTTTCCGATGCACATCTGGAGGCATTGTGTAATCTGTGGACTATCTGAGTGTTGATGAAACACAGAAATTGCATCGGGATTTAAAACAACAGTCACCATGCACACTTTCCCACATGGGAATATTGTCTGAAACGTTCTACCCTTTGATCGTTCCCTGTTAGACCAGTAGTAGGTTCCGATGCACATCTGGAGGCATTCTGTAATCTGTGGACTAACTGAGTGTTGACGAAACACAGAAATTGCATCGGGATTGCATACAAAAGTCACCATGCGCACTTTCCTCCATGGGAGTAATGTCTCAAACAGTCTATGCGTTGATCGTTCCCTCGAAGACCAGTATTAGTTTCCGATGCACGTCTGGAAGCATTCTGTAATCTGTGGACTATCAGAGTGTTGATGAAACACAGAAATTGCATCGGGATTGAATACAACAGTCACCATGCGCACTTTCCTCAATGGGAGTAATGTCTCAAACAGTCTACGGTTTGATCGTTCCTGGAAGACCAGTAGAAGATTCCGATGCACATCTCGAGGCATTCTGTAATCTGTGGAGCTTCAAAGTGTTGATGAAACACAGAAATTGCATCGCGATTTAATACAACAGTCACCAAGCGCACTTCCCTCCATGGGAGTAATACCTCAAACAGTCTATGCTTTGATCGTTCCCAGGAAGACCAGTAGTAGTTTCCGATGCACATCTGGAGGCATTCTGTAATCTGTGGACCTTCAAAGTGTTGATGAAACACAGAAATTGCATCGCGATTGAATACAAGTCACCATGCGCATTTCCCTCCATGGGAGTAATGTCTCAAACAGTCTATTGTTTGATCGTTCCCAGGAAGACCAGTAGCAGTTTCCGATGCATGTCTGGAGGCAATCTGTAATCTGTGGACTATCAGAGTGTTGATGAAACTCAGAAATTGCATCGGGATTGAATACAACAGTCACCATGCCACTTTCCTCCGTGGGAGTAGTGTCACAAACAGTCTACTCTTTGATCGTTCCCAGGAAGACCAGTAGTAGTTTCATATGCACATCTGGAGGCATTCTGTAACCTGTGGACTATCTGAGTGTTGATGCAACACAGAAATTGCATCGGGATTGAAAACAACAGTCACCATGCACACTTTCCCCCATGGGTGTATTGTCTGAAACGCTCTACCCTTTGATCGTTCCCTGTTAGACCAGTAGTAGGTTCCGATGCACATCTGGAGGCATTCTGTAAACTGTGGACTATCAGAGTGTTGATGAAACACAGAAATTGCTTCGGGATTGAATACAACAGTCACCATGCGCACTTCCCTCCATGGGAGTAATGTCTCAAATAGTCTACGCTTTGATCGATCCCTGGAAGACCAGTAGTAGTTTCCGATGCACATCTTTAGTCATTCTGATATCTGTGGACTATCAGAGTGTTGATAAAACACGGAAATTGAATCGGGATTGAATACAACAGTCACCATGCGCACTTTCCTCCATGGGAGTAATGTCTCAAAGAGTTTACGCTTTCATCGTTCCCTGGAAGACCAGTAGAAGTTTCCGATGCACATCTGGAGGCATTGTGTAATCTGTGGACTATCAGAGTGTTGATGAAACACAGAAACTGCATCGGGATGGAATACAACAGTCACCATGCGCTCTTTCCTCCATGGGAGTAATGTCTCAAACAGTCTACGCTTTGATCGTTTCCTGGAAGACCATTAGTAGTTTCCGATGCACATCTGGAGGCATTCTGTAATCTGTGGACTACCTGAGTGTTGACGAAACACAGAAATTGCATCGGGATTGAATACAAAAGTCACCATGCGCACTTTCCTCCACGGGAGTAATGTCTCTAACAATCTATGCTTTGATCGTTCCCTCGAAGACCAGTATTAGTTTCCGATGCACATCTGGAGGCATTCTGTAATCTGTGGACTATCAGAGTGTTGAAGAAACACAGAAATTGCATCGGGATTGAATACAACAGTCACCATTCGCACTTTCCTCCACAGGAGTAATGTCTCAAACAGTCTACACTTTGATCGTTCCCTGGAAGACCAGTAGTAGTTTCCAATGCACATCTGGAGGCATTCTGTAAGCTGTGGACTATCAGAGTGTTGTTGAAACACAGAAATTGCATCGGGATTGAATACAACAGTAACCATGCGCACTTTCCTCCATGGGAGTAATATCTCAAACAGTCTACGGCTTGATCGTTCCCTGGAAGACCAGTAGAAGATTCCAATGCACATCTGGAGGCATTCTGTAATCTGTGGAGCTTCAAAGTGTTGATGAAACACAGAAATTGCATCGCGATTTAATACAACAGTCACCAAGCGCACTTCCCTCCATGGGAGTAATACTTCAAACAGTCTATGCTTTGATCGTTCCCTGGAAGACCAGTAGTAGTTTCCGATGCACATCTGGAGCCATTCTGTAATCTGTGGACTAACTGAGTGTTGATGAAACAGAGAAATTGGATCGGGATTGAATACAACAGTAACCATGCGCACTTCCCTCCATGGGAGTAATGTCACAAACAGTCTACTCTTTGATCGTTCCCAGGAAGACCAGTAGTAGTTTCAGATGCACATCTGGAGGCATTCTGTAATCTGTGGACTATCTGAGTGTTGATGAAACACAGAAATTGCATCGGGATTTAAAACAACAGTCACCATGCACACTTTCCCCCATGGGAGTATTGTCTGAAACGTTCTACCCTTTGATCGTTCCCTGTTAGACCAGTAGTAGGTTCCGATGCACATCTGGAGGCATTCTGTAAACTGTGGACTATCAGAGTGTTGATGAAACACAGAAATTGCTTCGGGATTGAATACAACAGTCACCATGCGCACTTCCCTCCATGGGAGTAATGTCTCAAACAGTCTACGCTTTGATCGTTCCCTGGAAGACCGATAGTAGTTTCCGATGCACATCTTTAGCCATTCTGTTATCTGTGGACTATCAGAGTGTTGATAAAACACGGAAATTGAATAGGGATTGAATACAACAGTCACCATGCGCACTTTCCTCCATGGGAGTAATGTCTCAAAGAGTTTTCGCTTTGATCGTTCCCTGGAAGACCAGTAGAAGTTTCCGATGCACATCTGGAGGCATTGTGTAATCTGTGGACTATCAGAGTGTTGATGAAACACAGAAACTGCATCGGGATGGAATACAACAGTCACCATGCGCACTTTCCTCCATGGGAGTAATGTCTCAAACAGTCTACGCTTTGATCGTTCCCTGGAAGGTCAGTAGTAGTTTCCGATGCATATATGGAGGCATTCTGTAATCTGTTTACTATCAGAGTGTTGTTGAAACACAGAAATTGCATCGGGATTGAATACAACAGTCACCATTCGCACTTTCCTCCATGGGAGTAATGTCTCAAACAGTCTACGCTTTGATCGTTCACTGGAAGACCAGTAGTAGTTTCCGATGCACATCTGGAGGCATTCTGTAACCTGTTAACTATCAGAGTGTTGATGAAACACCGAAATTGCATCGGGATTGAATTCAACAGTCACCATGCGCACTTTCCTCCATGGGAGTAATGTCTCAAACAGTCTACGCTTTGACCGTTCCCTGGAAGACCAGTAGTAGCGTCCGATGCACATCTGGAGGCATTCTGTAGTCTGTGGACTAGCAGAGTGTTCTTGAAACACAGAAATTGCATCGCGATTTAATACAACAGTCACCACGCGCAATTTCCTCCATGGGAGTAATGACACAAACAGTCTATTGTTTGATCGTTCCCAGGAAGACCAGTAGCAGTTTCCGATGCACATCTGGAGGCATTATGTAATCTGTGGACTCTCTGAGTGTTGATGAAACACAGAAATTGCATCGGGTTGAAAACAACAGTCACCATGCGCACTTTCCCCCATGGGAGTATTGTCTGAAACGTTCTACCCTTTGATCGTTTCCTGTTAGACCAGTAGTAGGTTCCGATGTGCATCTGGAGGCATCCTGTAAACTGTGGACTATCAGAGTGTTAATGAAACACAGAAATTGCTTCGGGATTGAATACAACAGTCACCATGCGCACTTCCCTCCATGGGAGTAATGTCTCAAACAGTCTACGCTTTGATCGTTCCCTGGAAGACCAGTAGTAGTTTCCGATGCACATCTTTAGTCATTCTGTTATCTGTGGACTATCAGAGTGTTGATGAAACACAGAAATTGCATCGGGATTGAATACAACAGTCACCATTCGCACTTTCCTCCACAGGAGTAATGTCTCAAACAGTCTACGCTTTGATCGTTCCCTGGAAGACCAGTAGTAGTTTCCGATGCACATCTGGAGGCATTCTGTAATCTGTGGACTATCCGAGTGCTAATGAAACACAGAAATTGCATCGGGATTGAATACAACAGTCACCATTCGCACTTTCCTCCTTGGGAGTAATGTCTCAAAGAGGGTACCCTTTGTTCGGTCCCTGGAAGACCAGTAGTGCTTTCCGATGCACATCGCGAGGCGTTCTCTAATCTGTGGACTATCAGAGTGTTGTTGAAACACAGAAATTGCATCGGGATTGAATACAACAGTCACCATGCGCACTTTCCTCAATGGGAGTAATGTCTCAAACAGTCTACGCTTTGATCGATCCCTGGAAGACCAGTAGTAGTTTCCGATGCACATCTTTAGTCATTCTGATATCTGTGGACTATCAGAGTGTTCATAGAACACGGAAATTGAATCGGGATTGAATACAACAGTCACCATGCGCACTTTCCTCCATGGGAGTAATGTCTCAAAGAGTTTACGCTTTGATCGTTCCCTGGAAGACCAGTAGAAGTTTCCGATGCACATCTGGAGGCATTGTGTAATCTGTGGACTATCATGAGTGTTGATGAAACACAGAAACTGCATCGGGATGGAATACAACAGTCACCATGCGCTCTTTCCTCCATGGGAGTAATGTCTCAAACAGTCTACGCTTTGATCGTTTCCTGGAAGACCATTAGTAGTTTCCGATGCACATCTGGAGGCATTCTGTAATCTGTGGACTAACTGAGTGTTGACGACACACAGAAATTGCATCGGGATTGAATACAAAAGTCACCATGCGCACTTTCCTCCATGGGAGTAATGTCTCTAACAATCTATGCTTTGATCGTTCCCTCGAAGACCAGTATTAGTTTCCGATGCACATCTGGAGGCATTCTGTAATCTGTGTACTATCAGAGTGTTGATGAAACACAGAAATTGCATCGGGATTGAATACAACAGTCACCATTCGCACTTTCCTCCACAGGAGTAATGTCTCAAACAGTCTACACTTTGATCGTTCCATGGAAGACCAGTAGTAGTTTCCAATGCACATCTGGAGGCATTCTGTAAGCTGTGGACTATCAGAGTGTTGTTGAAACACAGAAATTGCATCGGGATTGAATACAACAGTAACCATGCGCACTTTCCTCCATGGGAGTAATATCTCAAACAGTCTACGGCTTGATCGTTCCCTGGAAGACCAGTAGAAGATTCCAATGCACATCTGTAGGCATTCTGTAATCTGTGAAGCTTCAAAGTGTTGATGAAACACAGAAATTGCATCGCGATTTAATACAACAGTCACCAAGCGCACTTCCCTCCATGGGAGTAATACTTCAAACAGTCTATGCTTTGATCGTTCCCTGGAAGACCAGTAGTAGTTTCCGATGCACATCTGGAGCCATTCTGTAATCTGTGGACTATCAGAGTGTTGATGAAACACAGAAACTGCATCGGGATGGAATACAACAGTCACCATGCGCACTTTCCTCCATGGGAGTAATGTCTCAAAACAGTCTACGCTTTGATCGTTCCCTGGAAGGTCAGTAGTAGTTTCCGATGCATATCCGGAGGCATTCTGTAATCTGTTTACTATCAGAGTGTTGTTGAAACACAGAAATTGCATCGGGATTGAATACAACAGTCACCATTCGCACTTTCCTCCATGGGAGTAATGTCTCAAACAGTCTACGCTTTGATCGTTCACTGGAAGACCAGTAATAGTTTCCGATGCACATCTGGAGGCATTCTGTAACCTGTTAACTATCAGAGTGTTGATGAAACACCGAAATTGCATCGGGATTGAATTCAACAGTCACCATGCGCACTTTCCTCCATGGGAGTAATGTCTCAAACAGTCTACGCTTTGACCGTTCCCTGGAAGACCAGTAGTAGCGTCCGATGCACATCTGGAGGCATTCTGTAGTCTGTGGACTAGCAGAGTGTTCTTGAAACACAGAAATTGCATCGCGATTTAATACAACAGTCACCACGCGCAATTTCCTCCATGGGAGTAATGACTCAAACAGTCTATTGTTTGATCGTTCCCAGGAAGACCAGTATTAGTTTCCGATGCACATCTGGAGGCATTATGTAATCTGTGGACTATCTGAGTGTTGATGAAACACAGAAATTGCATCGGGATTGAAAACAACAGTCACCATGCGCACTTTCCCCCATGGGAGTATTGTCTGAAACGTTCTACCCTTTGATCGTTTCCTGTTAGACCAGTAGTAGGTTCCGATGTGCATCTGGAGGCATCCTGTAAACTGTGGACTATCAGAGTGTTAATGAAACACAGAAATTGCTTCGGGATTGAATACAACAGTCACCATGCGCACTTCCCTCCATGGGAGTAATGTCTCAAACAGTCTACGCTTTGATCGTTCCCTGGAAGACCAGTAGTAGTTTCCGATGCACATCTTCAGTCATTCTGTTATCTGTGGACTATCAGAGTGTTGATAAAACACGGAAATTGAATCGGGATTGAATACAACAGTCACCATGCGCACTTTCCTCAATGGGAGTAATGTCTCAAAGAGTTTACGCTTTGATCGTTCCCTGGAAGACCAGTAGAAGTTTCCGATGGACAGCTGGAGGCATTGTGTAATCTGTGGACTATCAGAGTGTTGATGAAACACAGAAATTGCATCGGGATTGAATACAACAGTCACCATTCGCACTTTCCTCCACAGGAGTAATGTCTCAAACAGTCTACGCTTTGATCGTTCCCTGGAGGACCAGTAGTAGTTTCCGATGCACATCTGGAGGCATTCTGTAATCTGTGGACTATCCGAGTGCTAATGAAACACAGAATTTGCATCGGGATTGAATACAACAGTCACCATTCGCACTTTCCTCCTTGGGAGTAATGTCTCAAAGAGGGTACCCTTTGTTCGGTCCCTGGAAGACCAGTAGTGCTTTCCGATGCACATCTCGAGGCGTTCTCTAATCTGTGGACTATCAGAGTGTTGTTGAAACACAGAAATTGCATCGGGATTGAATACAACAGTCACCATGCGCACTTTCCTCAATGGGAGTAATGTCTCAAACAGTCTACGGTTTGATCGTTCCCTGGAAGACCAGTAGAAGATTCCGATGCACATCTCGAAGCATTCTGTAATCCGTGGACCTTCAAAGTGTTGATGAAACACAGAATTTGCATCGGGATTTAGTACATCAGTAACCATGCGCAATTTTCTCCATGGGAGTAGTGCCTCAAACAATCTTCGCTTTAATCGTTCCCTAGAAGACCAGTAGTAGTTTCCGATGCACATCTTTAGTCATTCTGTTATCTGTGGACTATCAGAGTGTTGATAAAACACGGAAATTGAATCGGGATTGAATACAACAGTCACCATGCGCACTTTCCTCAAGGGGAGTAATGTCTCAAAGAGTTTACGCTTTGATCGTTCCCTGGAAGACCAGTAGAAGTTTCCGATGCACATCTGGAGGCATTGTGTAATCTGTGGACTATCAGAGTGTTGATGAAACACAGAAACTGCATCGGGATGGAATACAACAGTCAGCATGCGCACTTTCCTCCATGGGAGTAATGTCTCAAACAGTCTACGCTTTGATCGTCTCCTGGAAGACCAGTAGTAGTTTCCGATGCACATCTGGAGGCATTCTGTAATCTGTGGACTAACTGAGTGTTGACGAAACACAGAAATTGCATCGGGATTGCATACAAAAGTCACCATCCGCACTTTCCTCCATGGGAGTAATGTCTCAAACAGTCTATGTGTTGATCGTTCCCTCGAAGACCAGTATTAGTTTCCGATGCACGTCTGGAAGCATTCTGTAATCTTTGGACTATCAGAGTGTTGATGAAACACAGAAATTGCATCGGGATTGAATACAACAGTCACCATGCGCACTTTCCTCAATGGGAGTAATGTCTCAAACAGTCTACGGTTTGATCGTTCCTGGAAGACCAGTAGAATATTCCGATGCACATCTCGAGGCATTCTGAAATCTGTGGAGCTTCAAAGTGTTGATGAAACACAGAAATTGCATCGCGATTTAATACAACAGTCACCAAGCGCACTTCCCTCCATGGGAGTAATACCTCAAACAGTCTATGCTTTGATCGTTCCCAGGAAGACCAGTAGTAGTTTCCGATGCACATCTGGAGGCATTCTGTAATCTGTGGACCTTCAAAGTGTTGATGAAACACAGAAATTGCATCGCGATTGAATACAAGTCACCATGCGCATTTCCCTCCATGGGAGTAATGTCTCAAACAGTCTATTGTTTGATCGTTCCCAGGAAGACCAGTAGCAGTTTCCGATGCACATCTGGAGGCAATCTGTAATCTGTGGACTATCAGAGTGTTGATGAAACTCAGAAATTGCATCGGGATTGAATACAACAGTCACCATGCCACTTTCCTCCGTGGGAGTAGTGTCACAAACAGTTTACTCTTTGATCGTTCCCAGGAAGACCAGTAGTAGTTTCAGATGCACATCTGGAGGCATTCTGTAACCTGTGGACTATCTGAGTGTTGATGCAACACAGAAATTGCATCGGGATTGAAAACAACAGTCACCATGCACACTTTCCCCCATGGGTGTATTGTCTGAAACGTTCTACCCTTTGATCGTTCCCTGTTAGACCAGTAGTAGGTTCCGATGCACATCTGGAGGCATTCTGTAAACTGTGGACTATCAGAGTGTTGATGAAACACAGAAATTGCTTCGGGATTGAATACAACAGTCACCATGCGCACTTCCCTCCATGGGAGTAATGTCTCAAACAGTCTACGCTTTGATCGATCCCTGGAAGACCAGTAGTAGTTTCCGATGCACATCTTTAGTCATTCTGATATCTGTGGACTATCAGAGTGTTGATAAAACACGGAAATTGAATCGGGATTGAATACAACAGTCGCCATGCGCACTTTCCTCCATGGGAGTAATGTCTCAAAGAGTTTACGCTTTGATCGTTCCCTGGAAGACCAGTAGAAGTTTCCGATGCACATCTGGAGGCATTGTGTAATCTGTGGACTATCAGAGTGTTGATGAAACACAGAAACTGCATCGGGATGGAATACAACAGTCACCATGCGCTCTTTCCTCCATGGGAGTAATGTCTCAAACAGTCTACGCTTTGATCGTTTCCTGGAAGACCATTAGTAGTTTCCGATGCACATCTGGAGGCATTCTGTAATCTGTGGACTAACTGAGTGTTGACGAAACACAGAAATTGCATCGGGATTGAATACAAAAGTCACCATGCGCACTTTCCTCCACGGGAGTAATGTCTCTAACAATCTATGCATTGATCGTTCCCTCGAAGACCAGTATTAGTTTCCGATGCACATCTGGAGGCATTCTGTAATCTGTGGACTATCAGAGTGTTGATGAAACACAGAAATTGCATCGGGATTGAATACAACAGTCACCATTCGCACTTTCCTCCACAGGAGTAATGTCTCAAACAGTCTACACTTTGATCGTTCCCTGGAAGACCAGTAGTAGTTTCCAATGCACATCTGGAGGCATTCTGTAAGCTGTGGACTATCAGAGTGTTGTTGAAACACAGAAATTGCATCGGGATTGAATACAACAGTAACCATGCGCACTTTCCTCCATGGGAGTAATATCTCAAACAGTCTACGGCTTGATCGTTCCCTGGAAGACCAGTGGAAGATTCCATTGCACATCTGGAGGCATTCTGTAATCTGTGGAGCTTCAAAGTGTTGATGAAACACAGAAATTGCATCGCGATTTAATACAACAGTCACCAAGCGCACTTCCCTCCATGGGAGTAATACCTCAAACAGTCTATGCTTTGATCGTTCCCTGGAAGACCAGTAGTAGTTTCCGATGCACATCGGGAGCCATTCTGTAATCTGTGGACTAACTGAGTGTTGATGAAACAGAGAAATTGCATCGGGATTGAATACAACAGTAACCATGCGCACTTCCCTCCATGGGAGTAATGTCACAAACTACTCTTTGATCGTTCCCAGGAAGACCAGTAGTAGTTTCAGATGCACATCTGGAGGCATTCTGTAATCTGTGGACTATCTGAGTGTTGATGAAACACAGAACTTGCATCGGGATTTAAAACAACAGTCACCATGCACACTTTCCCCCATGGGAGTATTGTCTGAAACGTTCTACCCTTTGATCGTTCCCTGTTAGACCAGTAGTAGGTTCCGATGCACATCTGGAGGCATTCTGTAAACTGTGGACTATCAGAGTGTTGATGAAACACAGAAATTGCTTCGGGATTGAATACAACAGTCACCATGCGCACTTCCCTCCATGGGAGTAATGTCTCAAACAGTCTACGCTTTGATCGTTCCCTGGAAGACCGATAGTAGTTTCCGATGCACATCTTTAGTCATTCTGTTATCTGTGGACTATCAGAGTGTTGATAAAACACGGAAATTGAATCGGGATTGAATACAACAGTCACCATGCGCACTTTCCTCCATGGGAGTAATGTCTCAAAGAGTTTACGCTCTGATCGTTCCCTGGAAGACCAGTAGAGGTTTCCGATGCACATCTGGAGGCATTGTGTAATCTGTGGACTATCAGAGTGTTGATGAAACACAGAAACTGCATCGGGATGGAATATAACAGTCACCATGCGCAATTTCCTCCATGGGAGTAATGTCTCAAACAGTCTACGCTTTGATCGTTCACTGGAAGACCAGTAGTAGTTTCCGATGCACATCTGGAGGCATTCTGTAACCTGTTAACTATCAGAGTGTTGATGAAACACCGAAATTGCATCGGGATTGAATTCAACAGTCACCATGCGCACTTTCCTCCATGGGAGTAATGTCTCAAACAGTCTACGCTTTGATCGTTCCCTGGAAGACCAGTAGTAGCGTCCGATGCACATCTGGAGGCATTCTGTAGTCTGTGGACTAGCAGAGTGTTCTTGAAACACAGAAATTGCATCGCGATTTAATACAACAGTCACCACGCGCAATTTCCTCCATGGGAGTAAGGACTCAAACAGTCTACGCTTTGATCGTTCCCTGGAAGACCAGTAGTAGTTTCAGATGCACATCTGGAGGCATTCTGTAATCTGATGAGTATCTGAGTGTTGATGAAACACAGAAATTGCATCGGGATTGAAAACAACAGCCACCATGCGCACTTTCCTCCATGGGAGTAATATCTCAAACAGTCTACTCTTTGATCGTTCCCAGGAAGACCAGTAGTATTTTCCGATGCACATCTGGAGGCATTCTGTAATCTGTGGAATATCTGAGTGTTGATGAAACACAGAAGTTGCATCGGGATTGAAAACAACAGTCACCATGCACACTTTCCCCCATGGGAGTTTTGTCTGAAACATTCTACCCTTTGATCGTTCCCTGGAAGACCAGTAGTAGCGTCCGATGCACATCTGGAGGCATTCTGTAGTCTGTGGACTAGCAGAGTGTTCTTGAAACACAGAAATTGCATCGCGATTTAATACAACAGTCACCTCGCGCAATTTCCTCCATGGGAGTAATTACACAAACAGTCTACGCTTTGATCGTTCCCTGGAAGAACAGTAGTGGTTTCCGATGCACATCTGGAGGCATTCTGTAATCTGATGAGTATCTGAGTGTTGATGAAACACAGAAATTGCATCGGGATGGAATACAACAGTCACCATGCGCACTTTCCTCCATGGGAGTAATCTCTCAAACAGTCTACGTTTTGATCGTTTCCTGGAAGACCAGTAGTAGTTTCCGATGCACATCTGGAGGCATTCTGTAATCTGTGGACTAACTCAGTGTTGACGAAACACAGAAATTTCATCGGGACTGAATACAAAAGTCACCATGCGCACTTTCCTCCACGGGAGTAATGTCTCAAACAGTCTACGCTTTGATCGTTCCCTCGAAGACCAGTATTAGTTTCCGATGCACATCTGGAGGCAATCTGTAATCTGTGGACTATCAGAGTGTTGATGAAACACAGAAATTGCATCGGGATGGAATACAACAGTCACCATGCGCACTTTCCTCCATGGGAGTAATGTCTCAAACAGTCTACGCTTTGATCGTTTCCTGAAAGACTAGTAGTAGTTTCCGATGCACATCTGGAGGCATTCTGTAATCTGTGGACTAACTGAGTGTTGACGAAACAAAGAAATTGCATCGGGACTGAATACAAAAGTCACCATGCCCACTTCCCTCCACGGGAGTAATGTCTCAAACAGTCTATGCTTTGATCGTTCCCTCGAAGACCAGTATTAGTTTCCGATGCACATCTGGAGGCAATCTGTAATCTGTGGACTATCAGAGTGTAGTTGAAACACTGAAATTGCACCGGGATTGAATACAACTGTGACCATGCGCACTTTTCTCCATGGGGGTAATATCTCAAACAGTCTACGATTTGATCGTTCCCTGGAAGACCAGTAGTAGTTTCTGATGCACATCTCGAGGCATTCTGTAATCTGTGGACCTTCAAAGTGTTGATGAAACACAGAAAATGCATCGTGATTGAATACAACAGTCACCATGCGCACTTTCCTACATAGGAGTAATGTCTCAAACTGTCATCGATTTGATCGTTCCCTGAAGAACAGTAGTAATTTCCGATGCACATCTAAAGGCATTCTGTAATTTGTTTTCTATCCGGGTGTTTATGAAACACAGAAATTGCATCGGGATTGAATACAACAGTCACCATGCGCACTTTCTCTAGGGGAGTAATATCTTAAACAGTCTACGCTTTGATCGTTCCCTGGAAGACCAGTAGTAGTTTCTGATGCACATCTGGTGGCTTTCTGTAATCTGTGGACTATCAGAGTGTTGATGAAACACCGAAGTTGCATCGGGATTGAATACAAAAGTCACCATTCGCACTTTCCTCCATGGAGTAATGTCTCAAACAGTCTACGCTTTGATCGTTCCCTGGAAGAGCAGTAGTAGTTTCCGATGCACATCTGGAGGCATTCTGTAATCTGTGGACTAACTGAGTGATGATAAAACACAGAAATTGCATCGGGATTGAATACAACAGTCACCATGCGCACTTTCTTCCATGGGAGTAATGTCCCAAACAGTCTATGCTTTGATCGTTTCCTCGAAGACCAGTAGTAGTTACCGATGCACATCTTGAGACATTCTGTAATCTGTGGACCTTCAAAGTGTTGATGAAACACATAAATTGCATCGTGATTGAATACAACAGTCACCATGCGCACTTTCCTCCATGGGAGTAATGTCTCAAACAGTCTACGCCTTGATCGTTCCTTGGAAGAAAAGTAGTAGTTTCCCATGCACATCTGGAGGCATTCTGTAATGTGTGGACTATCAGAATGTTGATGAAAGACAGAAACTGTATCGGGATTGAATACAACAGCCACCATGCGCACTTTCCTCCATGGGAGTAATGTCTCAAACAGTGTACGCCTTGATCGTTCCCTGGAAGAAAAGTAGTAGTTTCCCATGCACATCTGGAGGCATTCTGTAATCTGTGGACTATCAGAGTTTTGTTGAAACACAGAAATTGCATCGCTATTTAATACAACAGTCACCAAGCGTACTTTCATCTATGATAGTAATGGCTCAAACAGTCTACGCTTTGATCGTTAGCTGGAAGACCAGTAGTAGTTTCCGATGCACATCTGTAGGCATTCTGTAATCTGTGGACTATCAGAGTGTTGATGAAACACAGAAATTGCATCGAGATTGAATACAACAGTCACCACGCGCACTTTCCTCCATGAGAGTAATGTCTCAAACAGATTACGCTTTGATCGTTCCCTGGAAGACCAGTAGTAGTATCCGATGCACATCTGGAGGCATTCTGTAATCTGAGGACTATGAGAGTGTTGATGAACACAGAAATTGCATCGGGATTGAATACAACAGTCACCATGCGCACTTTCCCCCAAGGGAGTCTTGTCTCAAACAGTCTATGATTTGATCGTTCCCTCGAAGACCAGTAGTAGTTTCCGATGCACATCTGGAGGCATTGTGTAATCTGTAAACCTTCAAAGTGTTGATGAAACACAGAAGTTGCATCGTGATTGAATGCAACAGTCACCATGCGCAGTTTCCTCCATGGGAGTAATGTCTCAAACAGTCTATGCTTTGATCGTTCCAGGAAGACCAGTAGTAGTTTCCGATGCACATCTGGAGGCAATCTGTAATCTGTGGACTACCAGAGTGATGATGAAACACAGAAATTGCATCGGGATTGAATACAACAGTCACCATTCGCACTTTCCTCCATGGGAGTAATGTCTCAAACAGTCAACGTTTTGATCGTTCCCTGGAAGACCAGTAGCAGTTTCCGATGCACATCTGGAGGCATTCTGTAATCTGTGGACTATCAGAGTGTTGATGAAACACTGAAATTGCATCGGGATTGAATACAACAGTCAATATGCGCACTTTCTCCATGGGAGTAATGTCACAAACTGTCATCGATTTGATCGCTCCCTGAAGACCAGTAGTAGTTTCCGATGCACATCTGGAGGCATTCTGTAATCTGTGGTCCATCCGGGTGTTGATGAAACACAGAAATTGTATCGGCATTGAATACAACAGTCACCATGCGAACATTCCCCCATGGGAGTAATGTCTCAAACAGTCTGCGCCTTAATCTATCCCTGGAGGACCAGTAGTAGTTTCCGATGCACATCTGGAGTCACTATGTAATCTGTGGACCTTCAAAGTGTTGATGAAACACAGAAATTGCATCGTGATTGAATACAACAGTCACCATGCGCACTTTCCTCCATGGGACTAATGTCTCTAACGGTCTACGCTTTGATCGTTCCCTGGATGACCAGTAGTAGTTTCCGATGCACATCTGGAGCCATTCTGTAAACTGTGGACTATCAGAGTGTTTTTGAAACACAGAAATTGCATCGGAATTAAATACAACAGTCACCATGCGCACTTTCCTCCGTGGGAGTAATGTCTCAAACAGTCTATTATTTGATCGTTCCCTCAAAGACCAGTAGTAGTTTCCGATGCACATCTGGAGTCATTATGTAATCTGTGGACCTTCAAAGTGTTGATGAAACACAGAAATTGCATCGTGATTGAATACAACAGTCACCATGCGCATTTTCTCCATGGCAGTAATGTCTCAAACAGTCTACGCTTTGATCGTTCCCTCGAAGGCCAGTAGTAGTTTCCGATGCACATCTGGAGGTATTCTGTAATCTGTGGCCTATCCGGGTGTTGATAAAAGACAGAAATTGCATCGGGATTGAATACAACAGTCCCCATGCGCACTTTCCTCCATGGGAGTAATGTCTCAAAGAGTCTACGCTTTGATCGTTCCTTGGAAGACCAGTAGTAGTTTCGATTCACATCTGGAGTCATTCTGTAATCTGTGGTTCCTCAAAGTGTTGATGAAACACAGATATTGCATCGGGATTGAATACAACAGTCACCATACGCACTTTCCTCAATGGGAGTAATATCTCAAACTGTCATCGATTTGATCGTTCCCTGAAGACCAGTAGTAGTTTCCGATGCACATCTGGAGGCATTGTGTAATCTGTGGTCTATCTGGGTGTTGATGAAACACAGAAATTGCATCGGGATTGAATACAACAGTCAGAATGCGCACTTTCCACCATGGGAGTAATATCTCAAACAGTCTACGGTTTGATCGTTCCCTGGAAGACCAGTAGTTGTTTCCGATGCACATCTGGTATCATTCTGTAATCTGTGCACTATCAGAGTGTTGATGAAACACAGAAATTGCATCGGGATTGAATACAACAATCACCATTCGCACTTTCCTCCATGGGAGTAAAGTCGCAAACAGTCTACGCTTTGATCGTTCCCTGGAAGACCAGTAGTAGTTTCCGATGCACATCAGCAGGCATTCTGAAATCTGTGGACTAACAGAGTGTTGATGAAACACAGAAATTGCATCGGGATTGAATACAACAGTCACCATGCGCACTTTCTTCCACGGGAGTAATGTCTAAAACAGTCTATGCTTTGATCGTTTCCTCGAAGACCAGTAGTAGTTTCCGATGCACATCTGGAGGCATTCTGTAATCTGTGGACCTTCAAAGTGTTGATGAAACACAGAAATTGCATCGTGATTGAATACAACAGTCACCATGCGCAATTTCTTCCATGGGAGTAATACCTCAAACAGTCTATGCTTTGATCGTTCCCAGGAAGCCTAGCAGTAGTTTCCGATGCACATCTGGAGACAATCTGTAAACTGTGGACTATCAGAGTGTTGATGAAACACAGAAATTGCATCGGGATTGAATACAACAGTCACCATCCGCACTTTCTTCCACGGGAGTAATTTCTCAAACAGTCTATGCTTTGATCGTTCCCTCGAAGACCAGTATTAGTTTCCGATGCACATCTGGAGGCAATCTGTAATCTGTGGACTATCAGAGTGTTGATGAAACACAGAAATTGCATCGGGATTGAATACAACAGTCACCATCCGCACTTTCTTCCACGGGAGTAATTTCTCAAACAGTCTATGCTTTGATCGTTTCCTCGATGACCAGTAGTAGTTTCCGATGCACATCTGGTGGCATTCTGTAATCTGTGGACTATCAGAGTGTTGATGAAACACAGAGATTGAATGGGGATTGAATACAACGGTCCCCATGCGCACTTTCCTCATGGGAGTAATGTCTCAAACAGTCTACGCTTTGATCGTTCCCTGGAAGACCAGTAGTACTTTCCGATGCACATCTGGAGGCATTCGGTAATCTGTGGACTATTGGAGTGTTGTTGAAACTCAGAAATTGCACCGCGATTTAATTCAACAGACACCATGCGCACTTTCCTCCATGGGAGTAATGACTCAAACATTCTACGCTTTTATCGTTCCCTGGAAGACCAGTAGTAGTTTCAGATGCACATCTGGAGGCATTCTGTTATCTGATGAGTATCTGAGTGTTGATGAAACACAGAAATTGCATTGGGATTGAAAACAACAGTCACTATGCGCACTTTCCTCGATGGGAGTGATGTCTCAAACAGTCTATTCTTTGATCGTTCCCAGGAAGACCAGTGGCAGTTTCCGATGCACATCTGGAGGCAACCTGTAATCTGTGGACTATCAGAGTGTTGATGAAAGACAGAAATTGCTTCGGGATTGAATACAACAGTCACCATGACCACTTTCCTCCATGGGAGTAATTCTCAAACAGTCTACGCCTTGATCGTTCCCTGGAAGACCAGTAGTAGTTTCCGATGCACATCATGAGGCATTCTGTAATCTGTGGACTATCAGAGTGTTGATGAAACACAGAAATCGCTTCGGGATTGAATACAACAGTCACCATGCGCACTTCCCTCCATGGGAGTAATGTCTCAAAGAGTACACGCTTTGATCGTTCCCTGGAAGACCAGTAGTACTTTCCGATGCACATCTGGAGGCATTCGGTATTCTGTGGACTAACAGAGTGTTGTTGAAACACAGAAATTGCATCAGGATTGAATACAACAGTTAGAAACGGCACTTTCCTCCTTGGGAGTAATATCTCAGTCTACGTTTTGATCGTTCCCTGCAAGACCAGTAGTAGTTTCCGATGCACATCTGGAGGCATTCTGTAATCTGATGATTATCTGAGTGTTGATGAAACACAGAAATTGCATTGAGATTGAATGCAACAGTCACCATGCACACTTTGCTCCATGGGAGTAATGTCTCAAGCAGTCTATTCTTTGATCGTTCCCAGGAAGACCAGTAGTAGTTTCCGATGCACATCTGGAGGCAATCTGTAATCTGTGGACTATCAGAGTGTTGATGAAACTCAGACATTGCATCGGGATTGAATACAACAGTCACCATGCGCACTTTCCTCCGTGGGAGTAATGTCACAAACAGTCTACGCTTTGATCGTTCCCAGGAAGACCAGTAGTAGTTTCCGATGCACATCTTGAGGCATTCTGTAATCTGTAGACTATCTTAGTGTTGATGAGATACAGAAATTGCATTGGGATTGAAACAACAGTCATCATGCACACTTTCCCCCATGAGAGTAATGTCTCAAACACTCTATGCTTTGATCGTTCCCAGTTAGACCAGTAGTGGTTTCCGATGCACATCTGGAAGCATTCTGTAATCTGTGGACTGTCAGAGTGTTGATGAAAGACAGAAATTGCTTCGGGATTGAATACAACAGTCACCATCCGCACTTTCTTCCACGGGAGTAATTTCTCAAACAGTCTATGCTTTGATCGTTCCCTCGAAGACCAGTATTAGTTTCCGATGCACATCTGGAGGCAATCTGTAATCTGTGTACTATCAGAGTGTTGATGAAACACAGAAATTGCATCGGGATTGAATACAACAGTCACCATCCGAACTTTCCTCCATGGGAGTAATGTCTCAAACAGTCTACGCTTTGATCGTTCCCTGGAAGACCAGTAGTACTTTCCGATGCACATCTGGAGGCATTCGGTATTCTGTGGACTAACAGAGTGTTGTTGAAACACAGAAATTGCATCAGGATTGAATACAACAGTTAGAAACGGCACTTTCCTCCTTGGGAGTAATATCTCAGTCTACGCTTTGATCGTTCCCTGGAAGACCAGTAGTAGTTTCCGATGCACATCTTGAGGCATTCTGTAATCTGTAGACTATCTTAGTGTTGATGAGATACAGAAATTGCATCGGGATTGAAACAACAGTCATCATGCACACTTTCCCCCATGAGAGTAATGTCTCAAACATTCTATGCTTTGATCGTTCCCAGTTAGACCAGTAGTGGTTTCCGATGCACATCTGGAAGCATTCTGTAATCTGTGGACTGTCAGAGTGTCGATGAAACACAGAAATTGCTTCGGGATTGAATACAACAGTCACCATCCGCACTTTCTTCCACGGGAGTAATTTCTCAAACAGTCTATGCTTTGATCGTTTCCTCGATGACCAGTAGTATTTTCCGATGCACATCTGGAGTCATTCTGTAATCTGTGGACTATCAGAGTGTTGATGAAACACAGAGATTGAATGGGGATTGAATACAACAGTCCCCATGCGCATTTTCCTCCATGGGAGTAATGTCTCAAACAGTCTACGCTTTGATCGTTCCCTGGAAGACCAGTAGTACTTTCCGATGCACATCTGGAGGCATTCGGTAATCTGTGGACTATCAGAGTGTTGTTGAAACACAGAAATTGCAACGCGATTTCATTCAACAGACACCATGCGCTCTTTCCTCCATGGGAGTAATGACTCAAACAGTCTACGCTTTGATCGTTCCCCGGAAGACCAGTAGTAGTTTCAGATGCACATCTGGAGGCATTCTGTTATCTGATGAGTATCTGAGTGTTGATGAAACACAGAGTTTGAATGGGGATTGAATACAACAGTCCCCATGCACACTTTCCTCCATGGGAGTAATGTCTCAAACAGTCTACGCTTTGATCGTTCCCTCGAAGACCAGTAGCAGTTTCCGATGCACATCTGGAGGCAATCTGTAATCTGTGGACTATCAGAGTGTTGATGAAAGACAGAAATTGCTTCGGGATTGAATACAACAGTCACCATGACCACTTTCCTCCATGGGAGTAATTCTCAAACAGTCTACGCCTTGATCGTTCCCTGGAAGACCAGTAGTAGTTTCCGATGCACATCTGGAGGCATTCTGTAATCTGTGGACTATCAGAGTGTTGATGAAACACAGAAATCGCATCGGGATTGAATACAACAGTCACCATGCGCACTTCCCTCCATGGGAGTAATGTCTCAAAGAGTATACGCTTTGATCGTTCCCTGGAGGACCAGTAGTAGTTTCCGATGCACATCTGGAGGCATTCTGTAATCTGTGGACATTCAGAGTGTTGATGAAACAAAGAAATTGCATCGGGATTGAATACAACAGTCACCATGCGCACTTTCCTCCATGGGAGTAATGTCTCAAACAGTCTACGGTAGATCGTTCCCTGGAAGACCAGTAGTTGTTTCCGATGAACATCTGGTGGCATTCTGTAGTCTGTGGACTATCAGAGTGTTGTTGAAACACAGAAATTGCATCAGGATTGAATACAACAGTAAAAAAGGGCACTTTCCTCCTTGGGAGTAATATCTCAGTCTACGCTTTGATCGTTCCCTGGAGTACCAGTAGTAGTTTCCGATGCACATCTGGAGGCATTCTGTAATCTGATGATTATCTGAGTGTTGATGAAACACAGAAATTGCATTGAGATTGAATGCAACAGTCACCATGCACACTTTGCTCCATGGGAGTAATGTCTCAAGCAGTCTATTCTTTGATCGTTCCCAGGAAGACCAGTAGTAGTTTCCGATGCACATCTGGAGGCAATCTGTAATCTTTGGACTATCAGAGTGTTGATGTAACTCAGACATTGCATCGGGATTGAATACAACAGTAACCATGCGCACTTTCCTCCGTGGGAGTAATGTCACAAACAGTCTACGCTTTGATCGTTCCCAGGAAGACCAGTAGTAGTTTCCGATGCACATCTTGAGGCATTCTGTAATCTGTAGACTATCTTAGTGTTGATGAAATACAGAAATTGCATCGGGATTGAAACAACAGTCATCATGCACACTTTCCCCCATGAGAGTAATGTCTCAAACATTCTATGCTTTGATCGTTCCCAGTTAGACCAGTAGTGGTTTCCGATGCACATCTGGAAGCATTCTGTAATCTGTGGACTGTCAAGAGTGTCGATGAAACACAGAAATTGCTTCGGGTTTGAATACAACAGTCACTATGGGCACTTTCCTCCATGGGAATAATGTCTCAAACAGTCTACGCTTTGATCGTTCCCTGGAAGACGAGTAGTAGTTTCCGATGCACATCTGGAGTCATTCTGTTATCTGTGGACTATCAGAGTGTTGATGAAACACAGAGATTGAATGGGGATTGAATACAACAGTCCCCATGCGCATTTTCCTCCATGGGAGTAATGTCTCAAACAGTCTACGCTTTGATCGTTCCCTGGAAGACCAGTAGTACTTTCCGATGCACATCTGGAGGCATTCGGTAATCTGTGGACTATCAGAGTGTTGTTGAAACACAGAAATTGCAACGCGATTTAATTCAACAGACACCATGCGCTCTTTCCTCCATGGGAGTAATGACTCAAACAGTCTACGCTTTGATCGTTCCCTGGAAGACCAGTAGTAGTTTCAGATGCACATCTGGAGGCATTCTGTTATCTGATGAGTATCTGAGTGTTGATGAAACACAGAGATTGAATGGGGATTGAATACAACAGTCCCCATGCACACTTTCCTCCATGGGAGTAATGTCTCAAACAGTCTACGCTTTGATCGTTCCCTCGAAGACCAGTAGCAGTTTCCGATGCACATCTGGAGGCAATCTGTAATCTGTGGACTATCAGAGTGTTGATGAAAGACAGAAATTGCTTCGGGATTGAATACAACAGTCACCATGACCACTTTCCTCCATGGGAGTAATTCTCAAACAGTCTACGCCTTGATCGTTCCCTGGAAGACCAGTAGTAGTTTCCGATGCACATCTGGAGGCATTCTGTAATCTGTGGACTATCAGAGTGTTGATGAAACACAGAAATCGCTTCGGGATTGAATACAACAGTCACCATGCGCACTTCCCTCCATGGGAGTAATGTCTCAAAGAGTATACGCTTTGATCGTTCCCTGGAGGACCAGTAGTAGTTTCCGATGCACATCTGGAGGCATTCTGTAATCTGTGGACATTCAGAGTGTTGATGAAACAAAGAAATTGCATCGGGATTGAATACAACAGTCACCATGCGCACTTTCCTCCATGGGAGTAATGTCTCAAACAGTCTACGGTAGATCGTTCCCTGGAAGACCAGTAGTTGTTTCCGATGAACATCTGGTGGCATTCTGTAGTCTGTGGACTATCAGAGTGTTGTTGAAACACAGAAATTGCATCAGGATTGAATACAACAGTAAAAAAGGGCACTTTCCTCCTTGGGAGTAATATCTCAGTCTACGCTTTGATCGTTCCCTGGACGACCAGTAGTAGTTTCCGATGCACATCTGGAGGCATTCTGTAATCTGATGATTATCTGAGTGTTGATGAAACACAGAAATTGCATTGAGATTGAATGCAACAGTCACCATGCACACTTTGCTCCATGGGAGTAATGTCTCAAGCAGTCTATTCTTTGATCGTTCCCAGGAAGACCAGTAGTAGTTTCCGATGCACATCTGGAGGCAATCTGTAATCTTTGGACTATCAGAGTGTTGATGTAACTCAGACATTGCATCGGGATTGAATACAACAGTCACCATGCGCACTTTCCTCCGTGGGAGTAATGTCACAAACAGTCTACGCTTTGATCGTTCCCAGGAAGACCAGTAGTAGTTTCCGATGCACATCTTGAGGCATTCTGTAATCTGTAGACTATCTTGGTGTTGATGAAATACAGAAATTGCATCGGGATTGAAACAACAGTCATCATGCACACTTTCCCCCATGAGAGTAATGTCTCAAACATTCTATGCTTTGATCGTTCCCAGTTAGACCAGTAGTGGTTTCCGATGCACATCTGGAAGCATCCTGTAATCTGTGGACTGTCAGAGTGTCGATGAAACACAGAAATTGCTTCGGGTTTGAATACAACAGTCACTATGGGCACTTTCCTCCATGGGAATAATGTCTCAAACAGTCTACGCTTTGATCGTTCCCTGGAAGACGAGTAGTAGTTTCCGATGCACATCTGGAGTCATTCTGTTATCTTTGGACTATCAGAGTGTTGATGAAACACAGAGATTGAATGGGGACTGAATACAACAGTCACCATGCGCACTTCCCTCCAAGGCAGTTATGTCTCAAACAGTTTACGCTTTGATCGTTCCCTGGAAGACCAGTAGTAGTTTGCGATGTACATCTGGAGGCATTCTGTAATCTGTGGACTATCAGAGTGTTGATGAAACACAGAGATTGAATGGGGATTGGATACAACAGTCACCATGCGCACTTTCCTCCATGGGAGTAATGTTTCAAACAGTCTACGCTTTGATCGTTCCCTGGAAGACCAGTAGTACTTTCCGATGCACATCTGGAGGCATTCGGTAATCTGTGGACTATCAGAGTGTTGCTGAAACACAGAAATTGCATCGCAATTTAATTCAACAGCCTCCATTCGCTCTTTCCTCCATGGGAGTAATGACTCAAACAGTCTACGCTTTGATCGTTCCCTGGAAGACCAGTCGTAGTTTCAGATGCACATCTGGAGGCATTCTGTAATCTGTGGACTATCTGAGTGTTGATGAAACACAGAAATTGCATCGGGATTGAATACAACAGTCACCAAGCGCACTTTCCCCTATGGGAGTAATGTCTCAAACATTCTACGTTTTGATCGTTCCCTGTTAGACCAGTAGTAGTTTCCGATGCACATCTGGAGGGAATCTGTAATCTGTGGACTATCAGAGTGTTGATGAAACTCAGAAATTGCATCGGGATTGAATACAACAGTCACCATGACCACTTTCCTCCATGGGAGTAATTCTCAAACAGTCTACGCCTTGATCGTTCCCTGGAAGACCAGTAGTAGTTTCCGATGCACAACTGGAGGCATTCTGTAATCTGTGGACTATCTGAGTGTTGATGAAACACAGAAATTGCATCGGGATTGAATACAACAGTCACCAAGCGCACTTTCCCCTATGGGAGTAATGTCTCAAACATTCTACGTTTTGATCGTTCCCTGTTAGACCAGTAGTAGTTTCCGATGCACATCTGGAGGCATTCTGTAATCTGTGGACTATCAGAGTGTTGATGAAACACAGAAATTGTTTCGGGATTGAATACAACAGTCACCATGCGCACTTCCCTCCATGGGAGTAATGTCTCAAAGAGTATACGCTTTGATCGTTACCTGGAAGACCAGTAGTAGTTTCCGATGCACATCTGGAGGCATTCTGTAATCTGTGGACTATCAGAGTGTTGATGAAACAAAGAAATTGCATCGGGATTGAATGCAACAGTCACCATGCGCACTTTCCTCCATGGGAGTAATGTCTCAAACCGTCTGCGCTTTGATCGTTCCCTGGTAGACCAATAGTAGTTTCCGATGCACATCAGGAGGCATTCTGTAATCTGTGGACTATCAGAGTGTTGATGAAACACAGAAATTACATCGGGATTGAATACAAGAGTCACCATGCGCACTTTCCTCCATGGGAGTAATGTCTCAAACAGTCTACTCTTTTATCGTTCCCTGGAAGACCAGTAGTAGTTTCCGATGCACATCTGGAGGCATTCTGTAATCTGTGGACATTCAGAGTGTTGATGAAACAAAGAAATTGCATCGGGATTGAATACAACAGTCACCATGCGCACTTTCCTCCATGGGAGTAATGTCTCAAACAGTCTACGGTAGATCGTTCCCTGGAAGACCAGTAGTTGTTTCCGATGAACATCTGGTGGCATTCTGTAGTCTGTGGACTATCAGAGTGTTGTTGAAACACAGAAATTGCATCAGGATTGAATACAACAGTAAAAAAGGGCACTTTCCTCCTTGGGAGTAATATCTCAGTCTACGCTTTGATCGTTCCCTGGACGACCAGTAGTAGTTTCCGATGCACATCTGGAGGCATTCTGTAATCTGATGATTATCTGAGTGTTGATGAAACACAGAAATTGCATTGAGATTGAATGCAACAGTCACCATGCACACTTTGCTCCATGGGAGTAATGTCTCAAGCAGTGTATTCTTTGATCGTTCCCAGGAAGACCAGTAGTAGTTTCCGATGCACATCTGGAGGCAATCTGTAATCTTTGGACTATCAGAGTGTTGATGTAACTCAGACATTGCATCGGGATTGAATACAACAGTAACCATGCGCACTTTCCTCCGTGGGAGTAATGTCACAAACAGTCTACGCTTTGATCGTTCCCAGGAAGACCAGTAGTAGTTTCCGATGCACATCTTGAGGCATTCTGTAATCTGTAGACTATCTTAGTGTTGATGAAATACAGAAATTGCATCGGGATTGAAACAACAGTCATCATGCACACTTTCCCCCATGAGAGTAATGTCTCAAACATTCTATGCTTTGATCGTTCCCAGTTAGACCAGTAGTGGTTTCCGATGCACATCTGGAAGCATTCTGTAATCTGTGGACTGTCAAGAGTGTCGATGAAACACAGAAATTGCTTCGGGTTTGAATACAACAGTCACTATGGGCACTTTCCTCCATGGGAATAATGTCTCAAACAGTCTACGCTTTGATCGTTCCCTGGAAGACGAGTAGTAGTTTCCGATGCACATCTGGAGTCATTCTGTTATCTGTGGACTATCAGAGTGTTGATGAAACACAGAGATTGAATGGGGATTGAATACAACAGTCCCCATGCGCATTTTCCTCCATGGGAGTAATGTCTCAAACAGTCTACGCTTTGATCGTTCCCTGGAAGACCAGTAGTACTTTCCGATGCACATCTGGAGGCATTCGGTAATCTGTGGACTATCAGAGTGTTGTTGAAACACAGAAATTGCAACGCGATTTAATTCAACAGACACCATGCGCTCTTTCCTCCATGGGAGTAATGACTCAAACAGTCTACGCCTTGATCGTTCCCTGGAAGACCAGTAGTAGTTTCAGATGCACATCTGGAGGCATTCTGTTATCTGATGAGTATCTGAGTGTTGATGAAACACAGAGATTGAATGGGGATTGAATACAACAGTCCCCATGCACACTTTCCTCCATGGGAGTAATGTCTCAAACAGTCTACGCTTTGTTCGTTCCCTCGAAGACCAGTAGCAGTTTCCGATGCACATCTGGAGGCAATCTGTAATCTGTGGACTATCAGAGTGTTGATGAAAGACAGAAATTGCTTCGGGATTGAATACAACAGTCACCATGACCACTTTCCTCCATGGGAGTAATTCTCAAACAGTCTACGCCTTGATCGTTCCCTGGAAGACCAGTAGTAGTTTCCGATGCACATCTGGAGGCATTCTGTAATCTGTGGAGTATCAGAGTGTTGATGAAACACAGAAATCGCTTCGGGATTGAATACAACAGTCACCATGCGCACTTCCCTCCATGGGAGTAATGTCTCAAAGAGTATACGCTTTGATCGTTCCCTGGAGGACCAGTAGTAGTTTCCGATGCACATCTGGAGGCATTCTGTAATCTGTGGACATTCAGAGTGTTGATGAAACAAAGAAATTGCATCGGGATTGAATACAACAGTCACCATGCGCACTTTCCTCCATGGGAGTAATGTCTCAAACAGTCTACGGTAGATCGTTCCCTGGAAGACCAGTAGTTGTTTCCGATGAACATCTGGTGGCATTCTGTAGTCTGTGGACTATCAGAGTGTTGTTGAAACACAGAAATTGCATCAGGATTGAATACAACAGTAAAAAAGGGCACTTTCCTCCTTGGGAGTAATATCTCAGTCTACGCTTTGATCGTTCCCTGGACGACCAGTAGTAGTTTCCGATGCACATCTGGAGGCATTCTGTAATCTGATGATTATCTGAGTGTTGATGAAACACAGAAATTGCATTGAGATTGAATGCAACAGTCACCATGCACACTTTGCTCCATGGGAGTAATGTCTCAAGCAGTCTATTCTTTGATCGTTCCCAGGAAGACCAGTAGTAGTTTCCGATGCACATCTGGAGGCAATCTGTAATCTTTGGACTATCAGAGTGTTGATGTAACTCAGACATTGCATCGGGATTGAATACAACAGTCACCATGCGCACTTTCCTCCGTGGGAGTAATGTCACAAACAGTCTACGCTTTGATCGTTCCCAGGAAGACCAGTAGTAGTTTCCGATGCACATCTTGAGGCATTCTGTAATCTGTAGACTATCTTGGTGTTGATGAAATACAGAAATTGCATCGGGATTGAAACAACAGTCATCATGCACACTTTCCCCCATGAGAGTAATGTCTCAAACATTCTATGCTTTGATCGTTCCCAGTTAGACCAGTAGTGGTTTCCGATGCACATCTGGAAGCATCCTGTAATCTGTGGACTGTCAGAGTGTCGATGAAACACAGAAATTGCTTCGGGTTTGAATACAACAGTCACTATGGGCACTTTCCTCCATGGGAATAATGTCTCAAACAGTCTACGCTTTGATCGTTCCCTGGAAGACGAGTAGTAGTTTCCGATGCACATCTGGAGTCATTCTGTTATCTTTGGACTATCAGAGTGTTGATGAAACACAGAGATTGAATGGGGACTGAATACAACAGTCACCATGCGCACTTCCCTCCAAGGCAGTTATGTCTCAAACAGTTTACGCTTTGATCGTTCCCTGGAAGACCAGTAGTAGTTTGCGATGTACATCTGGAGGCATTCTGTAATCTGTGGACTATCAGAGTGTTGATGAAACACAGAGATTGAATGGGGATTGGATACAACAGTCACCATGCGCACTTTCCTCCATGGGAGTAATGTCTCAAACCGTCTGCGCTTTGATCGTTCCCTGGTAGACCAATAGTAGTTTCCGATGCACATCAGGAGGCATTCTGTAATCTGTGGACTATCAGAGTGTTGATGAAACACAGAAATTACATCGGGATTGAATACAAGAGTCACCATGCGCACTTTCCTCCATGGGAGTAATGTCTCAAACAGTCTACTCTTTTATCGTTCCCTGGAAGACCAGTAGTAGTTTCCGATGCACATCTGGAGGCATTCTGTAATCTGTGGACTATCAGAGTGTTGTTGAAACACAGAAATTGCAGCGGGTTTGAATACAAGAGTCACCATGCGCACTTTCCTCCATGGGTGTAATGTCTCAAACAGTCTACGGTTTCATCTTCCCCTGGAAGACCAGTAGTTGTTTCCGATGCACATCAGGTGCCATTATGTAGTCTGTGGACTATCAGAGTGTTGATGAAACACAGAAATTACATCGGGATTGTATACAACAGTCACCATGCGCACTTTCCTACATGGGAGTAATGTCTCAAACAGTCTACGCTTTGATCGTTCCCTGGAAGACCAGTAGTAGTTTCCGATGCGCATCTGGAAGCATTCTGTAATCTGTGGACTATGAGAGTGTTTATGAACGCAGAAATTGCATCGGGATTGAATACAACAGTTACCATGCGCACTTTCCCCCATGGGAGTAATGTCTGAAACAGTCTATGATTTGATCGTTCCCTCGAAGACCAGTAGTAGTTTCCGATGCACATATGGAGGCATTCTGTAATCTGGGACTTTCAAAGTGTTGATGAACACAGAAATTGCACCGGGATTGAATACAACAGTCACCATGACCACTTTCCTCCATGGGAGTAATTCTCAAACAGTCTACGCCTTGATCGTTCCCTGGAAGACCAGTAGTAGTTTCCGATGCACATCTGGAGGCATTCTGTAATCTGTGGACTAACTGAGTGTTGATGAAACATAGAAATTGCATCGGGATTGAATACAACAGTCACCACGCGCACTTTCTTCCACGGGAGTAATGTCTCAAACAGTCTATGTTTTGATCGTTTCCTCGATGACCAGTAGTAGTTTCCGATGCACATCTGGAGGCATTCTGTAATCTGTGGACTATCAGAGTGTTGATGAAACACAGAAATTACATCGGGATTGAATACAACAGTCACCATTCGCACTTTCATCCATGGGAGTAATGTCTCAAACAGTCTACGCTTTGATCGTTCCCTGGAAGACCAGTAGCAGTTTCCGATGCACATCTGGAGGCTTTCTGTAATCTGTGGACTATCAGAGTGTTGATGAAGCAAAGAAATTGCATCGGGATTGAATACAACAGTCACCATGCGCACTTTCCTCCATGGGAGAAATGTCTCAAACAGTCTACGCTTTGATCGTACCCTGGAGGACCAGTAGCAGTTTCCGATGCACATCTGGAGGCATTGTGTAATCTGTGGACTACCAGAGTGTTGATGAAACACAGAAATTACATCGGGATTGAATACAACAGTCACCATGCGCACCTTCCTACATAGGAGTTATGTCTCAAACAGTCTACGCTTTGATCGTTCCCTGGAAGACCAGTATTAGTTTCCGATGCTCATCTGGAAGCATTCTGTAATCTGTGCACTGTCAGAGTGTTGATGAAACACAGAAATTGCATCGTGATTGAATACATCAGTCACCATGCGCACTTTCCTCCATGGGAGTAATGTCTGAAACAGTCTATGATTTGATCGTTCCCTCGAAGACCAGTAGTGGTTTCCGATGCACATCTAGAGGTATTCTGTAATCTGTGGTCTATCCGGGTGTTGATAAAAGACAGAAATTGAATCGGGATTGAATACAACAGTCACCATGCGCACTTTCCTCCATGGGAGTAATGTCTCAAACAGTCTACGCTTTGATCGTTCCCTGGAAGACCAGTAGTAGATTCGATTCACATCTGGAGGCATTCTGTAATCCGTGGTTCATCAAAGTGTTGATGAAACCCAGAAATTGCATCGTGATTGAATACAACAGTCACCATGGGTACTTTCCTCCATGGGAGTAATGTCTCAAACAGTCTACTCTTTTATCGTTCCCTGGAAGACCAGTAGTAGTTTCCGATGCACATCTGGAGGCATTCTGTAATCTGTGGACTATCAGAGTGTTGCTGAAACACAGAAATTGCATCGCAATTTAATTCAACAGCCACCATTCGCTCTTTCCTCCATGGGAGTAATGACTCAAACAGTCTACGCTTTGATCGTTCCCTGGAAGACCAGTAGTAGTTTCCGATGCACATCTGGAGGCATTCTGTAATCTGTGGACTATCAGAGTGTTGCTGAAACACAGAAATTGCATCGCAATTTAATTCAACAGCCACCATTCGCTCTTTCCTCCATGGGAGTAATGACTCAAACAGTCTATTCTTTGATCGTTCCCAGGAAGACCAGTAGCAGTTTCCGATGCACATCTGGAGGCAATCTGTAATCTGTGGACTATCAGAGTGTTGATGAAACTCAGAAATTGCATCGGGATTGAATACAGCAGTCACCATGACCACTTTCCTCCATGGGAGTAATTCTCAAACAGTCTACGCCTTGATCGTTCCCTGGAAGACCAGTAGTAGTTTCCGATGCACATCTGGAGGCATTCTGTAATCTGTGGACTATCTGAGTGTTGATGAAACACAGAAATTGCATCGGGATTGAATACAACAGTCACCAAGCGCACTTTCCGCTATGGGAGTAATGTCTCAAACATTCTACGTTTTGATCGTTCCCTGTTAGACCAGTAGTAGTTTCCGATGCACATCTGGAGGCATTCTGTAATCTGTGGACTATCAGAGTGTTGATGAAACACAGAAATTGTTTCGGGATTGAATACAACAGACACCATGCGCACTTCCCTCCATGGGAGTAATGTCTCAAAGAGTATACGCTTTGATCGTTACCTGGAAGACCAGTAGTAGTTTCCGATGCACATCTGGAGGCATTCTGTAATCTGTGGACTATCAGAGTGTTGATGAAACAAAGAAATTGCATCGGGATTGAATACAACAGTCACCATGCGCACTTTCCTCCATGGGAGTAATGTCTCAAACCGTCTGCGCTTTGATCGTTCCCTGGTAGACCAATAGTAGTTTCCGATGCACATCAGGAGGCATTCTGTAATCTGTGGACTATCAGAGTGTTGATGATACACAGAAATTACATCGGGATTGAATACAACAGTCACCATGCGCACTTTCCTCCATGGGAGTAATGTCTCAAACAGTCTACTCTTTTATCGTTCCCTGGAAGACCAGTAGTAGTTTCCGATGCACATCTGGAGGCATTCTGTAATCTGTGGACTATCAGAGTGTTGTTGAAACACAGAAATAGCAGCGGGATTGAATACAAGAGTCACCATGCGCACTTTCCTCCATGGGAGTAATGTCTCAAACAGTCTACGGTTTCATCTTCCCCTGGAAGACCAGTAGTTGTTTCCGATGCACATCAGGTGGCATTATGTAGTCTGTGGACTATCAGAGTGTTGATGAAACACAGAAATTACATCGGGATTGTATACAACAGTCACCATGCGCACTTTCCTACATAGGAGTAATGTCTCAAACAGTCTACGCTTTGATCGTTCCCTGGAAGACCAGTAGTAGTTTCCGATGCGCATCTGGAAGCATTCTGTAATCTGTGGATTATGAGAGTGTTTATGAACGCAGAAATTGCATCGGGATTGAATACAACAGTTACCATGCGCACTTTCCCCCATGGGAGTAATGTCTGAAACAGTCTATGATTTGATCGTTCCCTCGAAGACCAGTAGTAGTTTAAGATGCACATATGGAGGCATTCTGTAATCTGAGACTTTCAAAGTGTTGATGAACACAGAAATTGCACCGGGATTGAATACAACAGTCACCATGACCACTTTCCTCCATGGGAGTAATTCTCAAACAGTCTACGCCTTCATCGTTCCCTGGAAGACCAGTAGTAGTTTCCGATGCACATCTGGAGGCATTCTGTAATCTGTGGACTAACTGAGTGTTGATGAAACATAGAAATTGCATCGGGATTGAATACAACAGTTACCACGCGCACTTTCTTCCACGGGAGTAATGTCTCAAACAGTCTATGTTTTGATCGTTTCCTCGATGACCAGTAGTAGTTTCCGATGCACATCTGGAGGCATTCTGTAATCTGTGGACTATCAGAGTGTTGATGAAACACAGAAATTACATCGGGATTGAATACAACAGTCACCATTCGCACTTTCATCCATGGGAGTAATGTCTCAAAGAGTCTACGCTTTGATCGTTCCCTGGAAGACCAGTAGCAGTTTCCGATGCACATCTGGAGGCATTCTGTAATCTGTGGACTATCAGAGTGTTGATGAAACACAGAAATTACATCGGGATTGAATACAACAGTCACCATGCGCACTTTCCTCCATGGGAGAAATGTCTCAAACAGTCTACGCTTTGATCGTACCCTGGAGGACCAGTAGTAGTTTCCGATGCACATCTGGAGGCATTGTGTAATCTGTGGACTATCAGAGTGTTGATGAAACACAGAAATTGCATCGTGATTGAATACATCAGTCACCATGCGCACTTTCCTCCATGGGAGTAATGTCTGAAACAGTCTATGATTTGATCGTTCCCTCGAAGACCAGTAGTGGTTTCCGATGCACATCTAGAGGTATTCTGTAATCTGTGGTCTATCCGGGTGTTGATAAAAGACAGAAATTGAATCGGGATTGAATACAACAGTCACCATGCGCACTTTCCTCCATGGAAGTAATGTCTCAAACAGTCTACGCTTTGATCGTTCCCTGGAAGACCAGTAGTAGTTTCGATTCACATCTGGAGGCATTCTGAAATCTGTGGTTCATCAAAGTGTTGATGAAACCCAGAAATTGCATCGTGATTGAATACAACAGTCACCATGGGTACTTTCCTCCATGGGAGTAATGTCTCAAACAGTCTACACTTTTATCGTTCCCTGGAAGACCAGTAGTAGTTTCCGATGCACATCTGGAGGCATTCTGTAATCTGTGGACTATCAGAGTGTTGTTGAAACACAGAAATAGCAGCGGGATTGAATACAAGAGTCAGCATGCGCACTTTCCTCCATGGGAGTAATGTCTCAAACTGTCATCGGTTTGATCGTCCCCTGAAGACCAGTAGTAGTTTCCGATGCACATCTGGAAGCATTCTGTAATCTGTGGTCTATCCGGGTGTTGATGAAACACAGAAATTGCATTGGGATTGAATACAACAGTAACCATGCGCACTTTCCTCCATGGGAGTAATATCTCAGTCTACGCTTTGATCGTTCCCTGGAAGACCAATAGTAGTTTCCGATGAACATCTTGAGGCATTCTGTAATCTGTGGACCTTCAAAGTGTTGATGAAACACAGAATTTGCCTCGGGATTGAATACAACAGTCACCATGCGCACTTTCCTCCATGGGAGTAATGTCTCAATTGTCATCGATTTGATCGTTTCCTCGAAGACCAGTAGTAGTTTCCGATGCACATCTGGAAGCACTATGTAATCTGTTTTCTATCCGGGTGTTGATGAAACACAGAAAGTGTATCGGCATTGAATACAACAGTCACCAATGCGATCTTTCCTCCTTGGAGTAATGTCTCAAACAGTCTACTCCTTGATCGTTCCCTGGAGGACCAGTAGTAGTTTCCGATGCACATCTGGAGCCATTCTGTAAACTGTGGACTGAAACACAGAAATTGCATCGCGAATTAATACTACACACACCATGCGCACTTTCCTCCATGGGAGCAATGACTCAAACAGTCTACGATTTGGTCGTTCCCTGGAAGACCAGTAGTAGTTTCCGATGCACATCTGGAGGCATTCTGTAATCTGATGAATATCTGAGTGTTGATGAAACACAGAAATTGCATTGGAATTGAATACAACAGTCACCATGCGCACTTTCTTCCATGGGAGTAATGTCTCAAACAGTCTACGCTTTGATCGTTCCCAGGAAGACCAGTAGTAGTTTCCGATGAACATCTGGAGGCAATCTGTAATGAGTGGAGTATCAGAGTGTTGATGAAACTCAGAAATTGCATCTGGATTGAATACAACAGTCACCATGCGCACTTTCATCCATGGGAGTAATGTCTCAAACATTCTGCGATTTGTTCGTTCCCTGTTAGACCAGTAGTGGATTCCGATGCACAACTGGAGGCATTCTGTAATCTGTGGACTATCAGAGCGTCGATGAAACACAGAAATTGCTTCGGGATTGAATACAACAGTCACCATGCGTACTTTCCTCCATGGGAGTAATGTCTCAAACAGTCTACGGTTTGATCGTTCCCTGGAAGACCAATAGTAGTTTCCGATGCACATCTGGAGGCATTCTGTAATCTGTGGACTATCAGAGTGTTGATGAAACACAGAAATTACATCGGGATTGTATACAACAGTCACCATGCGCACTTTCCTCCATGGGAGTAATTACTCAAACAGTCTACGATTTGATCGTTCCCTGGAAGACCAGTAGTACTTTCCGATGCACATCTGGAGGCATTCTGTAATCTGATGAATATCTGAGTGTTGATGAAACACAGAAATTGCATTGGGATTGAATACAACAGTCACCATGCGCACTTTCCTCCATGGGAGTAATGTCTCAAACAGTCTACGCTTTGATCGTTCCCAGGAAGACCAGTAGTAGTTTCCGATGAACATCTGGAGGCAATCAGTAATCTGTGGAGTATCAGAGTGTTGATGAAACTCAGAAATTGCATCTGGATTGAATACAACAGTCACCATGCGCACTTTCATCCATGGGAGTAATGTCTCAAACATTCTGCGCTTTGTTCGTTCCCTGTTAGACCAGTAGTGGATTCCGATGCACAACTGGAGGCATTCTGTAATCTGTGGACTATCAGAGTGTCGATGAAACACAGAAATTGCTTCGGGATTGAATACAACAGTCACCATGCGTACTTTCCTCCATGGGAGTAATGTCTCAAACACTCTACGGTTTGATCGTTCCCTGGAAGACCAATAGTAGTTTCCGATGCACATCTGGAGGCATTCTGTAATCTGTGGAATATCAGAGTGTTGATGAAACACAGAAATTACATCGGGATTGTATACAACAGTCACCATGCCCACTTTCCTACATAAGAGTAATGTCTCAAACAGTCTACGCCTTGATCGTTCCCTTGAAGACCAGTAGTATTTTCCGATGCACATCTGGAAGCATTCTGTAATCTGTGGACTATGAGAGTTTTGATGAACACAGAAAATGCATCGGGATTGAATACAACAGTTACCATGCGCACTTTCCCCCATGGGAGTAATGTCTGAACAGTCTATGCTTTGATCGTTCCCTCGAAGACCAGTAGTAGTTTCCGATGCACATCTGGAGGCATTCTGTAATCTGTAGACCTTCAAAGTGTTGATGAACACAGAAATTGCATCGGGATTGAATACAACAGTCACCATTCGCACTTTCATCCATGGGAGTAATGTCTCAAACAGTCTACGCTTTGATCGCTCCCTGGAAGACCAGTAGCAGTTTCCGATGCACATCTGGAGGCATTCTGTAATCTGTGGACTATCAGAGTGTTGATGAAGCAAAGAAATTGCATCGGGATTGAATACAACAGTCACCATGCGCACTTTCCTCCATGGGAGAAATGTCTCAAACAGTCTACGCTTTGATCGTACCCTGGAAGACAAGTAGTAGTTTCCGATGCACATATGGAGGCATTGTGTAATCTGTGGACTATCAGAGTGTTGATGAAACACAGAAATTACATCGGGATTGAATACAACAGTCACCATGCGCACCTTCCTACATAGGAGTTATGTCTCAAACAGTCTACGATTTGATCGTTCCCTGGAAGACCAGTATTAGTTTACGATGCTCATCTGGAAGCATTCTGTAATCTGTGGACTGTCAGAGTGTTGATGAAACACAGAAATTGCATCGTGATTGAATACAACAGTTACCATGCGCACTTTCCCCCATGGGAGTAATGTATCATACAGTCTATGATTTGATCGTTCCCTCGAAGACCAGTAGTATTTTTCCATGCACATCTGGAGGCATTCTGTAATCTGTGGTTCATCAAAGTGTTGATGAAACCCAGAAATTGCATCGTGATTGAATACAACAGTCACCATGGGTACTTTCCTCCATGGGAGTAATGTCTCAAACAGTCCACTCTTTTATCGTTCCCTGGAAGACCAGTAGTAGTTTCCGATGCACATCTGGAGGCATTCTGTAATCTGTGGACTATCAGAGTGTTTTTGAAACACAGAAATGGCAGCGGGATTGAATACAAGAGTCACCATGCGCACTTTCCTCCATGGGAGTAATGTCTCAAACAATCTACGGTTTCATCGTCCCTGGAAGACCAGTATTTGTTTCCGATGCACATCAGGTAGCATTCTGTAGTCTGTGGACTATCAGAGTGTTGTTGAAACACAGAAATTGCATCGGGATTGAATACAAAAGTAACCATGTGCACTTTCCTCCATGGGGGTAATATCTCAGTCTACGCTTTGATCGTTCCCTGGAAGACCAATAGTAGTTTCCGATGAACATCTTGAGGCATTCTGTAATCTGTGGACCTTCAAAGTGTTGATGAAACACAGAATTTGCCTCGGGATTGAATACAACAGTCACCATGCCCACTTTCTTCCATGGGAGTAATGTCTCAAACAGTCTACGCTTTGATCGTGCCCTGGAAGAACAGTAGTAGTTTCCGATGCACATCTGGAGGCATTCTGTAATCTGTGGACTATCAGAGTGTTGATGAAACACAGAAATTACATCGGGATTGAATACAACGGTCACCATGCGCACTTTCCTCCTCGGCAGTAATGTCTCAATTGTCATAGATTTGATCGTTCCCTAAAGACCAGTAGTAGTTTCCGATGCATATCTGGAAGCACTCTGTAATCTGTGGTCTATCCGAGTGTTGATGAAACCCAGAAAGTGTATCGGCATTGAATACAACAGTCACCAATGCGATCTTTCCTCCTTGGAGGAATGTCTCAAACAGTCTACTCCTTGATCGTTCCCTGGAGGACCAGTAGTAGTTTCCGATGCACATCTGGAGCCATTCTGTAAACTGTGGACTATCAGAGTGTTGTTGAAACACAGAAACTGAATCGCGATTTAATACAACACACACCATGTGCACTTTCCTCCATGGGAGTAATGACTCAAACAGTCTACGATTTGATCGTTCCCTGGAAGACCAGTAGTAGTTTCCGATGCACATCTGGAGGCATTCTGTAATCTGATGAATATCTGAGTGTTGATGAAACACAGAAATTGCATTGGGATTGAATACAACAGTCACCATGCGCACTTTCCTCCATGGGAGTATTATCTCAACCAGTCTACGGTTTCATAGTCCCTGGAAGACCAGTAGTTGTTTCCGATGCCCATCAGGTGGCATTCTGTAGTCTGTGGACTATCAGAGTGTTGTTGAAACACAGAAATTGCATCAGGATTGATTACAACAGTAACCATGTGCACTTTCCTCCATGGGAGTAATATCTCAGTCTACGCTTTGATCGTTCCCTGGAAGACCATTAGTAGTTTCCGATGAACATCTTGAGGCATTCTGTAATCTGTGGACCTTCAAAGTGTTGGTGAAACACAGAATTTGCCTCGGGATTGAATACAACAGTCACCATGCGCTCTTTCCTCCATGGGAGTAATGTCTCAAACAGTCTACGGTTTGATCGTTCCCTGGAAGACCAATAGTAGTTTCCGATGCACATCTGGAGGCATTCTGTAATCTGTGCAATATCAGAGTGTTGATGAAACACAGAAATTACATCGGGATTGTATACAACAGTCACCATGCCCACTTTCCTACATAGGAGTAATGTCTCAAACAGTCTACGCTTTGATCGTTCCCTGGAAGACCAGTAGTAGTTTCCGATGCACATCTGGAAGCATTCTGTAATCTGTGGACTATGAGAGTTTTGATGAAAACAGAAATTGCATCGGGATTGAATACAACAGTCACTATGACCACTTTCCTCCCTGGGAGTAATTCTCAAACAAACTACGACTTGATCGTTCCCTGGAAGACCAGTAGTAGTTTCCGATGCACATCTGGAGGCATTCTGTAATCTGTGGACTAAGTGAGTGTTGATGAAACATAGAAATTGCATCGGGCTTGAATACAACAGTCACCACGCGCACTTTCTTCCACGGGAGTAATGTCTCAAACAGTCTATGCTTTGATCGTTTCCTCGATGACCAGTAGTAGTTTCCGATGCACATCTGGAGGCATTCTGTAATCTGTGGACTATCAGAGTGTTGATGAAACACAGAAATTACATCGGGATTGAATACAACAGTCACCATTCGCACTTTCATCCATGGGAGTAATGTCTCAAACAGTCTACGCTTTGATCGCACCCTGGAAGACCAGTAGCAGTTTCCGATGCACATCTGGAGGCATTCTGTAATCTGTGGACTATCTGAGTGTTGATGAAGCAAAGAAATTGCATCGGGATTGAATACAACAGTCACCATGCGCACTTTCCTCCATGGGAGAAATGTCTCAAACAGTCTACGCTTTGATCGTACCCTGGAAGACCAGTAGTAGTTTCCGATGCACATATGGAGGCATTGTGTAATCTGTGGACTATCAGAGTGTTGATGAAACACAGAAATTACATCGGGATTGAATACAACAGTCACCATGCGCACCTTCCTACATAGGAGTTATGTCTCAAACAGTCTACGCTTTGATCGTTCCCTGGAAGACAAGTATTAGTTTCCGATGCTCATCTGGAAGCATTCTGTAATCTGTGGACTGTCAGAGTGTTGATGAAACACAGAAATTGCATCGTGATTGAATACAACAGTTACCATGCACACTTTCCCCCATGGGAGTAATGTCTCATACAGTCTATGATTTGATCGTTCCCTCGAAGACCAGTAGTATTTTTCGATGCACATCTGGAGGCATTCTGTAATCTGTGGTTCATCAAAGTGTTGATGAAACCCAGAAATTGCATCGTGATTGAATACAACAGTCACCATGGGTACTTTCCTCCATGGGAGTAATGTCTCAAACAGTCTACTCTTTTATCGTTCCCTGGAAGACCAGTAGTAGTTTCCGATGCACATCTGGAGGCATTCTGTAATCTGTGGACTATCAGAGTGTTGTTGAAACACAGAAATAGCAGCGGGATTGAATACAAGAGTCACCATGCGCACTTTCCTCCATGGGAGTAATGTCTCAAACAGTCTACGGTTTCATCGTCCCTGGAAGACCAGTAGTTGTTTCCGATGCACATCAGGTGGCATTCTGTAGTCTGTGGACTATCAGAGTGTTGTTGAAACACAGAAATTGCATCAGGATTGAATACAAAAGTAATCATGTGCACTTTCCTCCATGGGAGTAATATCTCAGTCTACGCTTTGATCGTTCCCTGGAAGACCAATAGTAGTTTCCGATGAACATCTTGATGCATTCTGTAATCTGTGGACTATCACAGTGTTGATGAAACACAGAAATTACATCGGGATTTAATACAACAGTCACCATGCGCACTATCCTCCATGGGAGTAATGTCTCAAACTGTCATCGGTTTGATCGTCCCCTGAAGACCAGTAGTAGTTTCCGATGCACATCTGGATGCATACTGCAATCTGTGGTCCATCCGGGTGTTGATGAAACACAGAAATTGCATTGGGATTGAATACAACAGTAACCATGCTTACTTTCCTCCATGGGAGTAATATCTCAGTCTACGCTTTGATCGTTCCCTGGAAGACCAATAGTAGTTTCCGATGAACATCTTGAGGCATTCTGTAATCTGTGGACCTTCAAAGTGTTGATGAAACACAGAATTTGCTTCGGGATTGAATACAACAGTCACCATGCGCACTTTCCTCCACGGGAGTAATGTCTCAAACAGTCTACGATTTGATCGATGCCTGGAAGATCAGTAGTAGTTTCCGATGCACATCTGGAGGCATTCTGTAATCTGTGGACTATCAGAGTGTTGATGAAACACAGAAATTATATCGGGATTGAATACAACGGTCACCATGTGCCCTTTCCTCCATGGGAGTAATGTCTCAATTGTCATCGATTTGAACGTTCCCTGAAGACCAGTCGTAGTTTCCGATGCACATCTGGAAGCACTCTGTAATCTGTGGTCTATCCGGGTGTTGATCAAACATAGAAAGTGTATCGCCATTGAATACAACAGTCACCAATGCGATCTTTCCTCCTTGGAGTAATGTCTCAAACAGTCTACTCCTTGATCGTTCCCTGGAGGACCAGTAGTAGTTTCCGATGCACATCTGGAGCCATTCTGTAAACTGTGGACTATCAGAGTGTTGTTGAAACACAGAAATTGAATCGCGATTTAATACAACACACACCATGTGCACTTTCCTCCATGGGAGTAATGACTCAAACAGTCTACGATTTGATCGTTCCCTGGAAGACCAGTAGTAGTTTCCGATGCACATCTGGAGGGATTCTGTAATCTGATGAATATCTGAGTGTTGATGAAACACAGAAATTGCATTGGGATTGAATACAACAGTCACCATGCGCACTTTCCTCCATGGGAGTAATATCTCAACCAGTCTACGGTTTCATCGTCCCTGGAAGACCAGTAGTTGTGTCCGATGGACATCAGGTGGCATTCTGTAGTCTGTGGACTATCAGAGTGTTGTTGAAATACAGGAATTGCATCAGGATTGAATACAACAGTAACCATGTGCACTTTCCTCCATGGGAGTAATATCTCAGTCTACGCTTTGATCGTTCCCTGGAAGACCATTAGTAGTTTCCGATGAACATCTTGAGGCATTCTGTAATCAGTTGACCTTCAAAGTGTTGATGAAACACAGAATTTGCCTCGGGATTGAATACAACAGTCACCATGCGCTCTTTCCTCCATGGGAGTAATGTCTCAAACAGTCTACGCTTTGATCGTTCCCTGGAAGACCAATAGTAGTTTCCGATGCACATCTGGAGGCATTCTGTAATCTGTGGAATATCAGAGTGTTGATGAAACACAGAAAATAAATCGGGATTGTATACAACAGTCACCATGCCCACTTTCCTACATAGGAGTAATGTCTCAAACAGTCTACGCTTTGATCGTTCCCTGGAAGACCAGTAGTAGTTTCCGATGCACATCTGGAAGCATTCTGTAATCTGTGGACTATGAGAGTTTTGATGAACACAGAAAATGCATCGGGATTAAATACAACAGTTACCATGCGCACTTTCCCCCATGGGAGTAATGTCTGAACAGTCTATGCTTTGATCGTTCCCTCGAACACCAGTAGTAGTTTCCGATGCACATCTGGAGGCATTCTGTAATCTGTAGACCTTCAAAGTGTTGATGAACACAGAAATTGCATCGGGATTGAATACAACAGTCACCATGCCCACTTTCCTCCATGGGAGTAATTGTCAAACAGTCTACGCTTTGATCGTTCCCTGGAAGACCAGTAGTAGTTTCCGATGCACATCTGGAGGCATTCTGTAATCTGTGGACTAACTGAGTGTTGATGAAACATAGAAATTGCATAGGGGTTGAATACAACAGTCACCACGCGCACTTTCTTCCACGGGAGTAATGTCTCAAACAGTCTATGCTTTGATCGTTTCCTCGATGACCAGTAGTAGTTTCCGATGCACATCTGGAGGCATTCTGTAATCTGTGGACTATCAGAGTGTTGATGAAACACAGAAATTACATCGGGATTGAATACAACAGTCACCATTCGCACTTTCATCCATGGGAGTAATGTCTCAAACAGTCTACGCTTTGATCGCTCCCTGGAAGACCAGTAGCAGTTTCCGATGCACATCTGGAGGCATTCTGTAATCTGTGGACTATCAGAGTGTTGATGAAGCAAAGAAATTGCATCGGGATTGAATACAACAGTCACCATGCGCACTTTCCTCCATGGGAGAAATGTCTCAAACAGTCTACGCTTTGATCGTACCCTGGAAGACCAGTAGTAGTTTCCGATGCACATATGGAGGCATTGTGTAATCTGTGGACTATCAGAGTGTTGATGAAACACAGAAATTACATCGGGATTGAATACAACAGTCACCATGCGCACCTTCCTACATAGGAGTTATGTCTCAAACAGTCTACGCTTTGATCGATGCCTGGAAGATCAGTAGTAGTTTCCGATGCACATCTGGAGGCATTCTGTAATCTGTGGACTATCAGAGTGTTGATGAAACACAGAAATTATATCGGGATTGAATACAACGGTCACCATGTGCCCTTTCCTCCATGGGAGTAATGTCTCAATTGTCATCGATTTGAACGTTCCCTGAAGACCAGTCGTAGTTTCCGATGCACATCTGGAAGCACTCTGTAATCTGTGGTCTATCCGGGTGTTGATCAAACATAGAAAGTGTATCGCCATTGAATACAACAGTCACCAATGCGATCTTTCCTCCTTGGAGTAATGTCTCAAACAGTCTACTCCTTGATCGTTCCCTGGAGGACCAGTAGTAGTTTCCGATGCACATCTGGAGCCATTCTGTAAACTGTGGACTATCAGAGTGTTGTTGAAACACAGAAATTGAATCGCGATTTAATACAACACACACCATGTGCACTTTCCTCCATGGGAGTAATGACTCAAACAGTCTACGATTTGATCGTTCCCTGGAAGACCAGTAGTAGTTTCCGATGCACATCTGGAGGGATTCTGTAATCTGATGAATATCTGAGTGTTGATGAAACACAGAAATTGCATTGGGATTGAATACAACAGTCACCATGCGCACTTTCCTCCATGGGAGTAATATCTCAACCAGTCTACGGTTTCATCGTCCCTGGAAGACCAGTAGTTGTGTCCGATGGACATCAGGTGGCATTCTGTAGTCTGTGGACTATCAGAGTGTTGTTGAAATACAGGAATTGCATCAGGATTGAATACAACAGTAACCATGTGCACTTTCCTCCATGGGAGTAATATCTCAGTCTACGCTTTGATCGTTCCCTGGAAGACCATTAGTAGTTTCCGATGAACATCTTGAGGCATTCTGTAATCAGTTGACCTTCAAAGTGTTGATGAAACACAGAATTTGCCTCGGGATTGAATACAACAGTCACCATGCGCTCTTTCCTCCATGGGAGTAATGTCTCAAACAGTCTACGCTTTGATCGTTCCCTGGAAGACCAATAGTAGTTTCCGATGCACATCTGGAGGCATTCTGTAATCTGTGGAATATCAGAGTGTTGATGAAACACAGAAAATAAATCGGGATTGTATACAACAGTCACCATGCCCACTTTCCTACATAGGAGTAATGTCTCAAACAGTCTACGCTTTGATCGTTCCCTGGAAGACCAGTAGTAGTTTCCGATGCACATCTGGAAGCATTCTGTAATCTGTGGACTATGAGAGTTTTGATGAACACAGAAAATGCATCGGGATTAAATACAACAGTTACCATGCGCACTTTCCCCCATGGGAGTAATGTCTGAACAGTCTATGCTTTGATCGTTCCCTCGAACACCAGTAGTAGTTTCCGATGCACATCTGGAGGCATTCTGTAATCTGTAGACCTTCAAAGTGTTGATGAACACAGAAATTGCATCGGGATTGAATACAACAGTCACCATGCCCACTTTCCTCCATGGGAGTAATTGTCAAACAGTCTACGCTTTGATCGTTCCCTGGAAGACCAGTAGTAGTTTCCGATGCACATCTGGAGGCATTCTGTAATCTGTGGACTAACTGAGTGTTGATGAAACATAGAAATTGCATAGGGGTTGAATACAACAGTCACCACGCGCACTTTCTTCCACGGGAGTAATGTCTCAAACAGTCTATGCTTTGATCGTTTCCTCGATGACCAGTAGTAGTTTCCGATGCACATCTGGAGGCATTCTGTAATCTGTGGACTATCAGAGTGTTGATGAAACACAGAAATTACATCGGGATTGAATACAACAGTCACAATTCGCACTTTCATCCATGGGAGTAATGTCTCAAACAGTCTACGCTTTGATCGCTCCCTGGAAGACCAGTAGCAGTTTCCGATGCACATCTGGAGGCATTCTGTAATCTGTGGACTATCAGAGTGTTGATGAAGCAAAGAAATTGCATCGGGATTGAATACAACAGTCACCATGCGCACTTTCCTCCATGGGAGAAATGTCTCAAACAGTCTACGCTTTGATCGTACCCTGGAAGACCAGTAGTAGTTTCCGATGCACATATGGAGGCATTGTGTAATCTGTGGACTATCAGAGTGTTGATGAAACACAGAAATTACATCGGGATTGAATACAACAGTCACCATGCGCACCTTCCTACATGGGAGTTATGTCTCAAACAGTCTACGCTTTGATCGTTCCCTGGAAGAACAGTAGTAGTTTTCGATGCACATCTGGAGGCATTCTGTAATCTGTGGACTATCAGAGTGTTGATGAAACACAGAAATTACATCGGGATTGAATACAACGGTCACCATGCGCACTTTCCTCCATGGCAGTAATGTCTCAATTGTCATCGATTTGATCGTTCCCTAAAGACCAGTAGTAGTTTCCGATGCACATCTGGAAGCACTCTGTAATCTGTGGTCTATCCGAGTGTTGATGAAACCCAGAAAGTGTATCGGCATTGAATACAACAGTCACCAATGCGATCTTTCCTCCTTGGAGTAATGTCTCAAACAGTCTACTCCTTGATCGTTCCCTGGAGGACCAGTAGTAGTTTCCGATGCACATCTGGAGCCATTCTGTAAACTGTGGACTATCAGAGTGTTGTTGAAACACAGAAATTGAATCGCGATTTAATACAACACACACCATGTGCACGTTCCTCCATGGGAGTAATGACTCAAACAGTCTACGATTTGATCGTTCCCTGGAAGACCAGTAGTTGTTTCCGATGCACATCTGGAGGCATTCTGTAATCTGATGAATATCTGAGTGTTGATGAAACACAGAAATTACATTGGGATTGAATACAACAGTCACCATGCGCACTTTCCTCCATGGGAGTATTATTTCAACCAGTCTACGGTTTCATCGTCCCTGGAAGACCAGTAGTTGTTTCCGATGCCCATCAGGTGGCATTCTGTAGTCTGTGCACTATCAGAGTGTTGATGAAACACAGAAATTACATCGGGATTTAATACAACGGTCACCATGCGCACTATCCTCCATGGGAGTAATGTCTCAAACTGTCATCGGTTTGATCGTCCCCTGAAGACCAGTAGTAGTTTCCGATGCACATCTGGATGCATACTGCAATCTGTGGTCCATCCGGGTCTTGATGAAACACAGAAATTGCATTGGGATTGAATACAACAGTAACCATGCGCACTTTCCTCCATGGGAGTAATATCTCAGTCTACGCTTTGATCGTTCCCTGGAAGACCAACAGTAGTTTCCGATGAACATCTTGAGGCATTCTGTAATCTGTGGACCTTCAAAGTGTTGATGGAACACAGAATTTGCTTCGGGATTGAATACAACAGTCACCATGCGCACTTTCCTCCACGGGAGTAATGTCTCAAACAGTCTACGCTTTGATCGTTGCCTGGAAGAACAGTAGTAGTTTCCGATGCACATCTGGAGGCATTCTGTAATCTGTGGACTATCAGAGTGTTGATGAAACACAGAAATTATATCGGGATTGAATACAACGGTCACCATGCGCCCTTTCCTCCATGGGAGTAATGTCTCTATTGTCATCGATTTGATCGTTCCCTGGAGGACCAGTAGTAGTTTCCGATGCACATCTGGAGCCATTCTGTAAACTGTGGACTATCAGAGTGTTGTTGAAACACAGAAAATGAATCGCGATTTAATACAACACTTACCATGTGCACTTTCCTCCATGGGAGTATTGACTCAAACAGTCTACGATTTGATCGTTCCCTGGAAGACCAGTAGTAGTTTCCGATGCACATCTGGAGGCATTCTGTAATCTGATGAATATCTGAGTGTTGATGAAACACAGAAATTGCATTGGGATTGAATACAACAGTCACCATGCGCACTTTCCTCCATGGGAGTATTATCTCAACCAGTCTACGGTTTCATCGTCCCTGGAAGACCAGTAGTTGTTTCCGATGCCCATCAGGTGGCATTCTGTAGTCTGTGGACTATCAGAGTGTTGTTGAAACACAGAAATTGCATCAGGATTGAATACAACAGTAACCATGAGCACTTTCCTCCATGGGAGTAATATCTCAGTCTACGCTTTGATCGTTCCCTGGAAGACCATTAGTAGTTTCCGATGAACATCTTGAGGCATTCTGTAATCTGTGGACCTTCAAAGTGTTGATGAAACACAGAATTTGCCTCGGGATTGAATACAACAGTCACCATGCGCACTTTCCTCCATGGGAGTAATGTCTCAAACAGTCTACGCTTTGATCGTTCCCTGGAAGAACAGTAGTAGTTTCCGATGCACATCTGGAGGCATTCTGTAATCTGTGGACTATCAGAGTGTTGATGAAACACAGAAATTACATCGGGGTTTAATACAACGGTCACCATGCGCACTATCCTCCATGGGAGTAATGTCTAAAACTGTCATCGGTTTGATCGTCCCCTGAAGACCAGTAGTAGTTTCCGATGCACATCTGGATGCATACTGTAATCTGTGGTCCATCCGGGTGTTGATCAAACCCAGAAAGTGTATCGCCATTGAATACAACAGTCACCAATGCGATCTTTCCTCCTTGGAGGAATGTCTCAAACAGTCTACTCCTTGATCGTTCCCTGGAGGACCAGTAGTAGTTTCCGATGCACATCTGGAGCCATTCTGTAAACTGTGGACTATCAGAGTGTTGTTGAAACACAGAAACTGAATCGCGATTTAATACAACACACACCATGTGCACTTTCCTCCATGGGAGTAATGACTCAAACAGTCTACGATTTGATCGTTCCCTGGAAGACCAGTAGTAGTTTCCGATGCACATCTGGAGGCATTCTGTAATCTGATGAATATCTGAGTGTTGATGAAACACAGAAATTGCATTGGGATTGAATACAACAGTCACCATGCGCACTTTCCTCCTTGGGAGTAATATCTCAACCAGTCTACGGTTTCATCGTCCCTGGAAGGCCAGTAGTTGCGTCCGATGCACATCAGGTGGCATTCTGTAGTCTGTGGACTATCAGAGTGTTGTTGAAACACAGAAATTGCATCAGGATTGAATACAACAGTAACCATGTGCACTTTCCTCCATGGGAGTAATATCTCAGTCTTAGCTTTGATCGTTCCCTGGAAGACCATTAGTAGTTTCCGATGAACATCTTGAGGCATTCTGTAATCTGTGGACCTTCAAAGTGTTGATGAAACACAGAATTTGCCTCGGGATTGAATACAACAGTCACCATGCGCTCTTTCCTCCATGGGAGTAATGTCTCAAACAGTCTACGCTTTGATCGTTCCCTGGAAGAACTGTAGTAGTTTCCGATGCACATCTGGAGGCATTCTGTAATCTGTGGACTATCAGAGTGTCGATGAAACACAAAAATTGCTTCGGGATTGAATACAACAGTCACCATGCCCACTTTCCTACATAGGAGTAATGTCTCAAACAGTCTACGCTTTGATCGTTCCCTGGAAGACCAGTAGTAGTTTCCGATGCACATCTGGAAGCATTCTGTAATCTGTGGACTATGAGAGTTTTGATGAACACAGAAATTGCATCGGGATTGAATACAACAGTCACTATGACCACTTTCCTCCCTGGGAGTAATTCTCAAACAAACTACGACTTGATCGTTCCCTGGAAGACCAGTAGTAGTTTCCGATGCACATCTGGAGGCATTCTGTAATCTGTGGACTAAGTGAGTGTTGATGAAACATAGAAATTGCATCGGGCTTGAATACAACAGTCACCACGCGCACTTTCTTCCACGGGAGTAATGTCTCAAACAGTCTATGCTTTGATCGTTTCCTCGATGACCAGTAGTAGTTTCCGATGCACATCTGGAGGCATTCTGTAATCTGTGGACTATCAGAGTGTTGATGAAACACAGAAATTACATCGGGATTGAATACAACAGTCACCATTCGCACTTTCATCCATGGGAGTAATGTCTCAAACAGTCTACGCTTTGATCGCACCCTGGAAGACCAGTAGCAGTTTCCGATGCACATCTGGAGGCATTCTGTAATCTGTGGACTATCTGAGTGTTGATGAAGCAAAGAAATTGCATCGGGATTGAATACAACAGTCACCATGCGCACTTTCCTCCATGGGAGAAATGTCTCAAACAGTCTACGCTTTGATCGTACCCCGGAAGACCAGTAGTAGTTTCTGATGCACATATGGAGGCATTGTGTAATCTGTGGACTATCAGAGTGTTGATGAAACACAGAAATTACATCGGGATTGAATACAACAGTCACCATGCGCACCTTCCTACATAGGAGTTATGTCTCAAACAGTCTACGCTTTGATCGTTCCCTGGAAGACAAGTATTAGTTTCCGATGCTCATCTGGAAGCATTCTGTAATCTGTGGACTGTCAGAGTGTTGATGAAACACAGAAATTTCATCGTGATTGAATACAACAGTTACCATGCACACTTTCCCCCATGGGAGTAATGTCTCATACAGTCTATGATTTGATCGTTCCCTCGAAGACCAGTAGTATTTTTCGATGCACATCTGGAGGCATTCTGTAATCTGTGGTTCATCAAAGTGTTGATGAAACCCAGAAATTGCATCGTGATTGAATACAACAGTCACCATGGGTACTTTCCTCCATGGGAGTAATGTCTCAAACAGTCTACTCTTTTATCGTTCCCTGGAAGACCAGTAGTAGTTTCCGATGCACATCTGGAGGCATTCTGTAATCTGTGGACTATCAGAGTGTTGTTGAAACACAGAAATTGCATCAGGATTGAATACAAAAGTAATCATGTGCACTTTCCTCCATGGGAGTAATATCTCAGTCTACGCTTTGATCGTTCCCTGGAAGACCAATAGTAGTTTCCGATGAACATCTTGAGGCGTTCTGTAATCTGTGGACCTTCAAAGTGTTGATGAAACACAGAATTTGCTTCGGGATTGAATACAACAGTCACCATGCGCACTTTCCTCCACGGGAGTAATGTCTCAAACAGTCTACGATTTGATCGATGCCTGGAAGATCAGTAGTAGTTTCCGATGCACATCTGGAGGCATTCTGTAATCTGTGGACTATCAGAGTGTTGTTGAAATACAGGAATTGCATCAGGATTGAATACAACAGTAACCATGTGCACTTTCCTCCATGGGAGTAATATCTCAGTCTACGCTTTGATCGTTCCCTGGAAGACCATTAGTAGTTTCCGATGAACATCTTGAGGCATTCTGTAATCTGTTGACCTTCAAAGTGTTGATGAAACACAGAATTTGCCTCGGGATTGAATACAACAGTCACCATGCGCTCTTTCCTCCATGGGAGTAATGTCTCAAACAGTCTACGCTTTGATCGTTCCCTGGAAGACCAATAGTAGTTTCCGATGCACATCTGGAGGCATTCTGTAATCTGTGGAATATCAGAGTGTTGATGAAACACAGAAAATACATCGGGATTGTATACAACAGACACCATGCCCACTTTCCTACATAGGAGTAATGTCTCAAACAGTCTACGCTTTGATCGTTCCCTGGAAGACCAGTAGTAGTTTCCGATGCACATCTGGAAGCATTCTGTAATCTGTGGACTATGAGAGTTTTGATGAACACAGAAAATGCATCGGGATTAAATACAACAGTTACCATGCGCACTTTCCCCCATGGGAGTAATGTCTGAACAGTCTATGCTTTGATCGTTCCCTCGAACACCAGTAGTAGTTTCCGATGCACATCTGGAGGCATTCTGTAATCTGTAGACCTTCAAAGTGTTGATGAACACAGAAATTGCATCGGGATTGAATACAACAGTCACCATGCCCACTTTCCTCCATGGGAGTAATTGTCAAACAGTCTACGCTTTGATCGTTCCCTGGAAGACCAGTAGTAGTTTCCGATGCACATCTGGAGGCATTCTGTAATCTGTGGACTAACTGAGTGTTGATGAAACATAGAAATTGCATAGGGGTTGAATACAACAGTCACCACGCGCACTTTCTTCCACGGGAGTAATGTCTCAAACAGTCTATGCTTTGATCGTTTCCTCGATGACCAGTAGTAGTTTCCGATGCACATCTGGAGGCATTCTGTAATCTGTGGACTATCAGAGTGTTGATGAAACACAGAAATTACATCGGGATTGAATACAACAGTCACCATTCGCACTTTCATCCATGGGAGTAATGTCTCAAACAGTCTACGCTTTGATCGCTCCCTGGAAGACCAGTAGCAGTTTCCGATGCACATCTGGAGGCATTCTGTAATCTGTGGACTATCAGAGTGTTGATGAAGCAAAGAAATTGCATCGGGATTGAATACAACAGTCACCATGCGCACTTTCCTCCATGGGAGAAATGTCTCAAACAGTCTACGCTTTGATCGTACCCTGGAAGACCAGTAGTAGTTTCCGATGCACATATGGAGGCATTGTGTAATCTGTGGACTATCAGAGTGTTGATGAAACACAGAAATTACATCGGTATTGAATACAACAGTCACCATGCGCACCTTCCTACATAGGAGTTATGTCTCAAACAGTCTACGCTTTGATCGTTCCCTGGAAGAACAGTAGTAGTTTTCGATGCACATCTGGAGGCATTCTGTAATCTGTGGACTATCAGAGTGTTGAAGAAACACAGAAATTACATCGGGATTGAATACAACGGTCACCATGCGCACTTTCCTCCATGGCAGTAATGTCTCAATTGTCATCGATTTGATCGTTCCCTAAAGACCAGTAGTAGTTTCCGATGCACATCTGGAAGCACTCTGTAATCTGTGGTCTATCCGAGTGTTGATGAAACCCAGAAAGTGTATCGGCATTGAATACAACAGTCACCAATGCGATCTTTCCTCCTTGGAGTAATGTCTCAAACAGTCTACTCCTTGATCGTTCCCTGGAGGACCAGTAGTAGTTTCCGATGCACATCTGGAGCCATTCTGTAAACTGTGGACTATCAGAGTGTTGTTGAAACACAGAAATTGAATCGCGATTTAATACAACACACACCATGTGCACGTTCCTCCATGGGAGTAATGACTCAAACAGTCTACGATTTGATCGTTCCCTGGAAGACCAGTAGTTGTTTCCGATGCACATCTGGAGGCATTCTGTAATCTGATGAATATCTGAGTGTTGATGAAACACAGAAATTACATTGGGATTGAATACAACAGTCACCATGCGCACTTTCCTCCATGGGAGTATTATTTCAACCAGTCTACGGTTTCATCGTCCCTGGAAGACCAGTAGTTGTTTCCGATGCCCATCAGGTGGCATTCTGTAAACTGTGGACTATCAGAGTGTTGATGAAACACAGAAATTACATCGGGATTTAATACAACGGTCACCATGCGCACTATCCTCCATGGGAGTAATGTCTCAAACTGTCATCGGTTTGATCGTCCCCTGAAGACCAGTAGTAGTTTCCGATGCACATCTGGATGCATACTGCAATCTGTGGTCCATCCGGGTGTTGATGAAACACAGAAATTGCATTGGGATTGAATACAACAGTAACCATGCGCACTTTCCTCCATGGGAGTAATATCTCAGTCTACGCTTTGATCGTTCCCTGGAAGACCAACAGTAGTTTCCGATGAACATCTTGAGGCATTCTGTAATCTGTGGACCTTCAAAGTGTTGATGAAACACAGATTTTGCTTCGGGATTGAATACAACAGTCACCATGCGCACTTTCCTCCACGGGAGTAATGTCTCAAACAGTCTACGCTTTGATCGTTGCCTGGAAGAACAGTAGTAGTTTCCGATGCACATCTGGAGGCATTCTGTAATCTGTGGACTATCAGAGTGTTGATGAAACACAGAAATTATATCGGGATTGAATACAACGGTCACCATGCGCCCTTTCCTCCATGGGAGTAATGTCTCTATTGTCATCGATTTGAACGTTCCCTGAAGACCAGTCGTAGTTTCCGATGCACATCTGGAAGCACTCTGTAATCTGTGGTCTATCCGGGTGTTGATCAAACCCAGAAAGTGTATCGCCATTGAATACAACAGTCACCAATGCGATCTTTCCTCCTTGGAGTAATGTCTCAAACAGTCTACTCCTTGATCGTTCCCTGGAGGACCAGTAGTAGTTTCCGATGCACATCTGGAGCCATTCTGTAAACTGTGGACTATCAGAGTGTTGTTGAAACACAGAAAATGAATCGCGATTTAATACAACACATACCATGTGCACTTTCCTCCATGGGAGTATTGACTCAAACAGTCTACGATTTGATCGTTCCCTGGAAGACCAGTAGTAGTTTCCGATGCACATCTGGAGGCATTCTGTAATCTGATGAATATCTGAGTGTTGATGAAACACAGAAATTGCATTGGGATTGAATACAACAGTCACCATGCGCACTTTCCTCCATGGGAGTATTATCTCAACCAGTCTACGGTTTCATCGTCCCTGGAAGACCAGTAGTTGTTTCCGATGCCCATCAGGTGGCATTCTGTAGTCTGTGGACTATCAGAGTGTTGTTGAAACTCAGAAATTGCATCAGGATTGAATACAACAGTAACCATGAGCACTTTCCTCCATGGGAGTAATATCTCAGTCTACGCTTTGATCGTTCCCTGGAAGACCATTAGTAGTTTCCGATGAACATCTTGAGGCATTCTGTAATCTGTGGACCTTCAAAGTGTTGATGAAACACAGAATTTGCCTCGGGATTGAATACAACAGTCACCATGCGCACTTTCCTAAATGGGAGTAATGTCTCAAACAGTCTACGCTTTGATCGTTCCCTGGAAGAACAGTAGTAGTTTCCGATGCACATCTGGAGGCATTCTGTAATCTGTGGACTATCAGAGTGTTGATGAAACACAGAAATTACATCGGGATTGTATACAACAGTCACCATGCCAACTTTCCTAAATAGGAGTAATGTCTCAAACAGTCTACGCTTTGATCGTTCCCTGGAAGACCAGTAGTAGTTTCCGATGCACATCTGGAAGCATTCTGTAATCTGTGGACTATGAGAGTTTTGATGAACACAGAAAATGCATCGGGATTGAATACAACAGTCACCATGACCACTTTCCTCCATGGGAGTAATTCTCAAACAGTCTACGACTTGATCGTTCCCTGGAAGACCAGTAGTAGTTTCCGATGCACATCTGGAGGCATGCTGTAATCTGTGGACTAACTCAGTGTTGATGAAACATAAAAATTGCATCGGGATTGAATACAACAGTCAAGACGCGCACTTTCTTCCACGGGAGTAATGTCTCAAACAGTCTATGCTTTGATCGTTTCCTCGATGACCAGTAGTAGTTTCCGATGCACATCTGGAGGCATTCTGTAATCTGTGGACTATCAGAGTGTTGATGAAGCAAAGAAATTGCATCGGGATTGAATACAACAGTCACCATGCGCACTTTCCTCCATGGGAGAAATGTCTCAAACAGTCTACGCTTTGATCGTACCCTGGAAGACCAGTAGTAGTTTCCGATGCACATCTGGAGGCATTGTGTAATCTGTGGACTATCAGAGTGTTGATGAAACACAGAAATTACATCGGGATTGAATACAACAGTCACCATGCGCACCTTCCTACATAGGAGTTATGCCTCAAACAGTCTACGCTTTGATCGTTCCCTGGAAGACCAGTATTAGTTTCCGATGCTCATCTGGAAGCATTCTGTAATCTGTGGACTGTCAGAGTGTTGATGAAACACAGAAATTGCATCGTGATTGAATACAACTGTTACCATGCGCACTTTCCCCCATGGGAGTAATGTCTCATACAGTCTATGATTTGATCGTTCCCTCGAAGACCAGTAGTATTTTCCGATGCACATCTGGAGGCATTCTGTAATCTGTGGTTCATCAAAGTGTTGATGAAACCCAGAAATTGCATCGTGATTGAATACAACAGTCACCATGGGTATTTTCCTCCATGGGAGTAATGTCTCAAACAGTCTACTCTTTTATCCTTCCCTAGATGACCAGTGGTAGTTTCCGATGCACATCTGGAGACATTCTGTAATCTGTGGACTATCAGATTGTTGTTGAAACACAGAAATAGCAGCGGGATTGAATACAAGAGTCACCATGCGCACTTTCCTCCATGGGAGTAATGTCTCAAACAGTCTACGGTTTCATCGTCCCTGGAAGACCAGTAGTTGTTTCCGATGCACATCAGGTGGAATTCTGTAGTCTGTGGACTATCAGAGTGTTGTTGAAACACAGAAATTGCATCAGGATTGAATAGAAAAGTAACCACGTGCACTTTCCTCCATGCGAGTAATATCTCAGTCTACGATTTGATCGTTCCCAGGAAGAACAATAGTAGTTTCCGATGAACATCTTGAGGCATTCTGTAATCTGTGGACCTTCAAAGTGTTGGTGAAACACAGAATTTGCCTCGGGATTGAATACAACAGTCACCATGCCCACTTTCCTCCATGGGAGTAATGTCTCAAAGAGTCTACGCTTCGATCGTTCACTGGAAGAACAGTAGTAGTTTCCGATGCACATCTGGAGGCATTCTGTAATCTGTGGACTATCAGAGTGTTGATGAAACACAGAAATTACATCGGGATTGAATACAACGGTCACCATGCGCACTTTCCTCCATGGGAGTAATGTCTCAATTGTCATCGATTTGATCGTTCCCTAAAGACCAGTAGTAGTTTCCGATGCACATCTGGAAGCACTCTGTAATCTGTGGTCTACACGGGTGTTGATGAAACCCAGAAAGTGTATCGGCATTGAATACTACAGTCACCAATGCGATCTTTCCTCCTTGGAGTAATGTCTCAAACAGTCTACTCCTTGATCGTTCCCTGGAGGACCAGTAGTAGTTTCCGATGCACATCTGGAGCCATTCTGCAAACTGTGGACTATGAGAGCGTTGTTGAAACACAGAAATTGAATCGCGATTTAATACAACACACACCATGTGCACTTTCTTCCATGGGAGTAGTGACTCAAACAGTCTACGATTTGATCGTTCCCTGGAAGACCAGTAGTAGTATCCGATGCACATCTGGAGGCATTGTGTAATCTGATGAATATCTGAGTGTTGATGAAACACAGAAATTGCATTGGGATTGAATACAACAGTCACCATGCGCACTTTCCTCCATGGGAGTAATGTCTCAAACTGTCATCGGTTTGATCGTCCCCTGACGACCAGTAGTAGTTTCCGATGCACATCTGGATGCATTCTGTAATCTGTGGTCTATCCGGGTGTTGATGAAAACAGAAATTGCATTGGAATTGAATACAACAGTAACCATGCGCACTTTCCTCCATGGGAGTAATATCTCAGTCTACGCTTTGATCGTTCCCTGGAAGACCAATAGTAGTTTCCGATGAACATCTTGAGGCATTCTGTAATCTGTGGACCTTCAAAGTGTTGATGAAACACAGAATTTGCCTCGGGATTGAATACAACAGTCACCATGCGCACTTTCCTCCACGGGAGTAATGTCTCAAACAGTCTACGCTTTGATCGTTGCCTGGAAGAACAGTAGTAGTTTCCGATGCACATCTGGAGGCATTCTGTAATCTGTGGATTATCAGAGTGTTGATGAAATACAGAAATTACATCGGGATTGAATACAACGGTCACCGTGCGCCCTTTCCTCCATGGGAGTAATGTCTCAATTGTCATCGATTTGATCGTTCCCTGAAGACCAGTCGTAGTTTCCGATGCACATCTGGAAGCACTCTGTAAACTGTGCTCTATCCGGGTGTTGATGAAACCCAGAAAGTGTATCGCCATTGAATACAACAGTCACCAATGCGATCTTTCCTCCTTGGAGTAATGTCTCAAACAGTCTACTCCTTGATCGTTCCCTCGAGGACCAGTAGTAGTTTCCGATGCACATCTGGAGCCATTCTGTAAACTGTGGACTATCAGAGTGTTCTTGAAACACAGAAATTGAATCGCGATTTAATACAACACACACCATGCGCACTTTCCTCCATGGGAGTAATGACTCAAACAGTCTACGATTTGATCGTTCCCTGGAAGACCAGTAGTAGTTTCCGATGCACATCTGGAGGCATTCTGTAATCTGATGAATATCTGAGTGTTGATGAAACACAGAAATTGCATTGGGATTGAATACAACAGTCACCATGCGCACTTTCCTCCATGGTAGTAATGTCTCAAACAGTCTACGCTTTGATCGTTCCCAGGAAGACCAGCATTAGTTTCCGATGCTCATCTGGAAGCATTCTGTAATCTTTAGACTGTCTGCGTGTTGATGAAACACAGAAATTGCATCGTGATTGAATACAACAGTTACCATGCGCACTTTCCCCCATGGGAGTAATGTCTCATACAGTCTATGATTTGATCGTTCCCTCGAAGACCAGTAGTATTTTTCGATGCACATCTGGAGGCATTCTGTAATCTGTGGACCTTCAAAGAGTTGATGAAACACAGAAATTGCATCGTGATTGAATACATCAGTCACCATGCGCACTTTCCTCCATGGGAGTAATGTCTGAAACAGTGTATGATTTGATCGTTCCCTCGAAGACCAGTAACGGTTTCCGATGCACATCTAGAGGTATTCTGTAATCTGTGGTCTATCTGGGTGTTGATAAAAGACAGAAATTCCATCGGGATTGAATACAACAGTCACCATGCGCACTTTCCTCCATGGGAGTAATGTCTCAAACAGTCTACGCTTTGATCGTTCCCTGGAAGACCAGTAGTAGTTTCGATTCACATCTGGAGGCATTCTGTAATCTGTGGTTCATCAAAGTGTTGATGAAACCCAGCAATTGCATCGTGATTGAATACAACAGTCACCATGGGTACTTTCCGCCATGGGAGTAATGTCTCAAACAGTCTACTCTTTGATCGTTCCCTGGAAGACCAGTAGTAGTTTCCGATGCACATCTGGAGGCATTCTGTAATCTGTGGACTATCAGAGTGTTGTTGAAACACAGAAATAGCAGCGGGATTGAATACAAGAGTCACCGTGCGCACTTTCCTCCATGGGAGTAATGTCTCAAACAGTCTACGGTTTCATCGTCCCTGGAAGACCAGTAGTTGTTTCCGATGCACATCAGGTGGCATTCTGTAGTCTGTGGACTATCAGAGTGTTGTTGAAACACAGAAATTGCATCAGGATTGAATACAACAGTAACCATGCGCACTTTCCTCCATGGGAGTAATATCTCAGTCTACGCTTTGATCGTTCCCTGGTAGACCAATAGTAGTTTCCGATGAACATCTTGAGTCATTCTGTAATCTGTGGACCTTCAAAGTGTTGATGAAACACAGAATTTGCCTCGGGATTGAATACAAAAGTCACCATGCGCACTTTCCTCCACGGGAGTAATGTCTCAAACAGTCTACGCTTTGATCGTTGCCTGGAAGAACAGTAGTAGTTTCCGATGCACATCTGGAGGCATTCTGTAATCTGTGGACTATCAGAGTGTTGATGAAACACAGAAATTACATCGGGATGAATACAACGGTCACCATGAGCACTTTCCTCCATGGGAGTAATGTCTCAATTGTCATCGATTTGATCGTTCCCTGGAAGACCAGTAGTAGATTCCGATGCACATCTTTAGTCATTCTGTTATCTGTGGACTATCATAGTGTTGTTGAAACACAGAAATTGCATCGCGATTTAATACAACACACACCATGCGCACTTTCCTCCATAGGAGTAATGACTCAAACAGTTATCGATTTGATCGTTCCCTGGAAGACCAGTAGTAGTTTCCGATGCACATCTGGAGGCATTCTGTAATCTGATGAATATCTGAGTGTTGATGAAACACAGAAATAGCATTGGGATTGAATACAACAGTCACCATGCGTACTTTCCTCAATGGGAGTAATGTCTCATACAGTCTACGGTTTGATCGTTCCCTGGAAGATCAATAGTAGTTTCCGATGCACATATAGAGGCATTCTGTATTCTGTGGACTATCAGAGTGTTGATGAAAAACAGAAATTACATCGGGATTGTATACAACAGTCACCATTCGCACTTTCCTACATTGGAGTAATGTCTCAAACAGTCTACGCTTTGATCGTTCCCTGGAAGACTAGTAGTAGTTTCCGATGCACATCTGGAAGCATTCTGTAATCTATGGACTATGAGAGTGTTGATGAATACAGAAATTGCATCGGGATTGAATACAACAGTTACCATGCGCACTTTCCCTCATGGGAGTAATGTCTGAAACAGTCTATGATTTGATCGTTCCCTCGAAGACCAGTAGTAGTTTCCGATGCACATCTGGAGGCATGCTGTAATCTGTAGACCTTCAAAGTGTTGATGAAACACAGAAATTGCATCGGGATTGAATACAACAGTCACCATGACCACTTTCCTCCATGGGAGTAATTCTCAAACAGTCTACGTCTTGATCGTTCCTGGAAAACCGGTAGTAGTTTCCGATGCACATCTGGAGGCATTCTGTAATCTGTGGACTAACTGAGTGTTGATGAAACATAGAAATTGCATCGGGATTGAATACAACAGTCACCACGCGCACTATCTTCCATGGGAGTAATGTCTCAAACAGTCTATGCTTTGATCGTTTCCTCGATGACGAGTAGTAGTTTCCAATGCACATCTGGAGGCATTCTGTAATCTGTGGACTATCAGAGTGTTGATGAAACACAGAAATTGCACCGGGATTGAATACAACAGTCACCATGCGCACTTTCCTACATAGGAGTTATGTCTCAAACAGTCTACGCTTTGATCGTTCCCTGGAAGACCAGTAGTAGTTTCCGATGCTCATCTGGAAGCATTGTGTAAACTGTGGACTGTCGGAGTGTTGATGAAACACAGAAATTGCATCGTGATTGAATACAACATTTACCATGCGCACTTTCCCCCATAGGAGTATTGTCTCATACAGTCTATGATTTGATCGTTCCCTGAAGACCAGTAGTAGTTTCAGATGCACATCTGGAAGCACTCTGTAATCTGTGGTCTATCCGGGTGTTGATGAAACCCAGAAAGTGTATCGGCATTGAATACAACAGTCACCAATGCGATCTTTCCTCCTTGGAGTAATGTCTCAAACAGTCTACTCATTGATCGTTCCCTGGAGGACCAGTAGTAGTTTCCGATGCACATCTGGAGGCATTCTGTAATCTGATGAATATCTGAGTGTTGATGAAACACAGAAATTGCATTGGGATTGAATACAACAGTCACCATGCGCACTTTCCTCCGTGGGAGTAATGTCTCAAACAGTCTACGCTTTGATCGTACCCTGGAAGACCAGTAGTAGTTTCCGATGCACATATGGAGGCATTGTGTAATCTGTGGACTATCAGAGTGTTGATGAAACACAGAAATTACATCGGTATTGAATACAACAGTCACCATGCGCACCTTCCTACATAGGAGTTATGTCTCAAACAGTCTACGCTTTGATCGTTCCCTGGAAGAACAGTAGTAGTTTTCGATGCACATCTGGAGGCATTCTGTAATCTGTGGACTATCAGAGTGTTGAAGAAACACAGAAATTACATCGGGATTGAATACAACGGTCACCATGCGCACTTTCCTCCATGGCAGTAATGTCTCAATTGTCATCGATTTGATCGTTCCCTAAAGACCAGTAGTAGTTTCCGATGCACATCTGGAAGCACTCTGTAATCTGTGGTCTATCCGAGTGTTGATGAAACCCAGAAAGTGTATCGGCATTGAATACAACAGTCACCAATGCGATCTTTCCTCCTTGGAGTAATGTCTCAAACAGTCTACTCCTTGATCGTTCCCTGGAGGACCAGTAGTAGTTTCCGATGCACATCTGGAGCCATTCTGTAAACTGTGGACTATCAGAGTGTTGTTGAAACACAGAAATTGAATCGCGATTTAATACAACACACACCATGTGCACGTTCCTCCATGGGAGTAATGACTCAAACAGTCTACGATTTGATCGTTCCCTGGAAGACCAGTAGTTGTTTCCGATGCACATCTGGAGGCATTCTGTAATCTGATGAATATCTGAGTGTTGATGAAACACAGAAATTACATTGGGATTGAATACAACAGTCACCATGCGCACTTTCCTCCATGGGAGTATTATTTCAACCAGTCTACGGTTTCATCGTCCCTGGAAGACCAGTAGTTGTTTCCGATGCCCATCAGGTGGCATTCTGTAAACTGTGGACTATCAGAGTGTTGATGAAACACAGAAATTACATCGGGATTTAATACAACGGTCACCATGCGCACTATCCTCCATGGGAGTAATGTCTCAAACTGTCATCGGTTTGATCGTCCCCTGAAGACCAGTAGTAGTTTCCGATGCACATCTGGATGCATACTGCAATCTGTGGTCCATCCGGGTGTTGATGAAACACAGAAATTGCATTGGGATTGAATACAACAGTAACCATGCGCACTTTCCTCCATGGGAGTAATATCTCAGTCTACGCTTTGATCGTTCCCTGGAAGACCAACAGTAGTTTCCGATGAACATCTTGAGGCATTCTGTAATCTGTGGACCTTCAAAGTGTTGATGAAACACAGATTATGCTTCGGGATTGAATACAACAGTCACCATGCGCACTTTCCTCCACGGGAGTAATGTCTCAAACAGTCTACGCTTTGATCGTTGCCTGGAAGAACAGTAGTAGTTTCCGATGCACATCTGGAGGCATTCTGTAATCTGTGGACTATCAGAGTGTTGATGAAACACAGAAATTATATCGGGATTGAATACAACGGTCACCATGCGCCCTTTCCTCCATGGGAGTAATGTCTCTATTGTCATCGATTTGAACGTTCCCTGAAGACCAGTCGTAGTTTCCGATGCACATCTGGAAGCACTCTGTAATCTGTGGTCTATCCGGGTGTTGATCAAACCCAGAAAGTGTATCGCCATTGAATACAACAGTCACCAATGCGATCTTTCCTCCTTGGAGTAATGTCTCAAACAGTCTACTCCTTGATCGTTCCCTGGAGGACCAGTAGTAGTTTCCGATGCACATCTGGAGCCATTCTGTAAACTGTGGACTATCAGAGTGTTGTTGAAACACAGAAAATGAATCGCGATTTAATACAACACATACCATGTGCACTTTCCTCCATGGGAGTATTGACTCAAACAGTCTACGATTTGATCGTTCCCTGGAAGACCAGTAGTAGTTTCCGATGCACATCTGGAGGCATTCTGTAATCTGATGAATATCTGAGTGTTGATGAAACACAGAAATTGCATTGGGATTGAATACAACAGTCACCATGCGCACTTTCCTCCATGGGAGTATTATCTCAACCAGTCTACGGTTTCATCGTCCCTGGAAGACCAGTAGTTGTTTCCGATGCCCATCAGGTGGCATTCTGTAGTCTGTGGACTATCAGAGTGTTGTTGAAACTCAGAAATTGCATCAGGATTGAATACAACAGTAACCATGAGCACTTTCCTCCATGGGAGTAATATCTCAGTCTACGCTTTGATCGTTCCCTGGAAGACCATTAGTAGTTTCCGATGAACATCTTGAGGCATTCTGTAATCTGTGGACCTTCAAAGTGTTGATGAAACACAGAATTTGCCTCGGGATTGAATACAACAGTCACCATGCGCACTTTCCTAAATGGGAGTAATGTCTCAAACAGTCTACGCTTTGATCGTTCCCTGGAAGAACAGTAGTAGTTTCCGATGCACATCTGGAGGCATTCTGTAATCTGTGGACTATCAGAGTGTTGATGAAACACAGAAATTACATCGGGATTGTATACAACAGTCACCATGCCAACTTTCCTAAATAGGAGTAATGTCTCAAACAGTCTACGCTTTGATCGTTCCCTGGAAGACCAGTAGTAGTTTCCGATGCACATCTGGAAGCATTCTGTAATCTGTGGACTATGAGAGTTTTGATGAACACAGAAAATGCATCGGGATTGAATACAACAGTTACCATGCGCACATTCCCCCATGGGAGTAATGTCTGAACAGTCTGTGATTTGATCGTTCCCTCGAAGACCAGTGGTAGTTTCCGATGCACATCTGGAGGAATTCTGTAATCTGTAGACCTTCAAAGTGTTGATGAACACAGAAATTGCATCGGGATTGAATACAACAGTCACCATGACCACTTTCCTCCATGGGAGTAATTCTCAAACAGTCTACGACTTGATCGTTCCCTGGAAGACCAGTAGTAGTTTCCGATGCACATCTGGAGGCATGCTGTAATCTGTGGACTAACTCAGTGTTGATGAAACATAAAAATTGCATCGGGATTGAATACAACAGTCAAGACGCGCACTTTCTTCCACGGGAGTAATGTCTCAAACAGTCTATGCTTTGATCGTTTCCTCGATGACCAGTAGTAGTTTCCGATGCACATCTGGAGGCATTCTGTAATCTGTGGACTATCAGAGTGTTGATGAAGCAAAGAAATTGCATCGGGATTGAATACAACAGTCACCATGCGCACTTTCCTCCATGGGAGAAATGTCTCAAACAGTCTACGCTTTGATCGTACCCTGGAAGACCAGTAGTAGTTTCCGATGCACATCTGGAGGCATTGTGTAATCTGTGGACTATCAGAGTGTTGATGAAACACAGAAATTACATCGGGATTGAATACAACAGTCACCATGCGCACCTTCCTACATAGGAGTTATGCCTCAAACAGTCTACGCTTTGATCGTTCCCTGGAAGACCAGTATTAGTTTCCGATGCTCATCTGGAAGCATTCTGTAATCTGTGGACTGTCAGAGTGTTGATGAAACACAGAAATTGCATCGTGATTGAATACAACTGTTACCATGCGCACTTTCCCCCATGGGAGTAATGTCTCATACAGTCTATGATTTGATCGTTCCCTCGAAGACCAGTAGTATTTTCCGATGCACATCTGGAGGCATTCTGTAATCTGTGGTTCATCAAAGTGTTGATGAAACCCAGAAATTGCATCGTGATTGAATACAACAGTCACCATGGGTATTTTCCTCCATGGGAGTAATGTCTCAAACAGTCTACTCTTTTATCCTTCCCTAGATGACCAGTGGTAGTTTCCGATGCACATCTGGAGACATTCTGTAATCTGTGGACTATCAGATTGTTGTTGAAACACAGAAATAGCAGCGGGATTGAATACAAGAGTCACCATGCGCACTTTCCTCCATGGGAGTAATGTCTCAAACAGTCTACGGTTTCATCGTCCCTGGAAGACCAGTAGTTGTTTCCGATGCACATCAGGTGGAATTCTGTAGTCTGTGGACTATCAGAGTGTTGTTGAAACACAGAAATTGCATCAGGATTGAATAGAAAAGTAACCACGTGCACTTTCCTCCATGCGAGTAATATCTCAGTCTACGATTTGATCGTTCCCAGGAAGAACAATAGTAGTTTCCGATGAACATCTTGAGGCATTCTGTAATCTGTGGACCTTCAAAGTGTTGGTGAAACACAGAATTTGCCTCGGGATTGAATACAACAGTCACCATGCCCACTTTCCTCCATGGGAGTAATGTCTCAAAGAGTCTACGCTTCGATCGTTCACTGGAAGAACAGTAGTAGTTTCCGATGCACATCTGGAGGCATTCTGTAATCTGTGGACTATCAGAGTGTTGATGAAACACAGAAATTACATCGGGATTGAATACAACGGTCACCATGCGCACTTTCCTCCATGGGAGTAATGTCTCAATTGTCATCGATTTGATCGTTCCCTAAAGACCAGTAGTAGTTTCCGATGCACATCTGGAAGCACTCTGTAATCTGTGGTCTACACGGGTGTTGATGAAACCCAGAAAGTGTATCGGCATTGAATACTACAGTCACCAATGCGATCTTTCCTCCTTGGAGTAATGTCTCAAACAGTCTACTCCTTGATCGTTCCCTGGAGGACCAGTAGTAGTTTCCGATGCACATCTGGAGCCATTCTGCAAACTGTGGACTATGAGAGCGTTGTTGAAACACAGAAATTGAATCGCGATTTAATACAACACACACCATGTGCACTTTCTTCCATGGGAGTAGTGACTCAAACAGTCTACGATTTGATCGTTCCCTGGAAGACCAGTAGTAGTATCCGATGCACATCTGGAGGCATTGTGTAATCTGATGAATATCTGAGTGTTGATGAAACACAGAAATTGCATTGGGATTGAATACAACAGTCACCATGCGCACTTTCCTCCATGGGAGTAATGTCTCAAACTGTCATCGGTTTGATCGTCCCCTGACGACCAGTAGTAGTTTCCGATGCACATCTGGATGCATTCTGTAATCTGTGGTCTATCCGGGTGTTGATGAAAACAGAAATTGCATTGGAATTGAATACAACAGTAACCATGCGCACTTTCCTCCATGGGAGTAATATCTCAGTCTACGCTTTGATCGTTCCCTGGAAGACCAATAGTAGTTTCCGATGAACATCTTGAGGCATTCTGTAATCTGTGGACCTTCAAAGTGTTGATGAAACACAGAATTTGCCTCGGGATTGAATACAACAGTCACCATGCGCACTTTCCTCCACGGGAGTAATGTCTCAAACAGTCTACGCTTTGATCGTTGCCTGGAAGAACAGTAGTAGTTTCCGATGCACATCTGGAGGCATTCTGTAATCTGTGGATTATCAGAGTGTTGATGAAATACAGAAATTACATCGGGATTGAATACAACGGTCACCGTGCGCCCTTTCCTCCATGGGAGTAATGTCTCAATTGTCATCGATTTGATCGTTCCCTGAAGACCAGTCGTAGTTTCCGATGCACATCTGGAAGCACTCTGTAAACTGTGCTCTATCCGGGTGTTGATGAAACCCAGAAAGTGTATCGCCATTGAATACAACAGTCACCAATGCGATCTTTCCTCCTTGGAGTAATGTCTCAAACAGTCTACTCCTTGATCGTTCCCTCGAGGACCAGTAGTAGTTTCCGATGCACATCTGGAGCCATTCTGTAAACTGTGGACTATCAGAGTGTTCTTGAAACACAGAAATTGAATCGCGATTTAATACAACACACACCATGCGCACTTTCCTCCATGGGAGTAATGACTCAAACAGTCTACGATTTGATCGTTCCCTGGAAGACCAGTAGTAGTTTCCGATGCACATCTGGAGGCATTCTGTAATCTGATGAATATCTGAGTGTTGATGAAACACAGAAATTGCATTGGGATTGAATACAACAGTCACCATGCGCACTTTCCTCCATGGGAGTAATGTCTCAAACAGTCTACGCTTTGATCGTTCCCAGGAAGACCAGCATTAGTTTCCGATGCTCATCTGGAAGCATTCTGTAATCTTTAGACTGTCTGCGTGTTGATGAAACACAGAAATTGCATCGTGATTGAATACAACAGTTACCATGCGCACTTTCCCCCATGGGAGTAATGTCTCATACAGTCTATGATTTGATCGTTCCCTCGAAGACCAGTAGTATTTTTCGATGCACATCTGGAGGCATTCTGTAATCTGTGGACCTTCAAAGAGTTGATGAAACACAGAAATTGCATCGTGATTGAATACATCAGTCACCATGCGCACTTTCCTCCATGGGAGTAATGTCTGAAACAGTGTATGATTTGATCGTTCCCTCGAAGACCAGTAACGGTTTCCGATGCACATCTAGAGGTATTCTGTAATCTGTGGTCTATCTGGGTGTTGATAAAAGACAGAAATTGCATCGGGATTGAATACAACAGTCACCATGCGCACTTTCCTCCATGGGAGTAATGTCTCAAACAGTCTACGCTTTGATCGTTCCCTGGAAGACCAGTAGTAGTTTCGATTCACATCTGGAGGCATTCTGTAATCTGTGGTTCATCAAAGTGTTGATGAAACCCAGCAATTGCATCGTGATTGAATACAACAGTCACCATGGGTACTTTCCGCCATGGGAGTAATGTCTCAAACAGTCTACTCTTTGATCGTTCCCTGGAAGACCAGTAGTAGTTTCCGATGCACATCTGGAGGCATTCTGTAATCTGTGGACTATCAGAGTGTTGTTGAAACACAGAAATAGCAGCGGGATTGAATACAAGAGTCACCGTGCGCACTTTCCTCCATGGGAGTAATGTCTCAAACAGTCTACGGTTTCATCGTCCCTGGAAGACCAGTAGTTGTTTCCGATGCACATCAGGTGGCATTCTGTAGTCTGTGGACTATCAGAGTGTTGTTGAAACACAGAAATTGCATCAGGATTGAATACAACAGTAACCATGCGCACTTTCCTCCATGGGAGTAATATCTCAGTCTACGCTTTGATCGTTCCCTGGTAGACCAATAGTAGTTTCCGATGAACATCTTGAGTCATTCTGTAATCTGTGGACCTTCAAAGTGTTGATGAAACACAGAATTTGCCTCGGGATTGAATACAAAAGTCACCATGCGCACTTTCCTCCACGGGAGTAATGTCTCAAACAGTCTACGCTTTGATCGTTGCCTGGAAGAACAGTAGTAGTTTCCGATGCACATCTGGAGGCATTCTGTAATCTGTGGACTATCAGAGTGTTGATGAAACACAGAAATTACATCGGGATGAATACAACGGTCACCATGAGCACTTTCCTCCATGGGAGTAATGTCTCAATTGTCATCGATTTGATCGTTCCCTGGAAGACCAGTAGTAGATTCCGATGCACATCTTTAGTCATTCTGTTATCTGTGGACTATCATAGTGTTGTTGAAACACAGAAATTGCATCGCGATTTAATACAACACACACCATGCGCACTTTCCTCCATAGGAGTAATGACTCAAACAGTTATCGATTTGATCGTTCCCTGGAAGACCAGTAGTAGTTTCCGATGCACATCTGGAGGCATTCTGTAATCTGATGAATATCTGAGTGTTGATGAAACACAGAAATAGCATTGGGATTGAATACAACAGTCACCATGCGTACTTTCCTCAATGGGAGTAATGTCTCATACAGTCTACGGTTTGATCGTTCCCTGGAAGATCAATAGTAGTTTCCGATGCACATATAGAGGCATTCTGTATTCTGTGGACTATCAGAGTGTTGATGAAAAACAGAAATTACATCGGGATTGTATACAACAGTCACCATTCGCACTTTCCTACATTGGAGTAATGTCTCAAACAGTCTACGCTTTGATCGTTCCCTGGAAGACTAGTAGTAGTTTCCGATGCACATCTGGAAGCATTCTGTAATCTATGGACTATGAGAGTGTTGATGAATACAGAAATTGCATCGGGATTGAATACAACAGTTACCATGCGCACTTTCCCTCATGGGAGTAATGTCTGAAACAGTCTATGATTTGATCGTTCCCTCGAAGACCAGTAGTAGTTTCCGATGCACATCTGGAGGCATGCTGTAATCTGTAGACCTTCAAAGTGTTGATGAAACACAGAAATTGCATCGGGATTGAATACAACAGTCACCATGACCACTTTCCTCCATGGGAGTAATTCTCAAACAGTCTACGTCTTGATCGTTCCTGGAAAACCGGTAGTAGTTTCCGATGCACATCTGGAGGCATTCTGTAATCTGTGGACTAACTGAGTGTTGATGAAACATAGAAATTGCATCGGGATTGAATACAACAGTCACCACGCGCACTATCTTCCATGGGAGTAATGTCTCAAACAGTCTATGCTTTGATCGTTTCCTCGATGACGAGTAGTAGTTTCCAATGCACATCTGGAGGCATTCTGTAATCTGTGGACTATCAGAGTGTTGATGAAACACAGAAATTGCACCGGGATTGAATACAACAGTCACCATGCGCACTTTCCTACATAGGAGTTATGTCTCAAACAGTCTACGCTTTGATCGTTCCCTGGAAGACCAGTAGTAGTTTCCGATGCTCATCTGGAAGCATTGTGTAAACTGTGGACTGTCGGAGTGTTGATGAAACACAGAAATTGCATCGTGATTGAATACAACATTTACCATGCGCACTTTCCCCCATAGGAGTATTGTCTCATACAGTCTATGATTTGATCGTTCCCTGAAGACCAGTAGTAGTTTCAGATGCACATCTGGAAGCACTCTGTAATCTGTGGTCTATCCGGGTGTTGATGAAACCCAGAAAGTGTATCGGCATTGAATACAACAGTCACCAATGCGATCTTTCCTCCTTGGAGTAATGTCTCAAACAGTCTACTCATTGATCGTTCCCTGGAGGACCAGTAGTAGTTTCCGATGCACATCTGGAGGCATTCTGTAATCTGATGAATATCTGAGTGTTGATGAAACACAGAAATTGCATTGGGATTGAATACAACAGTCACCATGCGCACTTTCCTCCGTGGGAGTAATGTCTCAAACAGTCTACGCTTTGATCGTTCCCAGGAAGACCAGTAGTAGTTTCCGATGCACATCTGGAGGCAATCTGTAATCTGTGGACTAACAGAGTGTTAATGAAACTCAGAGATTGCATCTGGATTGAATACAACAGTCACCATGGGCACTTTCCTCCGTGGGAGTAATGTCACAAACAGTCTACGCTTTGATCGTTCCCAGGAAGACCAGTAGTAGTTTCCGATGCACATCTGGAGGCATTCTGTAATCTGTGGACTATCTGAGTGTTGATGAAACTCAGAGATTGCATCTGGATTGAATACAACAGTCACCATGGGCACTTTCCTCCGTGGGAGTAATGTCACAAACAGTCTACGCTTTGATCATTCCCTGGAAGACCAGTAGTAGTTTCCGATGCACATCTGGAGGCATTCTGTAATCTGATGAATATCTGAGTGTTGATGAAACACAGAAATAGCATTGGGACTGAATACAACAGTCACCATGCGTACTTTCCTCAATGGGAGTAATGTCTCAAACAGTCTACGGTTTGATCGTTCCCTGGAAGACCAGTAGTAGTTTCCGATGCACATCTGGAAGCATTCTGTAATCTGTGGACTATGAGAGTGTTGATGAATACAGAAATTGCATCGGGAATGAATACAACAGTTACCATGCGCACTTTCCCCCATGGGAGTAATGTCTGAAACAGTCTATGATTTGATCGTTCCCTCGAAGACCAGTAGTAGTTTCCGATGCACATCTGGAGGCATGCTGTAATCTGTAGACCTTCAAAGTGTTGATGAAACACAGAAATTGCACCGGGATTGAATACAACAGTCACCATTCGCACTTCCTTCCATGGGAGTAATGTCTCAAACTGTCTACGCTTTGATCGTTCCCTGGAAGACCAGTAGTAATTTCGATTCACATCTGGAGGCATTCTGTAATCTGTGGTTTTTCAAAGTGTTATTCAAACACACACATTGCATCGGGATTGAATACAACAGTCACCATGGGTACTTTCTTCCATGGGAGTAATGTCTCAAACAGTCTACTCTTTTATCGTTCCCTGGAAGACCAGTAGTAGATTCCGATGCACATCTGGAGGCATTCTGTAATCTGTGGACTATCAGAGTGTTGTTGAAACACAGAAATTGCATCAGGATTGAATACAACAGTAACCATGCGCACTTTCCTCCATGGGAGTAATATCTCAGTCTACGCTTTGATCGTTCCCTGGATGACCAATAGTAGTTTCCGATGAACATCTAGAGGCATTCTGTAATCTGTGAACCTTCAAAGTGTTGATGAAACACAGAATTTGCCTCGGGATTGAATACAACAGTCACCATGCGCACTTTAACCCATGGGAGTGATGTCTCAAACAGTCTACGCTTTGATCGTTCCCTGGAAGAACAGTAGTAGTTTCCGATGCACATCTGGAGGCATTCTGTAATCTGTGGACTATCAGAGTGTTGATGAAACACAGAAATTACATCGCGATTTAATACAACACACGATATGCGTACTTTCCTCCATGGGAGTAATGACTCAAAGAGTCTACGATTTGATCGTTCCCTGGAGTACCAGTAGTAGTTTCCGATGCACGTCTTTAGGCATTCTGTTATTTGTCTACTATCAGAGTGTTAAGGAAACACAGAGATTGAATCGGGATTGAATACAACAGTCACCATGCGCAGTTTCCTCCAAGGGAGTAATGTCTCAAAACAGTTTACGCTTTGATAGTTCCCTGGAAGACCAGTAGTAGTTTCCGATGCACATCTGGAGGCATTCTGTAATCTGTGGACTATCAGAGTGTTGACAAAACACAGAAACTGCATCGGGATTGAATACAACAGTCACCATGCGCACTTTCCTCCATGGGATTAATGTCTCAAACAATCTACGCTTTGATGGTTCTCAGGAAGACCAATAGTAGTTTCCGATGCACATCTGGAGGCATTCTATAATCTGTGAAGTAACTGAGTGTTGATGAAACACAGAAATTGCATCGGGATTGAATACAACTGTCACCATGCGCACTTTCCTCCACAGGAGTAATGTCTCAAACAGTCTATGCTTTGAACGTTCCCTCGTAGGATAGTAGTAGTTTCCGATACACATCTGGAGGCATTCTGTAATCTGTGTCCTTCAAAGTGTTGATGAAACACAGAAATTACATCGTGATTGAATACAACAATCACCATGGTCACTTTCCTACATGGGAGTTATGTCTCAAGCAGTCTACGCCTTGATTGTTCGATGGAAGACCAGTAGTAGTTTCCGATGCACATCTGGAGGCATTCTGTAATCTGTGGACTATCTGAGTGTTGATGAATCACAGAAATAGCTTCGGGATTGAGTACAACAGTCACCATGCGCACTTTCCTCCATTGGAGTAATGTCTCAAACACTTTACGCTTTGATCGTTCCCTGGAAGACCAGTAGTAGTGTCCGATGCACATCTGGAGGCATTCTGTAATCTGTGGACTATCAGAGTGTTGATGAAACAAAGAAATTGCATCGGGATTGAATACAACAGTCACCATGCGCACTTTCCTCCGTGGGAGTAATGTCTCATACAGTCTACGCATTGATCGTTCCATGGAAGACCAGTAGTAGTTTCCGATGCACATCTGGAGGAATTTTGTAATCTGTGGACTATAAGAGTGTTGATGAACACAGAAATTGCATCGGGATTGAATACAACTGTCACCATGCGCACTTTCCTCCACATTAGTAATGTCTCAAACAGTCTATGCTTTGAACGTTCCCTCGTAGGATAGTAGTAGTTTCCGATACACATCTGGAGGCATTCTGTAATCTGTGTCCTTCAAAGTGTTGATGAAACACAGAAATTACATCGTGATTGAATACAACAGTCACCATGGTCACTTTCCTACATGGGAGTTATGTCTCAAACAGTCTATGCTTTGATCGTTCCCAGGAAGACCAGTAGTAGTTTCCGATGCACATCTGGAGGCATTCTGTAATCTGTGGACCTTCAAAGTGTTGATGAAACACAGAAATTGCATCGGGATTGAATACAACAGTCACCATGCACACTTTCCTCCATGGGAGTATATCTCAAACAGTCTACGTCTTGATCGTTCGATGGAAGACCAGTAGTAGTTTCCGATGCACCTCTGGAGGCATTCTGTAATCTGTGGACTATCTGAGTGTTGATGAATCACAGAAATTGCTTCGGGATTGAATGCAACAGTCACCATGCGCACTTTCCTCCATTGGAGTAATGTCTCAAACAGTTTACGCTTTGATCGTTCCCTGGAAGACCAGTAGTGGTTTCCGATGCACATCTGGAGGCATTCTGTAATCTGTGGACTATCAGAGTGTTGATGAAACAAAGAAATTGCATCGGGATTGAATACAACAGTCACCATGCGCACTTTTCTCCGTGGGAGTAATGTCTCATACAGTCTACGCATTGATCGTTCCATGGAAGACCACTAGTAGTTTCCGATGCACATCTGGAGGAATTTTGTAATCTGTGGACTATAAGAGTGTTGATGAACACAGAAATTGCATCGGGATTGAATACAACAGTTACCATGCACACTTTCCCCAATGGGAGTAATGCCTCAAACAGTCTACGCTTTGATCGCTCCCTGGAAGACCAGTAGTAGTTTCCGATGCACATCTGGAGGCATTCTGTAATCTGTGGACTATCAGAGTGTTGATGAAACACAGAAATTGCATCGGGATTGCATACAACAGTCACCATCGCACTTTCCTACATAGGAGTAATGTCTCAACAGTCTACGCTTTGATCGTTCCCTGGAAGACCAGTAGTAGTTTCCGATGCACGTCTTTAGGCATTCTGTTATCTGTTTACTATCAGAGTGTTGTTGAAACACAGAAATTGCATCGGGATTTAATACAAGAGTCACCATGCGGACTTCCTTCCATGGGAGTAATGTCTCAAACTGTCAACGCTTTGATCGATCCCTGGAAGACCAGTAGTAGTTTCCGAACACATCTGGAGGCATTCTGTAATCTGTGGACTATCAGAGTGTTGTTGAAACACTGAAATTGCATCGGGATTGAATACAACAGTCACAATGCGCACTTTCATCCATTGGAGTAATGTCTCAAGAAGTCTACGCTTTGATCGTTCCCTGGAAGACCAGTAGTAGTTTCCGATGCACATCTGGAGGCATTCTCTAATTTGTGGACTATCAGAGTGTTGATGAAACACAGAAATTGCATCGGGATTGAATACAACAGTCACCATGCGCACTTTCCTACATAGGAGTAATGTCTCAAACAGTCTACGCTTTGATCGTGCCCTGGAAGACCAGTAGCAGGTTCAGGTGCACAACTGAAAGAATTCTGTAATCTGTGGACTATCAGAGTGTTGATGAAACACAGAAATTGCATCGGGATTGAATACAACAGTCACCATGCGCACATACCTCCATGGGAGTAAAGTGTCAAACAGTCTACGCTTTGATCGTTCACTGGAAGACCAGTAGTAGATTCCGATGCACATCTGGAGGCATTCTGTAATCTGTGGACCTTCAAAGTGTTGACGAAACGCAGAAATTGCATCGGGATTGAATACAGCATGCACCATGCGTACATTTCTACATTGGAGTAATGTCTCAAACTGTCATCGCATTGATCATTCCCTCAAGACCAGTAGTAGTTTCCGATGCACATCTGGAGGCCTTCTGTAATCTGTGGACTATCCGAGTTCTAATGAAACACAGAAATTGCATCGGGATTGAATACAATAGTCACCATGCGCACTTTCCTCCATGGGAGTAATGTCTCAAACAGTCTAAGCTTTGATCGTTCCCTTGAAGACCAGTAGTAGTTTCGATTCACATATGGAGGCATTCTGTAATCTGTGGACCTTCGAAGTGTTGATGAAACACAGAAATTGCATCGGGATTTAATACGACAGTCACCATGCGCATTTTCCTCCATTGGAGTAATGTCTCAAACTTTCTACGCCTTTATCGTTCCCTGGAAGACCAGTAGTGGTTTCCGATGCACGTCTGGTGGCATTCTGTAAGCTGTGGACTATCAGAGTAGTCTTGAAACACAGAAATTGCATCGGGATTGAATACAACATTAACCGTGCGCACTTTCCTCCATGGGAGTAATATCTTAAACAGTCTACTCTTTGATCGTTCCCTGGAAAACCAGTAGTAGTTTCCGATGCACATCTCGAGGCATTCTGTAATCTGTGGACCTTCAAAGTGTTGATGAAACACAGAAAATGCACCGGGATTGAATAAACAGTCACCATGCGCACTTTCCTCCATGGGAGTAACGTCTCAAACTGTCATCGATTTGATCGTTCCCTGAAGACCAGTAGTAGTTTCCAATGCACATCTGGAGGCATTCTGTAATTTGTGGTCTATCCGGGTGTTGATGAAACACAGAAACTGCATCGGCATTGAATACAACAGTCACCATGCGAACTTTCCTCCATGGGAGTAATGTCTCAAACAGTGTACGCCTTGATCGTTCCCTGGTAGAAAAGTAGTAGTTTCCGATGCACATCTGGAGGCATTCTGTAATTTGTGGTCTATCCGGGTGTTGATGAAACACAGAAATGGCATCGGGATTGAATACAACAGTCACCATGCGCACTTTCTTCCACGGAAGTAATGTCTCAAACAGTCTATGCTTTGATCGTTTCCTCGAAGACCAGTAGTAGTTTCCGATGCACATCTGGAGGCATTCTGTAATCTGTGGACATTCAAAGTGTTGCTGAAACACAGAAATTGCATCGTTATTGAATACAACAGTCACCATGCGCATTTTCCTCCATGGGAGTAATACCTCAAACAGTCTACACTTTGATCGTTCCCAGGAAGACCAGTAGTGGTTTCCGATGCACATCTGGTGGCATTCTCTAATCTGTGGACAATCAGAGTTTTGATGAAACACAGACATTGCATCGGGATTGAATACAACAGCCACCATTCGCTTTTCCTCCATGGGAGTAATGTCTCAAAGAGTCTACGGTTTGATCGTTCCCTGGAAGACCAGTAGTTGTTTCCGATGCACATCTGGTGGCGTTCTGTAATCTGTGGACTATCAGGGTGTTGATGAAACACAGAAATTGCATCGGGATTGAATAGAACGGTCACCATGCGGACTTTCCTCCATGGGAGTAATGTCTCAAACAGTCTATTCTTTGATCGTTCCCAGGAAGACCAGTAGTAGTTTCCGATGCATATCTGGAGGCAATCTGTAATCTGTGGACTATCAGAGTGTTGATGAATCACAGAAATTGCTTCGGGATTGAATACAACAGTCACCATGCGCACTTTCCGCCATGGGAGTAATGTCTCAAACAGTCTACGTTTTGATCGTTCCCTGGAGGACCAGTAGTAGTTTCCGATGCACGTCTTTAGGCATTCTGTTATCTGTTTACTATCAGAGTGTTTTTGAAACACAGAAATTGCCTCGGGATTGAATACAACAGTCACCATGCGGACTTCCCTCCATGGGAGTAATGTCTCAAACAGTCAATGCTTTGATCGATACCTGGAAGACCAGTAGTAGTTTCCGATGCACATCTGGAGATATTCTGTAATCTGTGGACTATCAGAGTGTTGTTGAAACACTGAAATTGCATCGGGATTGAATACAACAGTCACCATGCGCACTTTCATCCATGGGAGTAATGTCTCAAGAAGTTTATGCTTTGATCGTTCCCTGGAAGACCAGTAGTAGTTTCCGATGCACATCTGGAGGCATTCTGTAGTCTGTGGACTATCAGAGTGTTGATGAAACACAGAAATTGCATCGGGATTGAATACAACAGTCACCATGACCACTTTCCTCCATGGGAGTAATGTCTCAAACAGTCTACGCTTTGATCGATCCGTGGAAGACCAGTAGTAGTTTCCGATGCACATCTGGAAGCATTCTGTAATCTGTTCACTATCAGAGTGTTGTTGAAACACAGAAATTGCATCGGGATTGAATACAACAGTCACCATGCGGACTTTCCTCAATGGGAGTAACATCTCAAACAGTCTAAGCTTTGATGGTTCCCTGGAAGACCACTAGTAGTTTCCGATGCACATCTGGTGGCATTCTGTAATCTGTAGACTATCAGGGGTTGTTGAAACACAGAAATTGCATCGGGATTGAATACAACAGTCACAATGCGCCCCTTCCTCCATGGGAGTAATGTCTCAAACGGTCTAAACTTTGATCGTTCCCTGGAAGACCAGTAGTAGTTTCGATTCACATATGGAGGCATTCTGTAAGCTGTGGACCTTCAAAGTGTTGATGAAACACAGAAATTGCAATCGGGATTGAATACAACAGTCACCATGCGCACTTTCCTCCATGGGAGTAAAGTTTCAAACAGTCTACGCTTTGATCGTTCCCTGGAAGAGGAAATTGTGCATGGTGACTGTTGTATTCAATCCCGATGCAATTTCTGTGTTTCATCAACACTCTGATAGTCCACAGATTACAGAATGCCACCAGATATACATCGGAAACTACTACTGGTCTTCCAGGAAACGATTAAAGCGAGGACTCTTTCAGATATTACTCCCATGGCGGAAAGTGTGGATGGTGACTGTTGTATTCAATCCCGATGCAATTTCTGTGTTTCATCAACACTCTGATAGTCCACAGATAACTGAATGCCCCCAGATGTGCATCGGAAATTACTACTGGTCTTCCAGGGAACGATCAAATCGTAGACTGTTTGAGACATTACTCCCATGGAGGAAAGTGCGCATCGTGTCTGTTGTATTGAAACCCGATGCCATTTCTGTGTTTCATCAACAATCTGATAGTCCACAGATTACAGAATGCCCCCAGATGTGCATCGGATACTACTACTGGTCTTCCTGGGAACGATCAAAACGTAGACTGTTTCAGACGTTACTCCATGGAGGAAATTGCGGATGGTGACTGTTGTATTCAATCCCGATGCAATTTCTGTGTTTCATCAACACTCTGATAGTCCACAGATAACAGATTGCCTCCAGAAGTGCATCGAAAACTACTACTGGTCTTCCTGGGAACGATCGAAGCGTAGACTGTACCAGACATTACTCCGATGGAGGAAATTGCGGATTGTGACTGTTGTATTCAATCCCGATGCAATTTCTGTGTTTTATCAACACTCTGATAGTCCACAGAATACAGATTGTCTCCAGATGTGCATCGGAAACTACTACTGGTCTTCTTGGGTACGATCAAAGCGTAGACTGTACCAGACATTACTCCCATTGAGGAAAGTACGGATTGTGACAGTTGTATTCACTCCCGATGCAATTTCTGTGTTTCATCAACACTTTGAAGGTCCACAGATTACAGAATGCCTCCAGATGTGCATCGGAAGCTACTACTGGTCTTCCAGGGAACGATCAAAGCGTAGACTGTTTTAGACATTATTCCCATGGAGAAAAGTGCGGATTGTGACTGTTGTATTTAATCCCGATGCAATTTCTGTGTTTCATCAACTCTCTGATAGTCCACAGATTACAGAATGCCACCAGATGTGCAATGGAAACTACTACTGGTCTTCCAGGGAACGATAAAAGAGTAGACTGTTTGAAACATTACTCCCATGGAGGAAAGTGCCCATGGTGACTGTTGTATTCAATCCCGATGCAATTTCTGTGTTTCATCAACACTTTGAAGAACCACAGATTACAGAATGCCTCCAGATGTGAATCGAAACTACTACTGGTCTTCCAGGGAACGATCAAAGCGTAGACTGTTTGAGACATTACTCCCATGAGGGTAAGTGTGCATGGTGACTGTTGCATTCAATCCCGATGCAATTTCAGTGTTTCAACAACATTCTCATAGTCCACAGATTACAGAATGCCACCAGATGTGCATCGGAAACTACTACTGGTCTAACAGGGAACGATCTTAGCGATGACAGTTTGAGACATTACTCCCATGGAGAAATGTACGCATGGTGCCTGTTGTATTCAATCCCGATGCAATTTCTGTCTTTTATCAACACCCGGATAGACCACAGATTACAGAGTACCTGAAGATGTGCATCGAAAACTACTACTGGTCTACCAGGGAAGGATCAAAGCGTAGACTGTTTGAGACATTACTCCCATGGAGGGAAGTGCGCATGGTGACTGTTGTATTCAATCCCGATGCAATTTCTGTGTTCATCAACTCTCTGATAGTCCACAGATTACAGAATGCCTCCAGATGTGCATCGGTAACTACTACTGGTCTTCCAGGGAACGATCAAAGCGTAGACTGTTTCAGACATTACTCCCTTGGAGGAAAGTGTGCATGGTGACTGTTGAATTCAATCCCGATGCAATTTCTGTTTTTCATCAAAACTCTGATAGTCCACAGATTACAGATTGCCTCCAGAAGTGCATCGGAAACTACTACTGGTCTTCCAGGGAACGATCAAAACTTAGACTGTTTGAAACATTATTCCCATGGAGGAAAGTGTGCATGGTGATTGTTGTATTCAATCCCGATGAAATATCTGTGTTTCATCAACACTTTGAAGGTCCACAGATTACAGAATGCCTCCAGATGTGCATCGGAAACTACTACTGGTCTTCCAGGGAACGATCAAAAGGTAGACTGTTGCAGACGTTACTCCCATGGAGGAATGTGCAGATGGTGACTGTTGTATTTAATCCCGATGCAATTTTTTGTGTTTCGTCAACACTCTGATAGTCCACAGCTTACAGAATGCCTCCAGATGTGCGTCTGAAACTACTAATGGTCTTCAGGGAACGATCAAAGCAATGACAGTTTGAGACATTACTCCCATGGAGAAATGTACGCTTGGTGCCTGTTGTATTCAATCCCGGTGCAATTTCTGTCTTTTATCAACACCCGGATAGACCACAGATTACAGATTACCTCAAGATGTGCATCGGAAACTACTACTGGTCTTCCAGAGAACGATCAAAGTGTAGACTGTTTTAGACATTACTCCCATGGAGGAAAGTGGTCATGGAGACTGTAGTATTCAATCCCGATGTAATTTCTGTGTTTCATCAACACTCTGATAGTCCACAGATTTCAGAATGCCTCCAGATGTGCATCGGAAACTACTACTGGTCTAACAGGGAACGATCTTAGCGATGACAGTGTGAGACATTACTCCCAGGGAGAAATGTACGCATCGTGCCTGTTGTATTCAATCCCGATGCAATTTCTGTCTTTTATCAACACCCGGAGAGACCACAGATTACAGAATACCTCCAGATGTGCATCGGAAACTACTACTGGTCTTCCAGGGAACGATCAAAGCGTAGACTGTTTGAGACATTACTCCCATGGAGGAAAGTGCGCTTGGTGACTGTTGTACTCAATCCCGATGCAATTTCTGTGTTCATCAACTCTCTGAAAGTCCTAAGATTACAGAATGCCTCCAGATGTGCATCGGAAACTACTACTGGTCTTCCAGGGAGCGATCAAAGCGTAAACTGTTTGAGACATTACACCCATGGGGGAAAGTGCGTATGGTGACTGTTGTATTCAATCCCGATGCAGATTCTGTGTTTCATCAACACTCTGATAGCTCACAGGTTACAGAATGCTACCAGATGTGCATCGGAAACTACTACTGGTCTTCCAGGGAACGATTAAAGCGAGGACTGTTTCAGACATTACTCCCATGGCGGAAATTGCGGATGGTGACTGTTGTATTCAATGCCGATGCAATATCTGTGTTTCATCCACACTCTGATAGTCCACAGATTACAGATTGTCCACAGATGTGCATCGGAAACTATTACTGGTATTCCTGGGACCGATCAAGGCGTAGACTGTTTCAGACATTACTCCCATGGAGGAATGTGCGCATGGTGACTGTTGTATTAAATCCCGATGCAATTTCTATGTTTCATCAACACTCTGATAGTCCACAATTTACAGATTGCCTCCAGATGTGCATCGGAAACTACTACTGGTATTCCTGGGAACGATTAGAGCGTAGACTGTTAGACACATTACTCCCATGGAGGCAAGTGTGCATGGTGACTGTTGTATTCAATCCCGATGCAATTTCTGTGTTTCATCAACACTCTGATAGTCCACAGATAACAGATTGCCTCCAGAAGTGCATCGAAAACTACTACTTGTCTTCCTGGGAACGATCAAAGCGTAGACTGTTTGAGACATTAATCCTGTGGAATAAAGTGTGCATGGTGCCTGTTGTATTCAATCCCGATGCAATTTCTGTGTTCATCAACTCTCTGATAGTCCACAGATTACAGAATGCCTCAAGATGTGCATCGGAAACTACTACTGGTCTTCAGGGAACGATCAAAGCGATGACAGTTTGAGACACTACTCCCATGTAGGAAAGTGCGCGTGGTGACTGTTGTATTCAATCCCGTTGCAATTTCTGTGTTTATCAACTCTCTGATAGGCCACAGATTACAGAATGCCTCCACATGTGCATCGGAAACTACTAATGGTCTTCAGGGAACGATCAAAGCGATGACAGTTTGAGACATTACTCCCATGGAGGAAAGTGGTCATGGTGACTGTTGTATTCAATCCGGATGTAATTTCTGAGTTTCATCAACACTCTGATAGTCCACAGATTACAGAATGCCACCAGATGTGCATCGGAAACTACTACTGGTCTAACAGGGAACGATCATAGCGATGACAGTTTGAGACATTACTCCCATGGAGAAATGTACGCTTGGTGCCTGTTGTATTCAATCCCGATGCAATTTCTGTCTTTTATCAACACCCGGATAGACCACAGATTACAGAGTACCTGAAGATGTGCATCGAAAACTACTACTGGTCTTCCAGGGAACGATCAAAGCGTAGACTGTTTGAGACATTACTCCCATGGAGGGAAGTGCGCACGGTGACTGTTGTATTCAATCCCGATGCAATTTCTGTGTTCATCAACTCTCTGATAGTCCACAGATTACAGAATGCCTCCAGATGTGCATCGGTAACTACTACTGGTCTTCCAGGGAACGATCAAAGCGTAGACTGTTAGAGACATTACTCCCTGGGAGGAAAGTGTGCATGGTGACTGTTGAATTCAATCCCGATGAAATTTCTGTTTTTCATCAAAACTCTGATAGTCCACAGATTACAGATTGCCTCCAGAAGTGCATCGGAAACTACTACTGGTCTTCCAGGGAACGATCAAAGGGTAGACTGTTGCAGACGTTACTCCCATGGAGGAATGTGCAGATGGTGACTGTTGTATTCAATCCCGATGCAATTTTTTGTGTTTCGTCAACACTCTGATAGTCCACAGCTTACAGAATGCCTCCAGATGTGCGTCGGAAACTACTACTGTTCTTCCAGGGAACGATCAAAGCATAGACTGTTTGAGACATTACTCCCATGGAGGAATGTGCGCATGTTGACTGTTATATTCAATCCCGATGCAATTTCTGTGTTTATCAACTCTCTGATAGTCCACAGATTACAGAATGCCTCCACATGCGCATCGGAAACTACTAATGGTCTTCAGGGAACGATCAAAGCGATGACAGTTTGAGACATTACTCCCATGGAGAAATGTACGCTTGGTGCCTGTTGTATTCAATCCCGGTGCAATTTCTGTCTTTTATCAACACCCGGATAGACCACAGATTACAGATTACCTCAAGATGTGCATCGGAAACTACTACTGGTCTTCCAGAGAACGATCAAAGTGTATACTGTTTGAGGCATTACTCCCATGGAGGAAAGTGGTCATGGTGACTGTAGTATTCAATCCCGATGTAATTTCTGTGTATCATCAACACTCTGATAGTCCACAGATTTCAGAATGCCTCCAGATGTGCATCGGAAACTACTACTGGTCTAACAGGGAACGATCTTAGCGATGACTGTGTGAGACATTACTCCCAGGGAGAAATGTACGCATGGTGTCTGTTGTATTCAATCCCGATGCAATATCTGTCTTTTATCAACACCCGGAGAGACCACAGATTACAGAATACCTCCAGATGTGCATCGGAAACTACTACTGGTCTTCCAGGGAACGATCAAAGCGTAGACTGTTTGAGACATTACTCCCATGGAGGAAAGTGCGCTTGGTGACTGTTGTATTCAATCCCGACGCAATATATGTCTTTTATCAACACCCGGAGAGACCACAGATTACAGAATACCTCCAGATGTGCATCGGAAACTACTACTGGTCTTCCAGGGAGCGATCAAAGCGTAAACTGTTTGAGACATTACACCCATGGGGGAAAGTGCGCATGGTGACTGTTGTATTCAATCCCGATGCAGATTCTGTGTTTCATCAACACTCTGATAGCTCACAGGTTACAGAATGCTACCAGATGTGCATCGGAAACTACTACTGGTCTTCCAGGGAACGATTAAAGCGAGGACTGTTTCAGACATTACTCCCATGGCGGAAATTGCGGATGGTGACTGTTGTATTCAATGACGATGCAATTTCTGTGTTTCATCCACACTCTGATAGTCCACAGATTACAGATTGTCCCCAGATGTGCATCGGAAACTATTACTGGTATTCCTGGGACCGATCAAGGCGTAGACTGTTTCAGACATTACTCCCATGGAGGAATGTGCGCATGGTGACTGTTGTATTAAATCCCGATGCAATTTCTATGTTTCATCAACACTCTGATAGTCCACTATTTACAGATTGCCTCCAGATGTGCATCGGAAACTACTACTGGTATTCCTGGGAACGATTAGAGCGTAGACTGTATGAGACATTACTCAAATGGAGGAAAGTGCGCATGGTGACTGTTGTAATCAAACCCGATGCAATTTCTGTGTATTCATCGACACTTTGAAGGTCCACAGATTAAAGAATGCCTCCAGATGTGCATCGGAAACTACTACTTGTCTTCCAGGGAGCGATCAAAGTGAAGACTGCTTGAGTCATTACTCCCATGGAGGAAAGTGCGGATGGTGACTGTTGTATTCAATCTCGATGCAATTTCTGTGTTTTATCATCACTCTGATAGTCCACAGATTACAGAATGCCACCAGATGTACATCGGGAACTACTACTGGTATTCCTGGGACCGATCAAGGCGTAGACTGTTTCAGACATTACTCCCATGGAGGAAAGTGGTCATGGTGACTGTTGTATTCAATCCGGATGTAATTTCTGAGTTTCATCAACACTCTGATATTCCACAGATTACAGAATGCATGCAGATGTGCATCGCAAAGTTCTTCTGGTCTTCCAGGGAACGATCAAAACTTAGACTGTTTGAAACATTATTCCCATGGAGGAAAGTGTGCATGGTGACTGTTGTATTCAATCCCTATGAAATATCTGTGTTTCATCAACACTTTGAAGGTCCACAGATTACAGAATGCCACCAGATGTGCATCGGAAACTACTACTGGTCTTCCAGGGAACGATCAAAGGGTAGACTGTTTCAGACGTTACTCCCATGGAGGAATGTGCGGATGGTGACTGTTGTATTCAATCCCGATGCAATTTTTTGTGTTTCGTCAACACTCTGATAGTCCACAGCTTACAGAATGCCTCCAGATGTGCATCGGAAACTACTACTGGTCTTCCAGGGAACGATCAAAGCGTAGACTGTTTGAGACATTAATCCTGTGGAGGAAAGTGAGCATGGTGCCTGTTGTATTCAATCCCGATGCAATTTCTGTGTTTCATCAACACTCTGATAGTCCACAGAATACAGAATGCCACCAGATGTGCATCGGAAACTACTACTGGTCTTCCAGGGAACGATCAAAGCGTAGACTGTTTGAGACATTACTCCCGTGGAGGAAAGTGTGCATGGTGACTGTTGTATTCAATCCCGATGCAATTTCTGTGTTTCATCAACACTTTGAAGGTCAACAGATTTCAGAATGCCTCCAGATATGCATCGGAAACTACTACTGGTCTTCCTGGGAACGATCAAAGCATAGACTGTTTGAGACATTACTCGAATGTAGGAAAGCGCGCATGGTGAGTGTTGTATTCAATCCCGATGCAATTTCTGTGTTTCATCAACACTCTGATAGTCCACAGATAACAGATTGCCTCCAGAAGTGCATCGAAAACTACTACTGGTCTTCCTGGGAACGATCGAAGCGTAGACTGTACCAGACATTACTCCGATGGAGGAAATTGCGGATTGTGACTGTTGTATTCAATCCCGATGCAATTTCTGTGTTTTATCAACACTCTGATAGTCCACAGAATACAGATTGTCTCCAGATGTGCATCGGAAACTACCACTGGTCTTCTTGGGTACGATCAAAGCGTAGAGTGTACCAGACATTACTCCCATTGAGGAAAGTACGGATTGTGACAGTTGTATTCACTCCCGATGCAATTTCTGTGTTTCATCAACACTTTGAAGGTCCACAGATTACAGAATGCCTCCAGATGTGCATCGGAAGCTACTACTGGTCTTCCAGGGAACGATCAAAGCGTAGACTGTTTTAGACATTATTCCCATGGAGAAAAGTGCGGATTGTGACTGTTGTAATTAATCCCGATGCAATTTCTGTGTTTCATCAACTCTCTGATAGTCCACAGATTACAGAATGCCACCAGATGTGCAATGGAAACTACTACTGGTCTTCCAGGGAACGATAAAAGAGTAGACTGTTTGAAACATTACTCCCATGGAGGAAAGTGCCCATGGTGACTGTTGTATTCAATCCCGATGCAATTTCTGTGTTTCATCAACACTTTGAAGAACCACAGATTACAGAATGCCTCCAGATGTGAATCGAAACTACTACTGGTCTTCCAGGGAACGATCAAAGCGTACACTGTTTGAGACATTACTCCCATGAGGGTAAGTGTGCATGGTGACTGTTGCATTCAGTCCCGATGCAATTTCAGTGTTTCAACAACATTCTGATAGTCCACAGATTACAGAATGCCACCAGATGTGCATCGGAAACTACTACTGGTCTAACAGGGAACGATCTTAGCGATGACAGTTTGAGACATTACTCCCATGGAGAAATGTACGCATGGTGCCTGTTGTATTCAATCCCGATGCAATTTCTGTCTTTTATCAACACCCGGATAGACCACAGATTACAGAGTACCTGAAGATGTGCATCGAAAACTACTACTGGTCTTCCAGGGAACGATCAAAGCGTAGACTGTTTGAGACATTACTCCCATGGAGGGAAGTGCGCATGGTGACTGTTGTATTCAATCCCGATGCAATTTCTGTGTTCATCAACTCTCTGATAGTCCACAGATTACAGAATGCCTCCAGATGTGCATCGGTAACTACTACTGGTCTTCCAGGGAACGATCAAAGCGTAGACTGTTAGACCCATTACTCCCTTGGAGGAAAGTGTGCATGGTGACTGTTGAATTCAATCCCGATGCAATTTCTGTTTTTCATCAAAACTCTGATAGTCCACAGATTACAGATTGCCTCCAGAAGTGCATCGGAAACTACTACTGGTCTTCCAGGGAACGATCAAAACTTAGACTGTTTGAAACATTATTCCCATGGAGGAAAGTGTGCATGGTGATTGTTGTATTCAATCCCGAGGAAATATCTGTGTTTCATCAACACTTTGAAGGTCCACAGATTACAGAATGCCTCCAGATGTGCATCGGAAACTACTACTGGTCTTTCAGGGAACGATCAAAAGGTAGACTGTTGCAGACGTTACTCCCATGGAGGAATATGCAGATGGTGACTGTTGTATTCAATCCCGATGCAATTTTTTGTGTTTCGTCAACACTCTGATAGTCCACAGCTTACAGAATGCCTCCAGATGTGCGTCGGAAACTACTACTGTTCTTCCAGGGAACGATCAAAGCATAGACTGTTTGAGACATTACTCCCATGGAGGAATGTGCGCATGTTGACTGTTATATTCAATCCCGATGCAATTTCTGTGTTTATCAACTCTCTGATAGTCCACAGATTACAGAATGCCTCCACATGTGCATCGGAAACTACTAATGGTCTTCAGGGAACGATCAAAGCGATGACAGTTTGAGACATTACTCCCATGGAGAAATGTACGCTTGGAGCCTGTTGTATTCAATCCCGGTGCAATTTCTGTCTTTTATCAACACCCGGATAGACCACAGATTACAGATTACCTCAAGATGTGCATCGGAAACAACTACTGGTCTTCCAGAGAACGATCAAAGTGTAGACTGTTTTAGACATTACTCCCATGGAGGAAAGTGGTCATGGTGACTGTAGTATTCAATCCCGATGTAATTTCTGTGTTTCATCAACACTCTGATAGTCCACAGATTTCAGAATGCCTCCAGATGTGCATCGGAAACTACTACTGGTCCAACAGGGAACGATCTTAGCGATGACAGTGTGAGACATTACTCCCAGGGAGAAATGTAAGCATGGTGCCAGTTGTATTCAATCCCGATGCAATTTCTGTCTTTTATCAACACCCGGAGAGACCACAGATTACAGAATACCTCCAGATGTGCATCGGAAACTACTACTGGTCTTCCAGGGAACGATCAAAGCGTAGACTGTTTGAGACATTACTCCCATGGAGGAAAGTGCGCTTGGTGACTGTTGTATTCAATCCCGATGCAATTTCTGTGTTCATCAACTCTCTGATAGTCCTAAGATTACAGAATGCCTCCAGATGTGCATCGGAAACTACTACTGGTCTTCCAGGGAGCGATCAAAGCGTAAACTGTTTGAGACATTACACCCATGGGGGAAAGTGCGTATGGTGACTGTTGTATTCAATCCCGATGCAGATTCTGTGTTTCATCAACACTCTGATAGCTCACAGGTTACAGAATGCTACCAGATGTGCATCGGAAACTACTACTGGTCTTCCAGGGAACGATTAAAGCGAGGACTGTTTCAGACATTACTCCCATGGCGGAAATTGCGGATGGTGACTGTTGTATTCAATGCCAATGCAATTTCTGTGTTTCATCCACACTCTAATAGTCCACAGATTACAGATTGTCCCCAGATGTGCATCGGAAACTATTACTGGTATTCCTGGGACCGATCAAGGCGTAGACTGTTTCAGACATTACTCCCATGGAGGAATGTGCGCATGGTGACTGTTGTATTAAATCCCGATGCAATTTCTATGTTTCATCAACACTCTGATAGTCCACAATTTACAGATTGCCTCCAGATGTGCATCGGAAACTACTACTGGTATTCCTGGGAACGATTAGAGCGTAGACTGTTAGACACATTACTCCCATGGAGGCAAGTGTGCATGGTGACTGTTGTATTCAATCCCGATGCAATTTCTGTGTTTCATCAACACTCTGATAGTCCACAGATAACAGATTGCCTCCAGAAGTGCATCGAAAACTACTACTTGTCTTCCTGGGAACGATCAAAGCGTAGACTGTTTGAGACATTAATCCTGTGGAATAAAGTGTGCATGGTGCCTGTTGTATTCAATCCCGATGCAATTTCTGTGTTTCATCAACACTCTGATAGTCCACAGAATACAGAATGCCACCAGATGTGCATCGGAAACTAATACTGGTCTTCCAGGGAAGGATCAAAGGGTAGACTGTTTCAGACGTTAATCCCATGGAGGAATGTGCGGATGGTAACTGTTGTATTGAATCCCGATGGAATTTCTGTGTTTCATCAACACTCTGATAGTCCACAGCTTACAGAATGCCTCCAGATGTGCATCGGAAACTACTACTTTTCTTCCAGGAACGATCAAAGCGTAGACTGTTTGAGACATTATTTCCATGGAGGAAAGTGCGCATGGTGACTGTTGTATTCAATCCCGAGGCAATTTCTGTGTTTCATCAACACTTTAAAGGTCCACAGATTACAGAATTCCTCAAGATGTTCACTGGAAACTACTATTGGTGTTCCAGGGAACGATCAAAGCGTAGACTGAGATACAACTCCCATGGAGGAAAGTGCGCATGGTTACTGTTGTATTCAATCCTGATGCAATTTCTGTGTTTCAACAACACTCTGATAGTCAACAGATTACAGAATGCCTCCAGATGTGCATCGGAAACTACTACTGGTCTTCCAGGGAACGATAAAAGAGTAGACTGTTTGAGACATTACTCCCATGGAGGAAAGTGACCATGGTGATTGTTGTATTCAATCCCGATGCAATATCTGTGTTCATCAACTCTCTGATAGTCCACAGATTACAGAATGCCTCAAGATGAGCATCGGAAACTACTACTGGTCTTCAGGGAACGATCAAAGCGATGACAGTTTGAGACACTACTCCCATGTAGGAAAGTGCGCGTGGTGACTGTTGTATTCAATCCCGTTGCAATTTCTGTGTTTATCAACTCTCTGATAGTCCACAGATTACAGAATGCCTCCACATGTGCATCGGAAACTACTAATGGTCTTCAGGGAACGATCAAAGCGATGACAGTTTGAGACATTACTCCCATGGAGGAAAGTGGTCATGGTGACTGTTGTATTCAATCCGGATGTAATTTCTGAGTTTCATCAACACTCTGATAGTCCACAGAGTACAGAATGCCACCAGATGTGCATCGGAAACTACTACTGGTCTAACAGGGAACGATCATAGCGATGACAGTTTGAGACATTACTCCCATGGAGAAATTTACGCTTGGTGCCTGTTGTATTCAATCCCGATGCAATTTCTGTCTTTTATCAACACCCGGATAGACCACAGATTACAGAGTACCTGAAGATGTGCATCGAAAACTACTACTGGTCTTCCAGGGAACGATCAAAGCGTAGACTGTTTGAGACATTACTCCCATGGAGGGAAGTGCGCATGGTGACTGTTGTATTCAATCCCGATGCAATTTCTGTGTTCATCAACTCTCTGATAGTCCACAGATTACAGAATGCCTCCAGATGTGCATCGGTAACTACTACTGGTGTTCCAGGGAACGATCAAAGCGTAGACTGTTAGAGACATTACTCCCTTGGAGGAAAGTGTGCATGGTGACTGTTGAATTCAATCCCGATGAAATTTCTGTTTTTCATCAAAACTCTGATAGTCCACAGATTACAGATTGCCTCCAGAAGTGCATCGGAAACTACTACTGGTCTAACAGGGAACGATCTTAGCAATGACTGTGTGAGACATTACTCCCAGGGAGAAATGTACGCATGGTGTCTGTTGTATTCAATCCCGATGCAATATCTGTCTTTTATCAACACCCGGAGAGACCACAGATTACAGAATACCTCCAGATGTGCATCGGAAACTACTACTGGTCTTCCAGGGAGCGATCAAAGCGTAAACTGTTTGAGACATTACACCCATGGGGGAAAGTGCGCATGGTGACTGTTGTATTCAATCCCGATGCAGATTCTGTGTTTCATCAACACTCTGATAGCTCACAGGTTACAGAATGCTACCAGATGTGCATCGGAAACTACTACTGGTCTTCCAGGGAACGATTAAAGCGAGGACTGTTTCAGACATTACTCCCATGGCGGAAATTGCGGATGGTGACTGTTGTATTCAATGACGATGCAATTTCTGTGTTTCATCCACACTCTGATAGTCCACAGATTACAGATTGTCCCCAGATGTGCATCGGAAACTATTACTGGTATTCCTGGGACCGATCAAGGCGTAGACTGTTTCAGACATTACTCCCATGGAGGAATGTGCGCATGGTGACTGTTGTATTAAATCCCGATGCAATTTCTATGTTTCATCAACACTCTGATAGTCCACAATTTACAGATTGCCTCCAGATGTGCATCGGAAACTACTACTGGTATTCCTGGGAACGATTAGAGCGTAGACTGTATGAGACATTACTCAAATGGAGGAAAGTGCGCATGGTGACTGTTGTAATCAAACCCGATGCAATTTCTGTGTATTCATCAACACTTTGAAGGTCCACAGATTAAAGAATGCCTCCAGATGTGCATCGGAAACTACTACTTGTCTTCCAGGGAGCGATCAAAGTGAAGACTGCTTGAGTCATTACTCCCATGGAGGAAAGTGCGGATGGTGACTGTTGTATTCAATCTCGATGCAATTTCTGTGTTTTATCATCACTCTGATAGTCCACAGATTACAGAATGCCACCAGATGTACATCGGGAACTACTACTGGTATTCCTGGGACCGATCAAGGCGTAGACTGTTTCAGACATTACTCCCATGGAGGAAAGTGGTCATGGTGACTGTTGTATTCAATCCGGATGTAATTTCTGAGTTTCATCAACACTCTGATATTCCACAGATTACAGAATGCATGCAGATGTGCATCGCAAAGTTCTTCTGGTCTTCCAGGGAACGATCAAAACTTAGACTGTTTGAAACATTATTCCCATGGAGGAAAGTGTGCATGGTGACTGTTGTATTCAATCCCTATGAAATATCTGTGTTTCATCAACACTTTGAAGGTCCACAGATTACAGAATGCCTCCAGATGTGCATCGGAAACTACTACTGGTCTTCCAGGGAACGATCAAAGGGTAGACTGTTTCAGACGTTACTCCCATGGAGGAATGTGCGGATGGTGACTGTTGTATTCAATCCCGATGCAATTTTTTGTGTTTCGTCAACACTCTGATAGTCCACAGCTTACAGAATGCCTCCAGATGTGCATCGGAAACTACTACTGGTCTTCCAGGGAACGATCAAAGCGTAGACTGTTTGAGAAATTAATCCTGTGGAGGAAAGTGAGCATGTTGCCTGTTGTATTCAATCCCGATGCAATTTCTGTGTTTCATCAACACTCTGATAATCCACAGAATACAGAATGCCACCAGATGTGCATCGGAAACTACTACTAGTCTTCCAGGGAACGATCAAAGCGTAGACTGTTTGAGACATTACTCCCGTGGAGGAAAGTGTGCATGGTGACTGTTGTATTCAATCCCGATGCAATTTCTGTGTTTCATCAACACTTTGAAGGTCAACAGATTTCAGAATGCCTCCAGATATGCATCGGAAACTACTACTGGTCTTCCTGGGAACGATCAAAGCATAGACTGTTAGAGACATTACTCGAATGTAGGAAAGCGCGCATGGTGAGTGTTGTATTCAATCCCGATGCAATTTCTGTGTTTCATCAATACTCTGATACTCCTCAGATTACAGAATGACTCCAGATGTGCATCGGAAACTACTACTGGTCTTCCAGGGAACGATCAAAGCGTAGACTGTTTGAGACATTACTCCAATGGAGGAAAGTGCGCATCGAGTCTGTTGTATTCAAACCCGATGCCATTTATGTGTTTCATCAACAATCTGATAGTCCACAGATTACAGAATGCCACCAGATGTGCATCGGAAACTACTACTGGTCTTCCAGGGAACGATCAAAGCGTAGACTGTTTCAGACGTTACTCCCATGGAGGAATGTGCGGATGGTGACTGTTGTATTCAATCCCGATGCAATTTCAGTGTTTCAACAACATTATGATAGTCCACAGATTACAGAAAGCCACAGGAAGTGCATCGGAAACTACTACTGGTCTTCCAGGGAACTATCAATGTGTAGACTGTTTGAGACATTACTCCCATGGAGGAAGGTGCACATGGTGACTGTTGTATTGAATCCCGAGGCAATTTCTGTGTTTCATCAACACTCTGATAGTCCACAGATAACAAATTGCCTCCAGAAGTGCATCGAAAACTACTACTGGTCTTCCTGGGAACGATCAAAGCTTAGACTGTTTGAGACATTATTCAGATGGAGGAAAGTGTGCATGGTGACCGTTGTATTCAATCCCGATGCAATTTCTGTGTTTCATCAACACTTTGAAGGTCCACAGATTACAGAATGCCTCCAGATGTGCATGGGAAACTACTACTGGTCTTCCAGGGAACGATCAAAGGGTAGACTGTTTCAGACGTTACTCCCATGGATGAATGTGCGGATTGTGACTGTTGTATTCAATCCCGATGCAATTTCTGTGTTTCATCAACACTCTGATAGTCCACGGATTACAGATTGTCTCCAGATGTGCATCGGAAACTACTACTGGTCTTCCTGGGACCGATCAACGCGTGGACCGTTTGAGACATTCCTCCCATGGAAGAAAGTGCGGATAGTGACTGTTGTATTCAATCCCGATGCAATTTCTGTGTTTCATCAACACTCTGATAGTCCACAGATTTCAGAATACCACCAGATGTACATCGGGAACTACTACTGGTCTTCCAGGGAATGATCAACGCGTAGACTGTTTGACACACTACTCCCGTTTAGGAAAGTGCGCATGGTGACTATTGTATTCAATCCCGATGCAATTTCTGTGTTTAATCAACACTCTGACTGTCCACATATTACAGAATGCCACCAGATGTGCGTCGGAAACTACTACTGGTCTTCCAGGAAACGATTAAAGCGAGGACTGTTTCAGACATTACTCCCATGGTGGAAAGTGTGGATGGTGACTGTTGTATTCAATCCCGATGCAATTTCTGTGTTTCATTAACACTCTGATAGTCCACAGATAACAGAATGCCACCAGATGTGCATCGGAAACTACTACTGGTCTTCCAGGGAACGATCAAAGCGTAGACTGTTTGAGAAATTAATCCTGTGGAGGAAAGTGAGCATGGTGCCTGTTGTATTCAATCCCGATGCAATTTCTGTGTTTCATCAACACTCTGATAGTCCACAGATTACAGAATGCCTCCAGATGTGCATCGGAAACTACTACTGGTCTTAAAGGGAACGATCAAAGCGTAGACTGTTAGAGACATTACTCCCATGGAGGAAAGTGTGCATGGTGACTGTTGTATTCAATCCCGATGCAATTTCTGTGTTTCATCAACACTCTGATAGTCCACAGATAACAGATTGCCTCCAGAAGTGCATCGAAAAATACTACTGGTCTTCCTGGGAACGATCAAAACTTAGACTGTTTGAGACATTATTCTCATGGAGGAAAGTGTGCATGGTGACCGTTGTATTCAATCCCGATGCAATTTCTGTGTTTCATCAACACTTTGAAGGTCCACAGATTACAGAATGCCTCCAGATGTGCATCGGAAACTACTACTGGTCTTCCAGGGACCGATCAAAGCGTAGGCTGTTTGAGACATTACTCCCATGGAGGAAAGTGTGCATGGTGACTGTTGTATTCAATCCCGATGCAATTTCTGTGTTTCATCAACACTTTGAAGGTCAACAGATTACAGAATGCCTCCAGATGTGCATCGGAAACTACTACTGGTCTTCCAGGGAACGATCAAAGCGTAGACTGTTTGTGACATTACTCCCATGGAGGAAAGTGTGCATGGTGACTGTTGTATTCAATCCCGATGCAATTTCTGTGTTTCATCAACACTTTGAAGGTCAACAGATTACAGAATGCCTCCAGATGTGCATCGGAAACTCCTACTGGTCTTCCAGGGTACAATCAAAGCGTAGACTGTTTTAGTCATTACTCCCATGAAGGAATGTGCGGATGGTGACTGTTGTATTCAATCCCGATGCAATTTCTATGTTTCATCAACACTCTGATAGTCCACAATTTACAGATTGCCTCCAGATGTGCATCGGAAACTACTACTGGTATTCCTGGGAAAGATTAGAGCGTAGACTGTATGAGACATTACTCAAATGGAGGAAAGTGCGCATGGTGACTGTTGTATTCAATCCCGATGCAATTTCTGTGTTTCATCAACACTCTGATAGCTCACAGGTTACAGAATGCCACCAGATGTGCATCGGAAACAACTACTGGTCTTCCAGGGAACGATTAAAGCGAGGACTGTTTCAGACATTACTCCCATGGCGGAAATTGCGGATGGTGACTGTTGTATTCAATCCCGATGCAATTTCTGTGTTTCATCAACACTCTGATAGTCCGCAGATTACAGAATGATACCAGATGTGCATCGGAAACTACTACTGGTCTTCCAGGGAACGATCAAAGCGTAGACTGCTTGAGACATTACTCCCATGGAGGGAAGTGCGCATGGTGACAGTTGTATTCAATCCCGATGCAATTTCTGTGTTTCATCAACACTCTGATAGTCCACAGATTACAGAATGATACCAGATGTGCATCGGAAACTACTACTGGTCTTCCTGGGAACGATCAAAGCTTAGACTGTTTGAGACATTATTCAGATGGAGGAAAGTGTGCATGGTGACCGTTGTATTCAATCCCGATGCAATTTCTGTGTTTCATCAACACTTTGAAGGTCCACAGATTACAGAATGCCTCCAGATGTGCATGGGAAACTACTACTGGTCTTCCAGGGAACGATCAAAGGGTAGACTGTTTCAGACGTTACTCCCATGGAGGAATGTGCGGATGGTGACTGTTGTATTCAATCCCGATGCAATTTCTGTGATTCATCAACACTCTGATAGTCCACAGATTACAGATTGTCTCCAGATGTGCATCGGAAACTACTACTGGTCTTCCTGGGACCGATCAACGCGTAGACCATTTGAGACATTCCTCCCATGGAGGAAAGTGCGGATAGTGACTGTTGTATTCAATCCCGATGCAATTTCTGTGTTTCATCAACACTCTGATAGTCCACAGATTACAGAATACCACCAGATGTACATCGGGAACTGCTACTGGTCTTCCAGGGAATGATCAAAGCGTAGACTGTTTGACACAATACACCCGTTTAGGAAAGTGGGCATGGTGACTATTGTATTCAATCCCGATGCAATTTCTGTGTTTAATCAACACTCTGACTGTCCACATATTACAGAATGCCACCAGATGTGCGTCGGAAACTACTACTGGTCTTCCAGGAAACGATTAAAGCGAGGACTGTTTCAGACATTACTCCCATGGCGGAAAGTGTGGATGGTGACTGTTGTATTCAATCCCGATGCAATTTCTGTGTTTCATTAACACTCTGATAGTCCACAGATAACAGAATATCACCAGATGTGCATCGGAAACTACTACTGGTCTTCCAGGGAACGATCAAATCGTAGACTGTGTGAGAAATTAATCCTGTGGAGGAAAGTGAGCATGGTGCCTGTTGTATTCAATCCCGATGCAATTTCTGTGTTTCATCAACACTCTGATAGTCCACAGATTACAGAATGCCTCCAGATGTGCATCGGAAACTACTACTGGTCTTAAAGGGAACGATCAAAGCGTAGACTGTTAGAGACAATACTCCCATGGAGGAAAGTGTGCATGGTGACTGTTGTATTCAATCCCGATGCAATTTCTGTGTTTCATCAACACTCTGATAGTCCACAGATAACAGATTGCCTCCAGAAGTGCATCGAAATATACTACTGGTCTTCCTGGGAACGATCAAACCTTAGACTGTTTGAGACATTATTCCCATGGAGGAAAGTGTGCATGGTGACCGTTGTATTCAATCCCGATGCAATTTCTGTGTTTCATCAACACTTTGAAGGTCCACAGATTACAGAATGCCTCCAGATGTGCATCGGAAACTACTACTGGTCTTCCAGGGACCGATCAAATCGTAGACTGTTTGAGACATTACTCCCATGGAGGAAAGTGAGCATGGTGACTGTTGTATTCAGTCCCGATGCAATTTCTGTGTTTCATCAACACTTTGAAGGTCAACAGATTACAGAATGCCTCCAGATGTGCATCGGAAACTACTACTGGTCTTTCTGGGTACGATCAAAGCGTAGACTGTACCAGACATTGCTCCCGTTGAGGAAAGTGCGGATTGTGACAGTTGTATTCACTCCCGATGCAATTTCTGTGCTTCATCAACACTTTGAAGGTCCGCAGATTACAGAATGCCTCCAGATGTGCATCGGAAACTCCTACTGGTCTTCCAGGGTACAATCAAAGCGTAGACTGTTTTAGTCATTACTCCCATGAAGGAATGTGCGGATGGTGACTGTTGTATTCAATCCCGATGCAATTTCTATGTTTCATCAACACTCTGATAGTCCACAATTTACAGATTGCCTCCAGATGTGCATCGGAAACTACTACTGGTATTCCTGGGAACGATTAGAGCGTAGACTGTATGAGACATTACTCAAATGGAGGAATGTGCGCATGGTGACTGTTGTATTCAATCCCGATGCAATTTCTGTGTTTCATCAACACTGTGATAGCTCACAGGTTACAGAATGCCACCAGATGTGCATCGGAAACAACTACTGGTCTTCCAGGGAACGATTAAAGCGAGGACTGTTTCAGACATTACTCCCATGGCGGAAATTGCGGATGGTGACTGTTGTATTCAATCCCGATGCAATTTCTGTGTTTCATCAACACTCTGATAGTCCGCAGATTACAGAATGATACCAGATGTGCATCGGAAACTACTACTGGTCTTCCAGGGAACGATCAAAGCGTAGACTGCTTGAGACATTACTCCCATGGAGGGAAGTGCGCATGGTGACAGTTGTATTCAATCCCGATGCAATTTCTGTGTTTCATCAACACTCTGATAGTCCACAGATTACAGAATGCCACCAGATGTGCATCCGAAACTACTACTGGTCTTTCAGGGAACGATCAAAGCGTAGACTCTTTGAAACATTACTCCTGTGGAGCAAAGAGCACATGGTGCCTGTTGTATTCCATCACGATGCAATTTCTGTGTTTCATCAACACTCTGATAGTCCACAGAATACAGAATGCCACCAGATGTGCATCGGAAACTAGTACTGGTCTTCCAGGGAACGATCAAAGCGAAGACTGTTTGTGACATTACTCCCGTGGAGAAAAGTGCGCATGGTGACTGTTGTATTCAATCCCGATGCAATTTCTATGTTTCACCAACACTCTGATAGTCCAAAGATTATAGAATGCCACCAGATGTGCATCGGAAACTACTACTGGTCTTCCAGGGAACGATCAAAGCGTAGACTGTTTGTGACATTACTCCCGTGGAGGAAAGTGCGCATGGTGACTGTTGTATTCAATCCCGATGCAATTTCTGTGTTTCCTCAACACTTTAAAGGTCAACACATTACAGAATGCCTCCCGATGTGCATCTGAAACTACTACTGGTCTTCCCGGGAACGATCAAAGCGTAGACTGATTGAGACATTACTCCCGTGGTGGAATGTGCGGATGGTGACTGTTGTATTCAATCCCAATGCAATTTCTGTGTTTCATCAACACTCTGATAGTCCACAGATTACAGATTGCCTCCAGATATGCATCGGAAACTATTACTGGTCTTCCTGGGAACGGTCAAAGCATAGACTGTTTGGGACATTACTCCCATGTAGGAAAGTGCGCATGGTGACTGTTGTATTCAATCCCGATGCAATTTCTGTGTTTCATCAACACCCTGATGTTCCACAGATTACAGAATGCCTCCAGATGTGCATCGGAAACTACTACTGGTCATCCAGGGAACGATCAAAGCGTAGACTGTTTGAGACATTACTCCTGTGGAGGATAGTGTGCATGGTGACTGTTGTATTCAATCCCAATGCAATTTCTGTGTTTCATCAAAACTCAGATAGTCCACAGATTACAGAATGCCCCCAGATGTGCATCGCAAACTACTACTGGTCTTCCAGGGAACGATCAAATCGTAGACTGTTTGAGACATTACTCCCATGGAGGAAAGTGCGCATCTTGTCTGTTGTATTCAAACCCGATGCCATTTCTGTGTTTCATCAACAATCTGATAGTCCACAGATTACAGAATGCCCCCAGATGTGCATCGGAAACTACTACTGGCCTTCCTGGGAACGATCAAAGCGTAGACTGTTTCAGACGTTACTCCATGGAGGAAATTGCGGATGGTGACTGTTGTATTCAATCCCGATGCAATTTCTGTGTTCATCAACTCTCTGATAGTCCACAGATTACAGAATGCCTCCAGATGTGCATCGGTAACTACTACTGGTCTTCCAGGGAACGATCAAAGCGTAGACTGTTAGAGACATTACTCCCTTGGAGGAAAGTGTGCATGGTGACTGTTGAATTCAATCCCGATGCAATTTCTGTTTTTCATCAACACTCTAATAGTCCACAGATTACAGATTGCCTCCAGAAGTGCATCTAAAACTACTACTGGTCTTCCAGGGAACGATCTAAACTTAGACTGTTTGAAACATTATGCCCATGAAGGAAAGTGTGCATGGTGACTGTTGTATTCAATCCCTATGAAATATCTGTGTTTCATCAACACTTTGAAGGTCCACAGATTACAGAATGCCTCCAGATGTGCATCGGAAACTACTACTGGTCTTCCTGGGAACGATCAAACCTTAGACTGTTTGAGACATTATTCCCATGGAGGAAAGTGTGCATGGTGACCGTTGTATTCAATCCCGATGCAATTTCTGTGTTTCATCAACACTTTGAAGGTCCACAGATTACAGAATGCCTCCAGATGTGCATCGGAAACTACTACTGGTCTTCCAGGGAACGATCAAAGCGTAGACTGTTTGAGACATTACTCCCATGGATGAAAGTGTGCATGGTGACTGTTGTATTCAATCCCGATGCAATTTTTTGTGTTTCGTCAACACTCTGATAGTCCACAGCTTACAGAATGCCTCCAGATGTGCATCGGAAACTACTACTGGTCTTCCAGGGAACGATCAAAGCGTAGAATGTTTGAGAAATTAATCCTGTGGAGGAAAGTGGGCATGGTGCCTGTTGTATTCAATCCCAAAGCAATTTCTGTGTTTCATCAACACTCTGATAGTCCACAGATTACAGAATGCCTCCAGATGTGCATCGGAAACTACAACTGGTCTTAAAGGGAACGACGAAAGCGTAGACTGTTAGAGACATTACTCCCATGGAGTAAAGTGTGCATGGTGACTGTTGTATTCAATCCCGATGCAATTTCTGTGTTTCATCAACACTCTGATAGTCCGCAGATAACAGATTGCCTCCAGAAGTGCATCGAAAACTACTACTGGTCTTCCTGGGAACGATCAAACCTTAGACTGTTTGAGACATTATTCCCATGGAGGAAAGTGTGCATGGTGACCGTTGTATTCAATCCCGATGCAATTTCTGTGTTTCATCAACACTTTGAAGGTCCACAGATTACAGAATGCCTCCAGATGTGCATCGGAAACTACTACTGGTCTTCCAGGGAACGATCAAAGCGTAGACTGTTTGAGACATTACTCCCATGGATGAAAGTGTGCATGGTGACTGTTGTATTCAATCCCGATGCAATTTCTGTGTTTCATCAACACTTTGAAGGTCAACAGATTACAGAATGCCTCCAGATGTGCATCGGAAACTACTACTGGTCTTCCAGGGACCGGTCAAAGCGTAGACTGTTTGTGACATTACACCCGTGGTGGAAAGTGCGGATGGTGACTGTTGTATTCAATCCCAATGCAATTTCTGTGTTTCATCAACACTCTGATAGTCCACAGATTACAGATTGCCTCCAGATATGCATCGGAAACAACTACTGGTCTTCCTGGGAACGATCAAAGCATAGACTGTTTGAGACATTACTCCCATGTAGGAAACCGCGCATGGTGACTGTTGTATTCAATCCCGATGCAATTTCTGTGTTTCATCAACACTCTGATACTCCACAGATTACAGAATGCCTCCAGATGTGGATCGGAATCTACTACTGGTCATACTGGGTACGATCAAAGCGTAGACTGTACCAGACATTGCTCCCATTGAGGAAAGTGCGGATTGTGACAGTTGTATTCACTCCCGATGAAATTTCTGTGTTTCATCAACACTTTGAAGGTCCGCAGATTATAGAATGCCTCCAGATGTGCATCGGAAACTACTACTGGTCTTCCAGGGTGCAATCAAAGCGTAGACTGTTTCAGTCATTTCTCCCATGAAGGAATGTGCGGATGGTGACTGTTGTATTCAATCCCGATGCAATTTCTATGTTTCATCAACACTCTGATAGTCCACAATTTACAGATTGCCTCCAGATGTGCATCGGAAACTACTACTGGTATTCCTGGGAACGATTAGAGCGTAGACAGTATGAGACATTACTCAAATGGAGGAAAGTGCGCATGGTGACTGTTGTAATCAAACCCGATGGAATTTCTGTGTTTCATCAACTCTTTGAAGGTCCACAGATTACAGAATGCCTCCAGATGTGCATCGGAAACTACTACCTGTCTTCCAGTGAGCGATCAAAGTGTAGACTGCTTGAGACTTTACTCCCATGGAGGAAAGTGCGGATGGTGACTGTTGTATTTAATCTCGATGTAATTTCTGTGTTTTATCATCACTCTGATAGTCCACAGATTACAGAATGCCACCAGATGTACATCGGGAACTACTACTGGTCTTCCAGGGAACGATCAAAGCGTAGAGTATTTGGGACATTACTCCCGTGGAGGAAAGTGCGCATGGTGACTGTTGTATTCAATCCCGATGCAGTTTCTGTGTTTCCTCAACACTTTAAAGGTCAACACATTACAGAATGCCTCCCGATGTGCATCTGAAACCACTACTGATCTTCCAGGGAACGATCAAAGTGTAGACTGATTGAGACATTACTCCCGTGGTGGAATATGCGGATGGTGACTGTTGTATTCAATCCCAATGCAATTTCTGTGTTTCATCAACACTCTGATAGTCCGTAGATTACAGATTGCCTCCAGATATGCATCGGAAACTATTACTGGTCTTCCTGGGAATGGTCAAAGCATAGACTGTTTGAGACATTACTCCCATGTAGGAAAGTGCGAATGGTGACTGTTGTATTCAATCCCGATGCAATTTCTGTGTTTCATCAACACCCTGATGCTCCACAGATTACAGAATGCCTCCAGATGTGCATCGGAAACTACTACTGGTCATCCAGGGAACGATCAAAGCGTAGACTGTTTGAGACATTACTCCCGTGGAGTATAGTGTGCATGGTGACTGTTGTATTCAATCCCAATGCAATTTCTGTGTTTCATCAAAACTCAGATAGTCCACAGATTAAAGAATGCCCCCAGATGTGCATCGCAAACTACTACTGGTCTTCCAGGGAACGATCAAATCGTAGACTGTTTGAGACATTACTCCCATGGAGGAAAGTGCGCATCTTGTCTGTTGTATTCAAACCCGAAGCAATTTCTGTGTTTCATCAACACTCTGATAGTCCACAGAATACAAATTGTCTCCAGATGTGCATCGAAAACTACTACTGGTCTTCCCGGGAACGATCAAAGCGTAGACTGTACCAGACATTACTCCCATTGAGGAAAGTGCGGATTGTGACAGTTGTATTCACTCCCGATGCAATTTCTGTGTTTCATCAACACTTTTAAGGTTCCCAGATTACAGAATGCCTCCAGATGTGCATCGGAAACTACTACTGGTCTTCCAGGGAACGATCAAAGCGAAGACTGTTTTAGACATTATTCCCATGGAGAAAAGTGCGGATTGTGACTGTTGTATTCAATCCCGATGCAATTTCTGTGTTTCATCAACACATGATAGTCCACAGATTACAGAATGCCACCATTTGTGCATCGGAAGCTGCTACTGGTCTTCCAGGGAACGATCAAAGCGATGACAGTTTGAGACATTACTCCCATGGAGAAATGTAAGCATGGTGCCAGTTGTATTCAATCCCGAAGCAATCTCTGTTTTTTATCAACACCCGGATAGACCACAGATTACCGAATACCTCCAGATGTGCATCGGAAATTACTACTGGTCTTCCAGGGAACGATGAAAGCGTAGACTGTTTGAGACATTACTACTATGTTGGAAAGTGCGCATGGTGACTGTTGTATTCAATCCCGATGCAATTTCTGTGTTTCATCAACACTTTGAAGAACCACAGATTACAGAATGCCTCCAGATGTGAATCGATACTACTACTGGTCTTCCAGGGAACGATCAAAATGTAGACTGTTTGAGACATTACTCCCATGGAGGAAATTGCGCATGGTGACTGTTGTATTCAATCCCGATGCAATTTCAGTGTTTCAACAACATTCTGATAGTCCACAGATTACAGAATGCCACCGGATGTGCATCGGAAACTACTACTGGTCTTCCAGGGAACTATCAAAGCGTAGACTGTTTGAGACATTACTCCCATGGAGGAAGGTGCACATGGTGACTGTTGTATTGAATCCCGATGCAATTGCTGTGTTTCATCAACACTCTGATAGTCCACAGATTACAGAATGTCTCCAGATGTGCATCGGAAACTACTACAGGTCTTAAAGGGAACGATCAAATCGTAGACTGTTAGACACATTACTCCCATGGAGGAAAGTGTGCATGGTGACTGTTGTATTCAACCCCGATGCAATTTCTGTGTTTAATCAACACTTTAAAGGTCAACACATTACAGAATGCCTCCCGATGTGCATCTGAAACTACAACTGTTCTTCCAGGGAAAGATCAAAGTGTAGACTGTTTGAGACATTAATCCCGTGGTGGAATGTGCGGATGGTGACTGTTGTATTCAATCCCAATGCAATTTCTGTGTTTCATCAACACTCTGATAGTCCATAGATTACAGATTGCCTCCAGATATGCATCGGAAACTATTACTGGTCTTCCTGGGAACGGTCAAAGCATAGACTGTTTGAGACATTACTCCCATGTAGGAAAGTGCGCATGGTGACTGTTGTATTCAATCCCGATGCAATTTCTGTGTTTCATCAACACTCTGATAGTCCACAGAATACAGATTGTCTCCAGATGTGCATCGAAAACTACTACTGGTCTCCCCGGGAACGATAAAAGCGTAGACTGTACCAGAAATTACTCCCATTGAGGAAAGTGCGGATTGTGACAGTTGTATTCACTCCCGATGCAATTTCTGTGTTTCATCAACACTTTGAAGGTTCCCAGATTACAGAATGCCTCCAGATGTGCATCGGAAACTACTACTGGTCTTCCAGGGAACGATCAAAGCGAAGACTGTTTTAGACATTATTCCCATGGAGAAAAGTGCGGATTGTGACTGTTGTATTCAATCCCGATGCAATTTCTGTGTTTCATCAACACTTGATAGTCCACAGATTACAGAATGCCACCATATGTGCATCGGAAGCTACTACTGGTCTTCCAGGGAACGATCAAAGCGATGACAGTTTGAGACATTACTCCCATGGAGAAATGTAAGCATGGTGCCAGTTGTATTCAATCCCGATGCAATTTCTGTTTTTTATCAACACCCGGATAGACCACAGAATACCGAATACCTCCAGATGTGCATCGGAAATTACTACTGGTCTTCCAGGGAACGATGAAAGCGTAGGCTGTTTGAGACATTACTACTATGTAGGAAAGTGCGCATGGTGACTGTTGTATTCAATCCCGATGCAATTTCTGTGTTTCAACAACACTCTCATAGTCCACAGATTACAGAATGCCTCCAGATGTGCATCGGAAACTACTACTGGTCTTCCAGGGAACGATAAAAGAGTACACTGTTTGATACATTACTCCCATGGAGGAAAGTGCCCATGGTGACTGTTGTATTTAATCCCGATGCAATTTCTGTGTTTCATCAACACTTTGAAGAACCACAGATTACACAATGCCTCCAGATGTGAATCGATACTACTACTGGTCTTCCAGGGAACGATCAAAATGTAGACTGTTTGAGACATTACTCCCATGGAGGAAATTGCGCATGGTGACTGTTGTATTCAATCCCGATGCAATTTCAGAGTTTCAACAACATTCTGATAGTCCACAGATTACAGAATGCCACCGGATGTGCATCGGAAACTACTACTGGTCTTCCAGGAAACTATCAAAGCGTAGACTGTTTGAGACATTACTCCCATGGACTAAGGTGCACATGGTGACTGTTGTATTGAATCCCGATGCAATTGCTGTGTTTCATCAACACTCTGATAGTCCACAGACTACAGAATGCCTCCAGATGTGCATCGGAAACTACTACAGGTCTTTAAGGGAACGATCAAATCGTAGACTGTTAGACACATTACTCCCATGGAGGAAAGTGTGCATGGTGACTGTTGTATTCAATCCCGATGCAATTTCTCTGTTTCATCAACACTCTGATAGTCCACAGATAACAGATAGCCTCCAGAAGTGCATCGAAAACTACTAAAGGTCTTCCTGGGAACGATCAAAGCGTAGACTGTTTGAGACATTACTCCCATGGAGGAAGGTGCACATGGTGACTGTTGTAATTAATCCCGATGCAATTGCTGTGTTTCATCAACACTCTGATAGTCCACAGATTACATAAAGCCTCCAGATGTGCATCGGAAACTACTACTGGTCTTAAAGGGAACGATCAAAGCGTAGACTGTTAGACACATTACTCCCATGGAGGAAAGTGTGCATGGTGACTGTTGTATTCCATCCCGATGCAATTTCTGTGTTTCATCAACACTCTGATAGTCCACAGATAACAGATTGCCTTCAGAAGTGCATCGAATACTACTACAGGTCTTCCTGGGAACGATCAAAGCTTAGACTGTTTGAGACATTATTCCCATGGAGGAAAGTGTGCATGGTGACTGTTGTATTCACTCCCGATGCAATTTCTGTGTTTCATCAACACTCTGATAGTCCACAGATTACAGAATGCCACCAGATATACATCGGTAACTACTACTGGTCTTTCAGGGAATGATCAAAGCGTAGACTGTTTGACACACTACTCCCGTTTAGGAAAGTGCGCATGGTGACTATTGTATTCAATCCCGATGCAATTTCTGTGTTGCATCAACACCCTGACAGTCCACATATTACAGAATGAAACCAGATGTGCATCGGAAACTACTACTGGTCTTCCAGGGAACGATCAAAGCGTAAACTGTTTGAGACATTACTCCCTTGGAGGAAAGTGCGCATGGTGAATGTTGTATTCAATCCCGAAGCAATTTCTCTGTTTCATCAACACTCTGATAGCCCACAGATTACAGAATGCCACCAGATGTGCATCGGAAACTACTACTGGTCTTCCAGGAAACGATTAAAGCGAGGACTGTTTCTGATATTACTCCCATGGCGGAAAGTGTGGATGGTGACTGTTGTATTCAATCCCGATGCAAATTCTGTGTTTCATCAACACTCTGATAGTCCACAGATAACTGAATGCCCCCAGATGTGCATCGGAAACTACTACTGGTCTTACAGGGAACGATCAAAGCATAGACTGTTTGAGAATTACTCCCATGGAGGATAGTGCGCATGTTGACTGTTGTATTCAATCCCGATGCAATTTCTGTGTTTCATAAACACTTTGAAGGTCCACAGATTACAGAATGCCTCCAGATGTGCATCGGAAGCTACTACTGGTCTTCCAGGGAACGATCAAATGGTAGACTGTTTCAGACGTTACTCCCATGGAGGAATGTGCGGATGGTAAGTGTTGTATTGAATCCCGATGTTATTTCTGTGTTTCATCAACACTCTGATAGTCCACAGCTTACAGAATGCCTCCAGATGTGCATCGGAAACTACTACTTTTCTTCCAGGAACGATCAAAGCGTAGACTGTTTGAGACATTATTTCCATGGAGGAAAGTGCGCATGGTGACTGTTGTATTCAATCCCGAGGCAATTTCTGTGTTTCATCAACACTTTGAAGGTCCACAGATTACAGAATTCCTCAAGATGTTCACTGGAAACTACTATTGGTGTTCCAGGGAACGGTCAAAGCGTAGACTGAGATACAACTCCCATGGAGAAATGTACGCATGGTGCCTGTTGTATTCAATCCCGATGCAATTTCTGTCTTTTATCAACACCCGGATAGACCACAGATTACAGAGTACCTAAAGATGTGCATCGAAAACTACTACTGGTCTTCCAGGGAACGATCAAAGCGTAGACTGTTTGAGACATTACTCCCATGGAGGGAAGGGCGCATGGTGACTGTAGTATTCAATCCCGATGTAATATCTGTGTTTCATCAACACTCTGATAGTCCACAGATTTCAGAATGCCTCCAGATGTGATTCGGAAACTACTACTGGTCTAACAGGGAACGATCTTATCGATGACAGTGTGAGACATTACTCCCAGGGAGATATGTACGCATGGTGCCTGTTGTATTCAATCCCGATGCAATTTCTGTCTTTTATCAACACCCGGAGAGACCACAGATTACAGAATACCTCCAGATGTGCATCGGAAACTACTACTGGTCTTCCAGGGAACGATCAAAGCGTACACTGTTTGAGACATTACTCCCATGGAGAAAGGTGCGCATGGTGACTGTTGTATTCACTCCCGATGCAATATCTGTGTTTCGTCAAACTTTGAAGGTCACAGATTACAGAATGATTCCAGATGTGCATCGGAAACTACTACTGGTCTTCCAGGGTACAATCAAGGCGTACACTGTTTCAGACATTACTCCCATGAAGGAATGTGCGGATGGTGACTGTTGTATTCAATCCCGATGCAATATCTCTGTTTCATCAACACTCTGATAGCCCACAGATTACAGAATGCCACCAGATGTGCATCGGAAACTACTACTGGTCTTCCAGGAAACGATTAAAGCGAGGACTGTTTCAGATATTACTCCCATGGCGGAAAGTGTGGATGGTGACTGTTGTATTCAATCCCGATGCAATTTCTGTGTTTCATCAACACTCTGATAGTCCACAGTTAACTGAGTGCCCCCAGATATGCATCGGAAACTACTACTGGTCTTCCAGGGAACGATCAAATCGTAGACTGTTTGAGACATTACTCCCATGGAGGAAAGTGTGCATTGTGACTGTTGTATTGAATCCCGAAGCCATTTCTGTGTTTCATCAACAATCTGATAGTCCACAGATTACAGAACGCTCTCAGATGTGCATCGGAAACTACTACTGGTCTTCCTGGGAACGATCAAAGCGTAGACTGTTTCAGACGTTACTCCATGGAGGAAATTGCGGATGGTGACTGTTGTATTCAATCCCGATGCAATTTCTGTGTTTCATCAACACTCTGATAGTCCACAGATAACAGATTGCCTCCAGAAGTGCATCGAAAACTACTACTGGTCTTCCTGGGAATGATCAAAGCGTAGACTGTACCAGACATTACTCCCATGGAGGAAATTGCGGA